>NC_141543.1:92175000-92550000 GCF_021556685.1 Rattus norvegicus
ATATGCATTCATGACTCCAATGTAAAGCTGGGCATACAGTAGGAGCTCAATCTATGCCCTTCCTTTCCTCTGGATTTGACTCACCAAATCCAGTGCAGCCTGAACTCCAGCCTCTTCCTAGGCATCCTTATTTCCAAAGCTAAGTGTATCTTCTTCCTCTTGAATGTGTCAGTTCCTCTGTAACTTTGTGTCTTTGTGGTTATTCTCTCCTCCACCTAGGATTTCTTCTCCTAGGCCCTAGGAGAAAACTGTGGTTCTTCCAAGAATCACCTTCTCTTGGTTACTCTATGTACTTTCAGCAAAGTTAACCTCTTTTCCTATACAGCCTCAGCAGGTCCTCCCTCCATGTGGAATAGCATTCACCACCTTGAAGTGCAAGGAATCCATTTGTTGGTCTACTTCCTCATAAATCAAATTAATGATGAACATTTACTAAGTAATTTCTATGTTCCAAGAACTACACTGGGAATGTAACCAGTGAGACAGATATTTTACTTTTCATCTTGAGGAGAGGATGTGAGGCAGGGTCTTGCTTTGTAGCTCTGGCTAGCCTAAAAATAAATTACATAGACCAAGCTGACCTCGAACTTGCAATCATCCTCTGCCTCTGCCCCAGCCCCCTCCCTCCCATATTCTGGGATTACAGATATGAACTACGATGCCTAGATATTTTTCCCCTCCTGAAACAGTGTTTCCTATAGCCCAGGCTTGCCTCAAACTTACTTTGTAGCTGAGGCTGGGTTTTTTTTTTTTTTTTTTTTTTTTGGTTCTTTTTTTCGGAGCTGGGGACCGAACCCAGGGCCTTGCGCTTCCTAGGTAAGCGTTCTACCACTGAGCTAAATCCCCAGCCCCTAATTTAGTTGTTTTTTTTTTTTTTTTTTTCCGGAGCTGGGGATCGAACCCAGGGCCTTGCGCCTGCTAGGCAAGCGCTCTACCGCTGAGCTAAATCCACAACCCTGAGGCTGGTTTTAAAACTCCTGCTTCTCCCACCTTTCAAATTGTAGGATCACGGGCATATAGTTCTCATTCTATAGCAGAGAAAACTAATATTTAGGAAGTAAAAGACCGCTCTAGTATGGCGAAGCACATCTACAATCCTGCCACTTGGGAGGTGCCAAAGCAACAAAAAGGCAGAAAAAAATATAATCATGTGTATTGCACACCTGTAATCCAGTACTCTGTTGTAGGCTTAGACATTTCAAAACCTACCTTACCTATGGTTCTGCTTCAACCTCCCTTCTAGCCCACTACCCGCAGAGGTGGGGGGAAAGAAAGATTGATAGGAAATGGGGGTTGTGGACTTGTTCTTCAGGGAGATTCCAATCTTCATTGTTAGCAGTCCAGTCCCAAGCAAAACACCAAATACAAATCAGTAGCAGTGGCTTGATCCAGAAGAAACTTTGAGGCTCTGTACGAAGTCACGGCAAGTGAAGATAAGTGAAGAAAGTGAGGCCTAATGCCAGAGCATCATCATCGAAGACCAGTATCAGCAAAGCCCAACTATGACCAACTAAGAGTTGCAAGGGAACCATGCAAGAGCATTACCCACTGTCTATCGGGCTATCCTTATACTCTTTCCAAACATCACCTACTCATCCTCTCAGGTGTCCTCTCCAACAAAGCATCACATGACGCAACGGAGTCTCCAAGGAAACCAGAAATCCCTACTTCACTCTGTAATCGGTGCTCAGGAGGCTGAGGCAGGACAGGAGGATAGCAGTAGTACTTAGCAAGTGTTCAAGGCCAGCCTGGGCTACATGAGACTTTATTTCAAAACACATCCCGTGAGCTTGCATATCTGCACACCCCTACAGTTCTCCCACCTATAAGTAGTCTGAATAACTAACATAATCCCATTCTCTGAAGGACTTGATTTATTTTTTCCTGGTTCTCTGAGACTGGGTCTCATGTAGCCCAGGTCAGCCTTGAACGCGATCCCCTCCCCCCCATCTCCTGAGTGTTGCCATTACAAGTATATACCAGGACACCCAGCAGAAGCAGAAATATGGCTGTGTGCATTCTGAGGTCATACAGCTTCCACCTGACGCTGGCTTCGACATTCACCCTTGGAAACCAGCTACCGGGTTGTGTGGAAGAAGGAGGCTCCGTGAAGGTGTTCTGACTAAGAACCCAGCTACAGTTCAGTTGACAGCAAGCGTACCATGAAAGCCAGCCAGCCCCTAGTGTGTCCAGATCCCAGCTTTTGTGCCAAACTAACAGAGGCCGCGAAAAACAGAGGTGATTCGTTAAAGCTAAAATCTACCAAGATGGTAAATCCATAAGCAAAATAAACTGCCATTGCTTTGAATGACTAAATACAGGACTAGGGGGCTGGAGAGATGGGGGAGCAGTTAGGAGCATTCGCTGAGGGTCAGGAGTAGGGACCCATATCATTAAACATTAATCCCAGCATTTAGGCAAAGGCAGATGGGTCTCTGTGAGTTCAAAGCCAGCCTGACTTACACAGCTAGTTCCAGACCAGCAAGAGCTACATAGTGAAACCTTGTCCTCAAAAGCAACAGTAACAACGACAACAACAACAACAACAACAAAAGCCCTCACTGTCTTCGGAGAGGACCTGGGTTCAGTTCTTAGCATCCACACTGTGGTTCACAACCACCTACAACTCCTTTAGTTCACTGTATGTACTCAGTGCACATACTCAATGTGGGCAAAGCACTCAGATACGTGAAGTAAAAGTAAATACATCTTTAAGAAAATGTATGTGGGGCTGGAGAGATGGCTCAGTGGTTAAGAGCACCGACTGCTCTTCCAGAGGTCCTGAGTTCAAATCCCAGCAACCACATGGTGACTCACAACCATCTGTAATGGGATCTGATGCCCTCTTCTGGTGTGTCTGAAGACAGCTACAGTGTACTTACATATAATAAATGAATAAATCTTTTAAAATAATAATAATAAATTTAGGAGTGGGTCATCACATGGCAATAGGTAACAAGTTAGTTTTCCATTTATCACCTGGAAGATTCAGGAACTGTGGGCTAGCTCAAGAACTGAGGCTAACCCAACTTTGTAAGTTTCTAGAAATGTTATGTTTACTCTCTGTTCCCCAGAGGAGGTCTTCTTGGTCCTACATAAAAGACAAGATTTGGCAAAGACAAGATTTGGAGAAGTGCCTTGAGAAGTGAGCATTAAGTTGCTGAAGTGATCACGTAGTCTAAGAAGCAACTTGGATGCTGGGATCCTCGTGTGTCTCTGGCTGGATTCCTCGTGTGTCTACAGCACAGTAAGACTCAGACAAAACTGTGTGAGTCTTGTCCTTAGCTTCACAGAAATTGGCAGGTTTATTTATTTGCAACATCTTTAGACTCTCCTACAGAACACTGCCCAGGCATCAACATTCGGGCTTCTCCCCTCCTGCCTACAGAATGGTCCTCCCCATTCTCCCCATTCAAGGCCAAGGTTTTTTCCTACATTGCTTAAGTCATTATTCATACCCTGTCATTCTGTTCCTACAGTGACTTCCTGTAGGGTCCTAGGATAGAAAGAGTTCTTTATCTCACCCTTCAAAGTCCTGCTCACTACCAGGGCTTCCTGCTGCCCACTGGATTCCAGCCAGACCATTTCCCAGCTTGGGGACTTTGCCGATGATGTCACTGTCCCTTCCCTGGCTTTGGCATAGCTGGTCCCTTCCCACGTTTTTTTTGTCTTACTCAGACAGGTTTGATCTAATCACCTCTATCTAAAATAGTTTCCCACCTCTTCGTCTCTGTCTCTCTGTCCAGCTTCCTGTTAGCTCATCACAAGTCTTCTTTTTCGGTCCAGCCTTAGCTGGGTCTTCATCACACTGGTAGTTCCAGGAAAATGGTTGTCTGTGCCTTTGTCTTGCTAGTGCCCAGCTCAATACACGCCATGTATTCGTGCTTGATAACTAATGAGTGAGGGCTATGGATGTAGCTCTGTTAGTCAAATGTTTGCCAAGCTTAAGTGAAGATCTGGATTTCATCCTCTGTGCCACATAAAACAGGTGTGTTGGCACACACCTGTAAGCCCAGCATTTAAAGGGAGAGTCAGGAGGATCTGGAGTTCAAAGTCATCCTTGGCTACTTGGTGAGTTCAAGGCTAGCATAGGATACATGAGACTCTGTCAAAAAAAAAAAAAAAAAAAAAAAAAGGCTAGAGAAACGGTTCAGTGGTTACAGAGTACCCAAGATGGGCCCCCCAGCACTTAGGTCAGACAGAGCATAACTTTCTGTAACTCCAGCTCCAAGAGATCTGGGACCCTCTTCTGACCTTTGTGGGTGCCTGCACTAACGTGCAGGTACTCATACTCAGACACATACCATACGTGTACATAATTAAAATTAATAAAGCTGGGCGGTGGTGATACATGGTTTTAATCCCAGTACTTGAGAGGCAGGTGGGATCTCTGTGAGTTTGCACCTAGTCTGGTCTACATAGCCTGTTCCAGGACAGCCAAGGCTACACAAAGAAACCGTGTATGGTCAAAAAAAATAAAATAAAATAAAATAAAATTAATAAAATAAGTATTTTGGGCTGGAGAGATGGCTCAGTGGTTAAGAGCACCCGACTGCTCTTCCAGAGGTCATGAGTTCAATTCCCAGCAACCACATGGTGGCTCACAACCATCTGTAAAGAGATCCGATGCCCTCTTCTGGTGTATCTGAAGACAGCTACAGTGTACTCATATATAATAAATGAATAAATAAATCTTTAAAAAAAATCGCTTCTCGGCCTTTTGGCTAAGATCAAGTGTAAAAAAAAATAATAATAAGTATTTTATGAATAAGCATGGTGGCACTTGCCCTTAATCCTGGCACAGATCACTGTGAGTTTGAGGCCAGCCTGGTCTACAGAGCAAGACCCTGCCCTCTTCCTCCCTTCCCTCCAAAAATGAATGCCTAGGTATGAGCCGCTGATCTCATTCCTCTTCTCTCCTTCTCCTCACTTGCTTTTCTTCCCTCTCTTCCGTCTCTGTTTTCTTTTTCCTGTCTTGAGCCTGATATTTCCTCAAGGTGCCTCCCTTCCACCATCGCTACCCCTATGTCCTTACTACACGTGCTTCAAAGTGGCTTCTGCCCCCTACAGGACAGGACTCTTGTAGGCACCGAGAACCTCATCAGAGTTGATGTCTTTTCTCCAAAATTTGATTTTGCTATAGAACCGCATGCTGTTGGCCGTCTTCATTGTCCCTCAGCAAATTAGTGTAGTTCTTACCCCTCCACAAAGAAGCTTCTCTTTGCAACAGAGAGGCCATTATAGAAAACCACAACCAACCAAAATGTTGAGAACAAAGGATAGTGTGGTGTCCAGCCCCAACCGATCCATCTGGAACACACCTATAGCCCTGCACCTAAGGCCTAGGGAACATCTTAAAAGAGAGAATGGAAACATTGTAAAAGCCGGAGGAGGAACCATGTCTGCTGTGAGACTGTGGCTTCTAGCAATGTCAGTGGAGCTACGGCTGTGACGTTCCAACAGCATGGCAGCCTAAACAAGACTGGAACACTGATGACACTAACAAGCTAGTGTGACAGGGAAATGTCACAGAGCCCCAACCCTAGACAAGGAACTATAGACAACTAAGGAATGCTGAGAATGGGAGAAACTGTCTTCCCCAGTGAAAGCCCTCAACTGGTTATCTAATACCAAGTGGTTGGCCCTGGAATCATAAATCTGAAAGTAACATGTTACAGACTGAGCAAGTTGTGTCTATATATTTAGAAAATATATACATACATATATATGTATATACATGTTAAATATACATCATACATGTATATATGACATATGTGTGATGTATATTTAACCTACACACACACACACACACACACACACACACACACACGATGAAGAGATAGTGACCATGAATTTAAGAGAGAGCAAGGGGCAAGATGGATACATGGGAGAGGAAAGCAAACAAAGATGTAAGTATATTTGGGTTTTAAAAAAAATGTTTAGGGCTGGAGAGATGGCTCAGCGGTTAAGAGCACTGACTGCTCTTCCAGAGGTTCTGAGTTCAATTCCCAGCAACCACATGGTGGCTCACAACCATCTGTAATGGGATCTGATCTGATGCTCTCTTCTGGTGTGCCTGAAGACAGCTACAGTGTACTTATATAGAATAGATAAATAAATCTTAAAAAAAAATGTTTAAAGAAGGGAGGAAGCTGAAATTGTTCTCAAATTGGAAAACAAAAACTTGGGCAACCATGCTGTGGGAAAGGCAATTCCAGGACCAGGAGTTTGTGGGGTGTCCCACTAAAGCCCTGCCCTCTGTCATGACTTGATTGGAAATGTTCAGTTCTATGACCATCCACTCAAAACTGTCAGAACCTTAAAGTTCATTGACCCAGACAGGACTTGACATCCACCCTTACTTGACAAAGCAGCTGGGGACAGGGACAGGGGTATCAGCCCACAGATGTGAAGCCATGTGGGGAAGGAGCAGGGCATTCTGAGCAAGGGATGTCCATATACACCAGAATAGCCCAATGTGGTGCTTATGAAAGGGTCCTGAACCAGTAAGAAGGTGTCTTAGTTTTCTATTGGTGGGAAGAAACACTATGACTAAGGCAATTAACAATATTTTGTTATTAATTAATTAATTAAATGCCTCGTTGAGCATTTAATTGAGAGCTTGTGTATAGTTTCAGGTGAGTCCACGATCATCATGGCAGCAGGAGGGCAAGCATTGTGCTGGAGCAGTAGCTAAGAGCTTTGCATGCTGATCTGAAAGTGGGAGGCAGAGAGAGCAAGACTAGACTTGGCTTGTGTGGACTTCTGAAATCTCAAAGCCAACGCCCTCAGTAACACATCTTATCCAACAAGGTCACTCCTCCTCATCCTTCCCAAAACAGTGACATCAACCAGGTGTCCTAGCATTCAAATATATAGGCCTATGAGGTCGTTTGTCATTCAAACCACAACAGATGGCCCTCCCTTTTCTAATCATGCCACAGGTTACTCACTTTTTAGACCCACCATTTCCTAAAGGAGGGCTGTCCTATCTTTGTTTACTTGACTTGATTTTGGTGTGCTGAGGACGAGCCACATTTCCAAACCCCTGTCTCTAATTCTACATGTTTCTCCTTTATTTACTTAAGTTTCTAAGTCCTTCATCCTTCAACCAACTCATCTAATCTATTCACTTCAAGAATGGCTTTTTAGGGGGTTGGGGATTTAGCTCAGTGGTAGAGCGCTTGCCTAGGAAGCGCAAGGCCCTGGGTTCGGTCCCCAGCTCCGGAAAAAAAAAGAACCAAAAAAAAAAAAAAAAAAAAAAAAAGAATGGCTTTTTAGGGGTTGGAGATTTAGCTCAGTGGTAGAGCGCTTGCCTAGCAAGCGCAAGGCCCTGGGTTCGGTCTCCAGCTCTGAAAAAAAGAAAAAAAAAAAAGAAACAAACAAACAGAAAAAAAAAAAAAAAGAATGGCTTTTTATTGGCCTCTCTTAAGTTAGGTTTCACTCAGTACAGAGAAATGTCTTTCTCCCCTTGCATTTGTAGCATTCCTGTAAAATGTTTCATTCCGTTTCCTCTTCTACAAAGCAAGATCTCAGCTTGGTATGGCGGCACATCCCTAGAATCCCAGCACTTGAGTGGGGGAAGCAGGAGGCACTCATTGGTCATCCTCTACGACATAGTGAGTGTGAAACCAGCCTTGGCTATATGAAATCCTGTCTCTATCTCGAAAAATAAATAAAAATAAACACCAGGCATGGTAGTACACTTGGGAGCCAGAGACAGCCACATCTCTGTAAGTTTGAGGCCAGATTGAGCTACAAAAATAAAGATGTCTTTCATGCAAGGTGTCTTTTATACTAACTTGCTGTCTTTCCACCACCACCCTTTTGCCCACTCTTTGTTTTGCCTGGGGGAACCACCCTGCTTCATCTCTTTGTTTTCATGCAACCAACATACATGAACACTTACACGTATAACATGTGCACATATATATGTGTGTGTGTTATTTATTAATTTATAATGCACATATATTTGTGTATAATGTGTATGTTAATAAATAATGTATATATTTCTATATATTAAAGAAAACAAAACAAGTGGCCAGCATTCCACGGGAATGACATCATAGGTTGTCTTCTGTTCTACACACATAAACATATGCACACATCAGAAACATGTACACACATACACACACATAGCTAGGATCCTGTCCTCCTAGCTATAGATTATTAAATCCAGGGTGAACATTAGTGTTAACTGATTTAATCAGGTTCTCTCCACCAGGCGAGTGGAGTTTGAAACTGAGACAAAGAGCCTGAAAGCCCTTAGAGCTGAACTCCATTAACGTCATCACCTCAGAGAAGGCTGTCCATCAACCACATCTGTAAGAGTCCCTGGAGATCCCCCAGCCCTACTCTTTTTAGTGTGTGCTCAGGGATCCTTTGGAGACCAAGGGCTGTCTTGGCTGCTGTCCAACATGCACTATCCTTTTTCCTTCCAACTAGCCAACGTCCTTTCTCTTAAAATCCTGTGTCACATGACAACCTTTCAGTCCATGATGGATTGCATGCACTCCAGTGGTTCCCTAAGACTGTTACCCTCTGGTGATATCCGAGCCCCTCGGTTTATATAAAAGTTCACCGTGTGATGTTTGCACAATGTGAAAATGGCCCTTGGACTTAAGTAACATATGGTTGTACTTTTAACCAAAAGAAAACAAACAAACAAACGAAAACCCTGATGCAATAGTGTTTAAGACATGTTTAGGCGTGATGATCTGAAAATCAGTCAACACGATACTTCTGCACCCTAGCAATGCTGAAATGCTACCTGTGTTTAGAACAGCAATTCAAAAGGCCCACCCTCTTTTAAGTTTTCCACATTCCCTGCAGAGGCCAAGGGAGCGGGGAGCATTGTCGATGAGCTTTGTATGTTGTCTCGGCTCTTCTGCCTTTGAAGCTATTTTGAACATCTGCCTCTACCACTAATTGCAAACCCTTTCAAGGACAGGAGCTTGTTGTCATTTTAGATGCTGGCTCTCAGTACAGAGGCACAGATGTCATTTAGAATGAGCACTTGCTTTTCTCTGTACATTTTCCTCTCCCTTTCTGTTGCTATCACTGACTTGGTTTCTTTTGCCCTTCAGGCAAATGACTCTCCTTCACCCTTTCTTTCTCCTCCTCCTCCTCCTCTTCTTTTGTGATCGGTGATTGAATATAGTGCCTTGTAAAAACATGTTTTATCACTGAGCTATATCCTCAGTCTTTTATTCCTTGCTCTGTCTATCTCTGTCTCTGTCTGTCTCTCTGTCTATCTCTGTCTCTGTCTCTTTCTCTGTCTCTCTCTCTGTCTGTCTCTTTCTCTGTCTCTCTCTCTGTCTGTCTCTCTCTGTCTCTCTGTCTCTCTCTTTCTCTCTCTCTCTCTCTCTCTCTCTCTCTCTCTGTGTGTGTGTGTGTGTGTGTGTGTGTGTGTGTTCTCTTTGGTTTTGTTATACAGGCATTGATGAAGGGCTTTCCTTACTCATTCAAGACAAAACACACCCCTGAGTTTTACCCCCAGTATTTTAATTTTTTTTTCTTAAGAAAGGTTCTCAGCCTAATGGTGAGATGGCACACACCTAGAATCCCAGCACGTGGGTAGCAGAGGCAGGCTGTTTGGTCAGCCTGGTCTACAGAGAGAGTTCCAGGGCAGCCAAAGCTGTTACTAAGAGAAACCCTGTTTCTAAAGAAACAAAACAAACAGACAAACAGGAGGAGGAGGAGGAGGAGGAGGAGGAGGAGGAGGAGGAGGAGGAGGAGGAGGAGGAGGAGGAGGAGGAGGAAGGAAGAGGGGGGAGGAGGAGGAGGAGGAGGAGGAGGAGGAGGAGGAGGAGGAGGAGGAGGAGGAGGAAGGGAGGAAAGGTTTTCATTAGGTTGCTTAGGCTGGCCTTGAACTTGCTTACATTACCCAGGCAAAGATCTACCTTGAGATCTCCCTGGTTCCACCTTCAGGGTGCTGAGATTACAGCCGTGGGCCCCCACGCCTGGCCACATTCACTCCTCAGTCCATGTTTTAGGTTGGGAGGAAGGGAGTCTAGAAGTGATCACCTAATTGTTATTTCCAGAGGCACAGAAAACCTAAAGAGGCCAACTAGCATCCCAGCTAACATTGTAGCTAAAAGTATCTGGAAAGCAGAGCCCCTCCCTGGGGATGCTCAGTTGTTAGGCCATCAGACTGCAGCTGCTGCCAGTCATCTTCACCGCCACATGGAAAACATGTGTCTTATTTACAGAATAAGGCATTGTAACACAGGAAAAGAAACAAGGGAGCTATAATTCTGGCTATATTGTATCAGATTCTGGTATGATATCAATTACATATGAGCTTATTTGAGGGAAGTTTTCCCCAAAAATATCTATTTGCTTATTCATTGTATTTCATTTCATTTTTATTTGTGCATATGGATGTTTGGCATGTATGGATGGATGGATGGATGGATGGATGGATGGATGGACACCATGTGCATCTCTGGTGCCTTCAGAGACCAGAAAAGGGCATCAGATACCCTGGAACTAGAGCCACAGATGGTTGTGAACTGCCATATATGTGCTGGGAATTGAACCCAGGTCCTCTGGATGAGCAGTCAGTAATTGGTTTTTATTATGTAACATATGTGCGCTTGTGTATGGATATTGCATATGCATGCAAGCACCTTTGGAGGCTAGAGGCCGAACTGCAGCTGAAGTCAGAGGTAGATATGAGGCACCCACCAAAGACACTAAGATCCAAACTCAATGTCTCTGCTGGAGCAGTACGCTCTCCCAACCACTGGGCCAACTCTGAGTCTGGGAACTTTCTGTTACAGAAATTTACTCCGGATTTGTTTTCGATTTTAGTGTTTTGTCTGTTGGTTTTCAGAGATGAGTTTGCGACACTTAGGAGATGAAGAACTTTAAATTTTATCCACCCATTCGATCAATGTTTGCTAATATGTTTACTTATATGAGGCTCTAAGGGCTGTCTGTGGTGATTACTATGACTAAGACGGACGCTAAGAAGAGGCTCGGTGGTTACGCATGCTAGCTGCTCTTGCAGAGAACCCGGATTTAATTCCCAGTACCAACACAGCAGTTCACAACCGCCTGTAACTCCAGTTCCAGGGAATCTGATATCCTTTTTGTTAAGCCTCTGGGGGGGGTGGGGGGTTCCTGCACTTGCTACATAGAAACTCATAAAGGTTCCCACGCACACACGGTTTTAAAAATCTTTTTAAAAGGAGGTTGATGTGGGGCTGGGGATTTAGCTCAGTGGTAGAGCGCTTACCTAGGAAGCGCAAGGCCCTGGATTCGGTCCCCAGCTCCGAAAAAAAGAACCAAAAAAAAAAAAAAAAAAAGGAGGTTGATGTAAGAGGAAAGATGAAGGCGTCTCAGAGTATGGTTCAGCGGCAGACCACTTGCCTAGCATGTGAAGTCTCACATGCTAGAACCGGTTCCACTTCTAGGACTACCAAAACCGAAAAACAAACAAAAAGAGAGACGCACACAGGGGTTATGGGGACATGCCTTTAGGCAGAGGCAGGCAGGTCTGAGTTAGAGGTCAGCATGATCTACATAGCTCTAGAGCCAGGACAGCCAAGACTAGATGGGAAAGTCCTGTCTGGAATGGAAGGAAGGGAGGGAGGGAAGGAAGGAGGGAAGGAAGGAAAAATCCAGAGGTGGTGAACAGCCCAAGCAGAGACCCATAGGCCTGAAAATGGTTCATCTTTGGCCAGCAATGTCAACATGTTGAGAAGCAGCAAAAACTGAGGCAGAGGCCAGAGTTTTAAGGATATTATCAACAGTGGCCAGGAGTTTAACTTGTGTGTGCGTGTGTGTGTGTGTGTGTGTGTGTGTGTGTGTGTAATGAAGTAACATACTGGCACGCACACACACACACACACACACACAGTGTAAGGCTGTCTCAAAAACAAAAGCAAAAAAAAAAAAAAGGAAATAAAAGCAAAAGGGGGGCTGGGAAAAATAGCGGTAAGCTCTTCCTTTTTAAGTGCAAGGCCCTGAGTTCAGTCTTCAGTGTTCACGTAGATGCCTGCCACACTGACCTCCATTCCCAGTCTCCCCCCTGGGGAGGGAGTGGGGTCTAGCTGAACCCGACTAGTGAGCTCCAGGCCACTGACAGACCCTGCCTCAAATATGGTGAATAGGATTTCCAAGGAAAATCCAGCCTACACACACATGCCCAGGTGCACATGTGACTGCACAAACATAAAGAAACAAACAAGCAAACAAACCCAAGGACCTCAGGAAAGAAAGAGAGAGAGAAAGAAAGAAAGAAAGAAAGTGGGGTTGGGGATTTAGCTCAGTGGTAGAGCGCTTACCTAGGAAGCGCAAGGGTTCGGTCCCCAGCTCCGAAAAAAAGAACCAAAAAAAAAAAAAAAAAGAAAGAAAGAAAGAAAGAAAGACAGAAAGACAGACAGACAGAGGGCTGGAGAGATGGCTCAACAATTAAGAGCACTGACTGCTCTTCCGGAAGTCCTGAGTTCAAATCCCAGCAACCACATGGTCATTCACAACCCTCTGTAATGAGATCTGATGCCTTCTTCTGGTGTATCTGAAGACAATTACAGTATATTAATATATAATAAATCTTTTAAAAAAAGAAAGAAAGACAGACAGAAAGAGAGAGAGAGAGAGAGAAAGAAAGGAAGGAAGGAAGAAAATGAATAAATGAATAAATGAATAAGGACTTGGAAGGTGTTATAAAGAGACCTGCTAACTCAACTTGAGTCTGTAACGGGATGTCACAGATCCATGGTGACATTAACAGGATCCCTTGGCAGACATTTTCCCTATTTGATTGCCTCAGTGTAACTGTCAGAATTAATGCCAACGATAGATTAGTGGAAGACACCGAGTGGGTAGGGACCTCGGAACACCATCCTTCCTTTCTAGTAGGCAGTGGAATATTTAATCCAAAGCCCACGGGCAGTCGCCCCTGTCTCACTACAGTGAAAGGAGTCTCTCTGGTTCTGGAAGGGCTTTGGGGGAGATGAAGGAGGGAATGGGGTGCATGGTACCCACTAAAGGGGCTAGTCAGAGAATCAGGGATACTCTTCCTAGGAGGAAGGCCAGACTGGAATTGGGTGAGAGTGGCCCAATGAAGGAACTTGCTAGTATAAGAAGGGTGGAGAGAAGAGCTAATAGCAGACAAAGGAAAAGCTGGTGGGCGAGCAAATTGACTCAGCTGGGTATCTCCAGGGTATCCGGTTAAACCTGGGCCCCTGGTATCTCCCTGCTTCACAGCTGAATGTGAAGTGACACTCTGGGTCTGTGTCTCCTGGCAGATGGGAACATCAACGGCTTGGAGGCTCTAAATGTCCGGTGTCAGTATAGTTTCTTTCGGTGGGAAGCCAAGCCTTTATGGAGGACTTGGAACTCTGGCCTCATGGACTCTGCAGCTGGAGGTGCACAGAGAGGAATGTGTGTGCAGCTCCTAAGAACTCAGCCTGTTTCAGGTAGGAGCACAAGGGTGGGCTGCAGACCCAGAAATGGCATTACTTTTACAAGGGACACCTTTCCTGAGATTCTGAGGCAGTCGGAACCCACAGGATGTCAAAAGCCCCATTGTTTCATGAAATTCATCACTGACAGGCAGGGTATAGTTGGTCCAAGGAGAGGTGACCAGACAATGGAGAGTTGCTAGAGAGTGAAACTGATGTGTGGGTTCCCCTGGTGCGTAGATGTACCACTGTTCTCTCTCTCATGTGCAGTCCTCTGGGGCAGCCTCTTATTCCCGTCCTCCTCCAGGCCTATGACTGGGGTGGAGGAACATCTGGAGGTTAAGTCCCTAGCCCTGGGGAAGTAGATCCAGACAGGACCCAGACTGCCGATTTCGACCTTTAAACAGTTGGTGCAGCCAGATTAGTTGCTGTGCGACCTTAGACAGGTCACTGTTTCCTCTGCTCTGAAAGGAATGACAGGAATCTAACTTGGAGTACTACCAGGTCAAATAATGATTGTAGAACACAATGTTAAAAAGCATTCCAGTAGAGAATGCTCAATATCTTGGCCATTGTTATCTGCCTCTGCCACCCCAGCCCCACTCTAGGAAGCCAGGCAAATGTATACCCCACTCCTTCCCTCCTTCCTTCCCCCTCTTCCTCTCCCCCTCCTCTTTCCCTGTTTCACTCCTGCTTTCCCTTAGTTCAACAACACCCTCAGCAAGTGCTTTGGACAATATAACCCCACACAAATCCTTTTAGAAAAGCAGGTTTATTGGTCCGGCTGCTCACCAGAACACAGCAACTCGAGGAGCTTCCCTAGAGCCCACAGGAAACTGTATCTGCCCACAGTGATAGCCCATCAGCACAGGGGACCTCATCCTGCATCTGCCCACCCTCCTCAGCTTATCTGTCTTCAATCGGAGGAGGGAAGGGGACCAAGAAAAATAAAGGAAAATTAAAAATAAAAAATAAAAAGCAAAGCTTCGTATTGTATAAAAGGTTTGTGGTTTCCATCCCCCCCCCAAAAAAAATAATCAATTAGCTGCAATTCTAAAAAGCAGGGAAGATGTGTCGTTGGGGAGAAGGAAGTAGCCTGTAGCTATCATTTGGGGGAGGTGTTGCCTTTGCTCCTGACCAGCCTTTAAAGGGGGAATCAATGTGTCCTCAGGAGAAAACCTGGTCAGTAACTATAGAAATCAAGCCTTGGACAAGAAGCAGCACCCCACCCTCCCTAACTTTCAGATAAAGGTGCCCACAAAAGCAAGGAACTTAGGGAGGCAAGCTCTACAGTTTTACATTAGGGAAAGATCCATGCTAGAAGCAGCTGAGAGGGAGTTAGGGTGAGCAAGCCAGCAGGCCCTACTTCCCCAGTTTCCGGCTAGGGATCGCTACCAGAGGCCTGGCCTTTTTAGCACCTTGCTTTCTCCCTTCCTGCGGCCAGCCCTGCACAGCTCGCTGCTGCCTCCTGCTGGAACGCTAATTTTCTGGGCTCGGAAAACAAGACTTCCCAGAAGGCAGTTCCCAGATCCTGGAAGAGAGAATCCAGTCCGGCTTACTTCTCTTTGGAACACACTTTCTAGAACTGACTGCCCTCCAGATCCAGAGACTGTCCTGCTGTCCTGAGATCTTACCAAAGCGGAACTCTTGTCTTGAATTTCTTTGTGTGGCTAATGAGGGCATTTCTTTCTTATTCCATTTCAACCCTCTCCTATCTTCCTATCTCTTCCCAAAGCCATACTCAACGTGCTCCTGTGTGCAGATTTTGTAGATTTGTAAACGTGCTCCTCTCCTGACACACTTCTCATCCTTTCCTAGGCTCAACTCACCTCCTGCTTACTTCGGTGAGACCTTTATCCAGGGTAACACTCTGCCTTCACCCACCGTATTGCCTTAGATTTCTCCAAAGACCCTCAGGTCTTCCGGTGAGCCACCTCCTGTGTGAGCAAAGGTCTCCCTACACACATTTTATCTTCGTGGTACTTTGAACTGCCTTTATTTTGAAACAGCGTCTCGATAAATTACTCAGGCTGGCTTTGAGCTCACTCTGCAACCCAGGCAGGTCTTGAGCTTGCAAATATCCTGCCTCAGCCTCTCAGGTAACTGGGAGAGCAAGCTGGCACTAGAAAGGCGCCCCTACAAGGGTTGTCTTTAGGATTCGCTCTTTTCCTCTTGCAGAAATTATGGCTTTGGAGTCTCCCAGGGTGAGGAAAAGGAGAAACAGCTCAGGAAGCAAGGGTGGTTCGACTTAGTATGAAGCTGTGTTGGGGAGGGGCAGGCCTCTGACAGGGCCTAACTAGGGAGCTTAGAAAAAGCATCCTGGAGCAGGACAACCAGGGCATGGGTCATTCTTCCATATCCTACCCAGACTGTGTTCAAATTGAGGCTGTCCATGGTGAGAGACCATCTATCCCTCGGTCTAAGGCCTATGCTTTGGAAGGCTGCTCTTCCAGGGGATATGATTTCCCCGCTTTAAAAAAAAGAAAAAGAAAGAAAGGGGAAAAAAAAAAAAAAAAGCCCAACCAGACTGGGCTTAGAATGCAAAAGAGAAAGTTTGAAATGAGAAAGGCGGTGGGCAGGAGTGGGGGTCAGGGAGGACAGGATCAGGCACCGGCCTCCAGGGCAGAGCCCCGTGAGTCCTGCTCAGTCGCTGTCGCTCTTGTCCACCAGGACGGCGTCCGATTCCTCGGTGATCTCCAGCAGCGTGTGCACGTCGGGGCTGCTCCCGCGCAGCAGGTCAGTGGCCTCGCCGCGCTCCGCGCCAACCTCGTCGTCATCAGGACCCACCTCCACCATCTCGGTGGCCTTCAGCACCTCCACCTCGCCCTCGCGGATCTTCTTGACATGGAAGGTAAAGGGCGGCACCTTGTAGACCGCGGTCTTGGAGCGCGCGTACACCACGTGGTCGGGCGTGAAGGACTTGCGCAGCTTGTCGCGCGACGTCTTCAGCTTCTCGCGTCGCTCCACGGGCACCAGGCGCGTGCCCAGCTTGTTCATGCGCTTCTCCAGCGTGTGCCGCGTCTTCTCCAGGTTCTCCTTAGTCTTCAGGCGCGTCTTCTCCAGGTTCTCGCGCGTGCGCACCTTGGTCTTCTCCATCTTCTCCTTGGAGAAGGCCTTCTTGAAGTCGTCCACGCGCCGCAGGCCGCTGCGCTTGATGCGCTCGGCGCGGGACTCCTCGATCACCTCCTCCACCTCCACCGCCTCGTCAGACGACAGCTCGATCGCCGCAGCGTCCTCCTCCGGCCGCTCGCCCTCGCCCAGCTCATCGCCCTCCTTCTCTGGCAGCGCCTCCGACTCTTTCAGAGACTTGCTGACGCTCAGTTTGGCCGGCAGCTTGACTTCATCCTAAAAGGCGAACAGAGCCTAGATGAGAAATGCCACTGAAGAGGGCAGAGAGAGGGCTGGATGGGACTCCGGGCAAAGTGCTGGCGATTCTGGGGAGAGCATGGGAACCTATGTGATGAGGGTGAAATCCACCAGAATTGTTCGCTCTCAAACACCCCCAATGCCTGGTACAGATGTGGTCATAATCTGTGCGTCGCACAGTCCTTATACAGACAGCAGCACGCGGAGAGAGCAGAGCTTCGGGTCAGAAATTGATCACCATTATGATTATACTAAATATTCCCAGGGACCTTCAAACCCTTGTACACTATGGCTACGGCTATGATTGCTTTAAGCGGCTGTGACTTCGGAAGAAAACAGCTTAACTTTGAAAATAGCAGAGCGCCCTCTGGTGCCCTAATTTACACACTGCCCCAAGTGGGACAAAAAAAAACAAAAACAAAACAAAACAATTTCGGAGAGTTTAGAAGTTGAAGCTTCTAGGGGGATGGGGACAAAGCTGATCCCAGGTGGTCCCCAAGTGGGGTAGCTCTAAGCTAAAGTAAAGGATCTTTGTTCTTGGGATTTTAACCAGTTTGGAGGAAGGAGAGCTCGGCCTACAGCAGACGGTTTCCGTCCTTGACTTTCTCATGTTCTTTGGCTCTACCAGTAGGCATCCCATACCCCTACGTGTAAATAAGAGGAAAGGGAAGAAACTGGCTGAATGCCACGGATCTGTTTCTCTCCAGCCTGAACATTTCTTCTGCTCCTGTTTTCCCTGCCCTGGAAGAGAAGGGAGGACTGCTATTCTAATCTTGTTTCCCAGGCCGGAGCTTAAAGAGCCAGGAGTGAGGAGGGTGGCTTTCCCATCCAGGACCGCCTAGAGCTCTAGAACTCTAAGCTAACTTTTAGTTCTCCTCTTCCTCTCAGAGCTCCTAGCACCAGTCCTATTCTTGATTCTGTGGACATTTTTCAATAACCTGACTTGCGATCAACAATTCATGATTTTAAGCACCCCCCTACCAAAAAGTACTCATGGGTGAGCACAGACCAGAAAAAAAGTCTGACCTAGATCAAAAATGGGAGCTCCTAAAATGGCCCAGGCTCTTTATAGGTTTTTAAATCCAAGAAATATGGGAGGAGGGCACATTTTTCCCAAAATGTTTTCTCCAGGTCATTTTCGAAAATTATAAGAAAATCCCATCTCCTGAGAAAACAAGGCAACATAAGTTGATTCTTCCCATAAAAAGATACACACATACAGACACGCGCGCGTGCACAGGAAAAGGATACACAGAAACACATCTATTCAAGGGCTACATGAAATCTTTATACCACCTGCTACAGAAATGCCTTCCCCACCCCCAATCCCTTTCCTATTCCCTCCCATTCACATCCCCTGGGGTTTCCTGGTTTACACTAGAAACTAGGAACACCTCCTCCCAACTTCCTTCCCTCCTTGTCAATAACATTAGCAGGAACAGAAAAGGAATGCTGTCTCCATTTCTTCTCCCAACTGGGCACCAGCTCTGTCGGGCACCAAGCCACCTCATGCTATCTATTACACTACTACACCTCCCAGCAGGCAAGGTAGCCGGAGCACAGGGCATGCTGGGATTTGTAGTCTCCACCTGCCACAAGTGGGGCTTAGTCCTACCGATAGAATCCTAGGGCATCTGCCATCCCTTTACATCTTATTCACTGAGGTGCTGAAAGAATGTTTTCCTTGTACTGAGTGTAGGAAGGCCTCAGCCTCTCCCAGCATTCCTTCTGACTCCGGCAGTACCCTTTGAGTCTCTTGCAATCAAGACTGACATCATACACATCATCTTAGGACTCCCTAGGATGAAACTCTCTGCCACCTTTTCCAGGCATCTCAACCCAGATTCACCTGTCATTCATACATACATACATACATACATACATACATACATACATACATACATACATACATACATACATACATTCTCTTGGGCCAGGCTTGGTGGTGCATTGGTGCATTGCAGGTCTTTGATCTCAGCCCTTGAGAAGCAGAGGCAGGTGGTTCTCTGTGAGTTCAAAGCCAGCCTGGTCTACAAAGTAAGCTCCAGGCCAGCCGGACTACACACAGTGACACCCTGTTTTAAAATTTTTTTTCACCCCTTAACTCCTAGTCTGAATACCTACCAGAGCACGGGCACGTGTACACACACACACACACACACACACACACACACACACACACCACACACAAATTTTACTAAGGTCTAACAATGTGGATGGAATAAAAGATAGTCAGGAAACAGTCTCAACTCCTGGAGAACAAATCCCTGCCCCTACCCCTACCCCAACCCCTGTGACTCTCCTTCTGTCCCACCCTACCCTGAAGATGGAGCTGCTTTTTCTGGCCTCTAACTTCTAGATAAAGGTCTTTGCCAGCTGAGCTCAGAAAATAAGGCTAAGGAGAACACCACAGGCTTCTCCTGCCTACCCCAACTTTCACTGCTATAGTGTTGGGGAGTGGTCCAAGGGAAGAGAAGTTTATGCCTGGGCTTTCCCAAGAAGGGTGCCTAGGAGGGTGTCCAAGAAGGGTGACTTCATGGTGGACTTCCCCAAGAGAAATGGCTTCTACCAGAGGCACCATCTTCTGGATGGAAAGCTGGGATGTGGGCAAGAAGAAAGAACTTGGCTTGAGTCCCTGCACAATGTCCTGAAGGCTGGCTCTGAACACAGCACATCACCATTAGCTTTTCCCTCCATTAGTGGATTTCTCTTTTCCACTCCCATTTCCAAGTCAGGCTTCCCTCATGACTCACAGCCTTGGAGCGCTGTCTTGGGCCCACCCAGCCTGTCTGTTGCTACAACAGCCAGCAACACAATCCAAAAGCACCTCCCCTCGCTCTGGCACCTTTGTCTCACCCTGTGTATCTGCCAGAGTGATTAGGGCAATGGAGGGGCCTCATTGGAGAGCAAGAAGGGAGGGTCCTGCTTGTTCCGATTTCCCGTTTTTATTAAACAAAACCACCACTCCCAACAGGCTTGGTTTCCAGAGTTACCTTTAATGACCGGGTCTGAACAAAAGCATGCATGGCTTCCCCGGCCCCTGCCAAGCTAGCACCCCAAGCCAGGAAGGCACTCACACTTCACCTCCCACCCTTGCTGCAGAAAGGAAGACCTTCTGGCTTAGCAAAGTCACTATAAGATTATAATCTGCGGGGCTGGGGATTTAGCTCAGTGGTAGAGCGCTTGCCTAGCAAGCGCAAGGCCCTGAGTTCAGTCCCTAGCTCTGAAAAATAGAAAAAAGAAAAAAAAAAGATTATAATCTGCTGGGCATGGTAGTGCATGCCTTTAATCCCAGCACTCAGGAGGCAGAGGTAGGTGGAACTCTGTGAGTTCGAGGCCAACCTGGTCTACAGAGAGAGTTCCAGAACAGCCAGGAACTGGCTGTTTACACAGAGAAAGAAACGCTGTCTCAGAAAAAAAAAAAAGTATAAACTGAGCACCCATTATGCCCTAGGCATTTCATATTTGTTAGAGAGAAGGACAAGTATTAGCCAGCTGGGGGTAGGAGCCTCTCTTGACCTAGTGCTAATCAGTTCTATTTACACTGGTGCAGAGAAAGACACTGGAGTTGATTCTGAGACCTAAGATCTGCTTAAAGAGCTAGTAGAAGAGACGATATTGTGGCACGGAAGATGCATTGTGAATAAGAAATGAAGCGGGGAGTCCTAAAAGCCCAAGACCTCTCTCTGCTTTGTGCTATGGAGTCAAGGAGGCACTTTCTCTACAGCTCCCTCAGCAGTCGACATTGTTCCCAAGAGGAACAGAACTGACTCTCGGGAAGATGGCAGGGCCTCTGTTATTAGGACTGTTTGTGGTGCTCCAAAGAACCCCCATACAAAAACAATCATAACGCATATCTATAGTATTAAATTTTCATGAGGGAGGTAGATGGGGGGGGGGAATGCACAAGGATTCCCTAGGGGGATGGATGAAAAGAACTGAGAAGCTTTGTGCGTGGAGTCAGCTAAAATGTCCTCCCTTTGGGCCTCTCTGAGCTGGCAGCTTTTGGGTGCCCCACCCAAGGTAGGATCTGGCAAACATAAGGGATCCCTTTGCAAAACACTTCCTAAAAGAAAATGAAAAAGAAAAAAAAAAAAAAGTAAGTGTAAATGTTTTCCTCAGCTACAGGGAGTGGGTGAAGAGGGCACGGAACAACTCCCAGGCCTGGGCCTCATGAAGGCCCCCCTCCAAAGAGGCTTTGAGCCAAGCTGGCCTGTCCCTGAGGGGTAGGGAGTGAGGGGGCAGGGAAGAGGGAACCAGAAGACACACCCAGTCTCATGCAGTTTTATGCAAGGCAGCCTTCGGGTGCAGCTCAAGTCTGGTGCTGAGAGAGCTACAGTTTAAAAAGAAATCAACCAGTTCTGTGGTCGAGCATTTGCTTAGCATGCAGGGAGTTCTGGGGTCCATCCACAGCACCGGGAGAGCAAAACATCCCCACCACCACCCAAGAAAGGGAGAACCCACTTCCTTACCCTCCACCCTCACCACACACACAACATTTTTCTGAGCACTGAGGCACAGAAGCATTTTCCAACACCCATTGCCAGCCCATAATGGACAGCAGCTTGAAAGGACAGAGCCATGAAGGCACTGTCTTCCATCAAATGATGAGCCCATAAGAACTGGGAGGGACACCCTGTTCCCAGAGGGCCCGGTGTCCCAGGAGATCCTAGATCCTCCCACCAGCCGTTGGCTCCTCTGGGGTGGATCGGAGCCCAGGCTCTGGGTAATAGGGCAGTGGGCTGGGCATCTGCTCAAAGGCTGGGCGGTCAGGCACTGTTTCAGGCTTCAGGTGAAAGGGCTCAGTCTCAGGCAGGAGGTCAAGAGGCACGATCTTGGGTGTGGCTGGGCCAGAGGGTGCATTCGGCTTCTTCTTGGGCTAAGATGAGGAAAAGGGGTTTAAATGGCACTTGGGATGAATGCAGGGAGGTTGACAGAAAGAGGCCTCTGTGGCATGCGGAGCGGGGTCTGGTTGAAGAGGGAGAGGCCCCAGAATGAATCAGGGTGTGCCGAAACCACATTTGAAACACTTCTTTAGGAGGGCCCAAGGGCTAGGAAGGGGTGGGACAAACCCAAGCCCATGAATTAATAAACCACTTCAGCTGAACCCCCATCCACCTCCTTCCTGTCTTCCAAAATGTTCCCTGGTCCTCTCCTATGGCTCACACCCTCTATTGCAATGTCACTGTCCTGCACGAGATGGTCATGGCTTACTGAGGGGCTGGAGTGAGTGGGGAGAGATTCTGCCAGGCATGGAGAAGGAATGTTTTGAGACCAGTTGGTAAATCCTAACAGGAAGGCTCGGCTGAGTGGAAGAGACTCACACTCCCTTCCTTCTGGTTCTTCCCCAAGGCAGGGTGGGCATGCGTAGGTGCCACCCTGGACCAGAAAGGGGATAGACACAAAAAGAAGAACATTCTGGCTACTTCCCTTTTGGCGTCATTTCTACCTCCTCCCTCCTTTGCTATCAGGCACTGTAACACAGAGAGAAATCAGAATCTAAAAACAAGCTATCTTCAGGACAGGTGGGCCTCCAGGATTCCCAGGAGCAGCTTCTGACCCTCTCCAGAGCTGAGCTCACACTCTTGCTTTGTGGAGTCAGAACATAGGAGAGGGACGGTTGGGGGAGCAGCAGACTCAGACAATAGTGATGTTCAGTAAAGCACGTAAAAGTCCCAAGGCAGCAACAGGTCCCTGCCTGCAGAGTCCGGGGAAGAGGCAGGAATGGCAGGGAGGTGGGTGGGAAATGACTCTCCTAGAAAGGGAACCTAAGCCAGGGACGCCCATGGCTGCCCTGGTTTGTACTCCTTATCCCGGGCAACTTCTCCTCACTGCCCTCACATTCTAGGTGACCAGTCTTTGCTTCTGCTTCAGCCACTAATGGCCATCAATATTTTATTGCTGGCCAACATAGCACATGTATCTGCGTGCACGTGCACGCGCGCACACACACACACCCCCCACAGGGCCTATATACCCAGGTTCTTGCCCAGTTTACTTGTTGCGTCAGCGTCTCCTGTAGCTCAGGTTGACCTCAAACTGGCTGTGAAGCCAAGAGGGACCTTGAACTTCTAATCCTCCTGCCTCTCCAGACTGAGTACTGAGATTACAGGCACATACCACCCAGCCAATTTTTGTGGTGCTGGAGATGGGAGCCCAGGGCTGTAGCCCGCTAAGCAAGCACTCTAGCCAACATAGCTAGATTCCTATCCTGTTTGCTTGTCTGGGGTGGTGGTGGTTGTTTGAGAGGGTCTCCCTAAGTAGCCCAGGCTGGTCTCAAACTCACAATCCTGCTTCCAAAGCCTCCAGAGAGCTTAGAGTTCAGCTGTGCACTACCACACTCAGCTGGCCCCAGTTTTTTTTTTTTTTTTTTTGGTTCTTTTTTTCGGAGCTGGGGACCGAACCCAGGGCCTTGCGCTTCCTAGGTAAGCGCTCTACCACTGAGCTAAATCCCCAGCCCCGCTGGCCCCAGTTTTAAGGTTACCTCATCGCTTAAGTGACAATAGGCAAGTAACTTTCCCGGTCTAGGCCCCAGCTTCCTAAGACACACAATGGAGAGGATGAAGCTGGTTATCTTCTAGCTCAGAGGGCTAGAGCCACCGAAGGATGAAATATTCACATGAGTAGTGTTGCGATTAGCTTTGCTATCCCACCTAAGCTCTGGGAACGGGCCCGTGCTACACTCATCTCTGACGTTGTTGCTTAACGGTGTGCTACCCTGTCCCCTCTTGCTGCCGGCTGCTGGCTTTATACCCTCCCCTCACCTTTTTAACTTGGACTTTTACAGCAGTCAGATTTGACTTTTAAAATGGGGTAGTGGGTGAGCAGATAGTAAGATTTCCTTCAGTCCTGGGAATGCCCCTAAAAATACCCTGTCTGCTTTGGATTGCATGACCAAGAAAAACAGCCCAAAGCTGTCAGTTAGACATACCCCACAGGGATGAGGCTGAGGGGGTAAAAGGGAGCAGAGAAACAAGCTGCAAGTATTTTTAGATAAAGGTTTAGGGTTCTTCTAGAGAAAGGTATCTGTGATTCACGTGGAGTACAGGAAGGAAGGAATTAAAGGCTGGTGAAGTTTTGAGGAGAAGCCAGCAAACCCTCGTTCCAGCCATACTGTCTCTCCTCTAATGTCTGTGAGTAATCTGATCTCTTCAAGGCTTCTGGGTCCTCTCCCCAAGCCTGGGGAGCAGATCGAAAGGGTATCATAAGCTTTGCCTCATCCAAACTAACACACCTTTGGGGGGATAGGGCAATGGCAAATCACTTTGCCTAGGGTGCTTGAGCTTGGAAAAAATTACAACTTCCGGAAAGTATTCGTTTCCATTTTGTCTCCCCTTCTAGGTTCCAATCTAGCCCTGGAAGTATCAAAATCATCACTGTCCAAGTGGCCGTGTGGATTTCGGCTCTCCTGGGTTGCACGGTGCCCATCTGCCTCCATCTGCACAAATTACCCAGACTTCCCAGTGGCCCTCAGTCTACAACCCTTAGACTTTACTTCCTTGCCTAGCAGTGGTGACACACACCTTTCATCCCAGAACGGAGGCAGAGGCAGCCGGATCTCCGAATTCGAGGCCAGTTTGGTCTATAGAGGGAGTTCCAGGACAGCCAGAGCTGAAAACAACAACAGCAGCAAACCTCTGTCTTAAAATAACAAGACAAAATAAAACAAAATAATAAAAGAATTCAATCATTCACTTCTCCCCTTCACTAGCTGTTGCCTATAACTGTTACCCTGGGGCTGGAGAGATGGCTCAGTGGTTAAGAGCACGGACTGTTCTCCCAGAGATCCTGAGTTCAAATCCCAGCAACCACATAGTGGCTCACAACCATCTGTAATGGGAATCACCCTTTTCTGGTGTGTCTGAAGACAGCTTACATTGTGCTTGTATATAATAATAAATAAATATTTTAAAAAAATGTTAGGGCTGGGGATTTAGCTCAGTGGTAGAGCGCTTACCTAGGAAGCGCAAGGCCCTGGGTTCGGTCCCCAGCTCCGAAAAAAAAGAACCAAAAAAAAAAACTAAAAAAATGTTACCCTATAGGACAGAATGAGACCGCTTCCTTTTGTTTAGAGCCACACACTGGTATCCCGACATCAGGAATAGGGCATGGGTGGCCAGACATCCTGATCCCAGCACGGAGGCTCCCAGACCCTTGGATACCTTCTTCTACAGTGTCCCCTTTGCACATCATGACCCCCCACACCTAGAGGGGTAACGTCGAATCTCCTTTCTACTTCCCCTCTAAAAACTCCTATCTTCTCGAAGTTCCTTTCCAGTCAGTATCTCCCCCCCCTTCCACTCCCCACCCCCCGCCCAGCCTGCCTTGCTCTCTCTGCCTGGCCATCTCCTTATCCTGAGTTTCCCATAAACTCTGCCGCCCCCAGTCTTCCCTATTAGGCCTGCCAAGACACACGGCTATTTTTACCCTATTCTTTTCTCAGACCGTGGACCTCTGCAGACCCGGGAGGATCCGACCAGGGAGGCTCCTCCCCCTCACCCCACCTGGAACATCCTGGGGCAACTCTGGGAAGCTCTGCAACTCTGAGCCCTACCCCAGGTCCTGGAAGCCAGTCCTTACCTCTGAGCTTGTCCCTGTCACTTAAGTGACTCCTTCTTTCTTTTTAGATTTATTTACTTTTTTCTATTTTGTGTATGGGTGTTTTGCTTGTATGCGTGTCTGTGCAGCACCCCTGCTGAGGCAGAAGAGGGTGTCAGACCCCCTGGAACCGGAGTTAGATTGTTGTTAGCCATCATGGGGGTGACTGGTTCTCTGGAAGGGCACTCAGTGCTGTCTACGACTGAGCCATCTCTCCAGTCTCAGTCCCCAGCCACTCTCTCTTAACTCTCTGCCCTCTTCACCCACTGGCTTGGTTCAGACGTAGTCAAAGCCATCTGGTGAGTGCCCCACCCCACCCCATCATTCAGACAGTGACGACTGTCAAATGTTAGAGTTGGAACAGAACAGAGAGGACGCCGACCTCAGCAGGGAAGTCCCCCACCCACTCGACATTTGTCCTTTCTCTCAGAATCCTCAGCGTGGGGAGCTTTACCTCCAGGATGAGAATGTCCCCAGTTTGCACAACCTGGGACATTTAAAATGAGAAAGTCACCTATCCGAGTTCTTTGTGACAAGCACTGAAAAGAGCTAGCTTACTTCTCTTTGCCTAAACATCACCCGAGAGGGCCACACAGGTCTCAAAAACAACTCACAGGACCCAAACCTCCTGCCTCTGAGTAGTTAGACAGTGAAAACAGCTTTCCTCCTCCCCAGCGGGTGCTATAAATGGGAGAAGCAAAGCTCTTTGCTTGGTTGGTTTTAGACTGAGTCGTGTTAGTTACATGGCCTCAGGAATGATGGGGCCATGGGTATGCACCAGCAGGGCAAAACTGTTTGCAAGTCCCTTGAAAGAGTGTCTCATTAGTGTGTAGAGATAGGCACTGGAGCAGGCCTGTTCTGCCTCTGTCCTACCACCAGTCTCCAAGCATACAGACTGCTCAGTTCTTCCCCAGACACTGATCCATCCGCACAGCTCACGGTTACTCTTGGGGGAAAGGAAGCTAAGGTCCTCATCTCACATCACATGGTTACTCTGAAGCATCCTGATCAGGGATCAGGCAAGTCTCAGAGCTTGGTGATCACAGCTCCTTTACACAGGTCCTTAAAGGTGGGGCGTGCGGGAGACCTAGTCTTCTATTTTTCCATTCTCCTCAGGAGCATAAACTAACCCTACAACCGTCAGTCCTCTTAGGAATGGAAGCACCAACCAGACCCAAGCAGGAGGATGCTGGGCTCAGCACATTCCCTTCCAGGGAAAGAGCGCCAATTCCACACTCAGCTCAGACTTTCTGTCAAGGGGATCGGGGAGGGGAGAGCAGGGACAAATCTGCACTGACACTCTCAGATGCTTTAGGGGTTAAGCTACTACAGCAGGAGGAACCCAGAAAGGTGCAAAGAATGCAGCGGGTGGAGCCTGAGTGAGGCAGCCTCCACCCGCCAGCACCTTCAGAGCTCGGGGACATAGCCCCCGCAGTCATGAGGGGGTGATTCACAGCGCCCAGACTGCCACCTCCACCAGCCCCACTAACACTTCTAACGCCCACCCTACCTGCCCCACCCGCTCCTACCAGGCGCCAAAGGCGCCCGCGCACCGCAAAACAGGCTGTCCCCAGGGAACTGAAAGTGCCTAAAGGCCAGGGGCAGATCACGGCCTGGGGACATGCGTGGGCAGCCAAGGTTGGTGCGGGGGCGCGGGGATAGGGTGAGGGGGGACTGACGGTCGTGTTCCTTGCATGGCGCCCCCGCCACTGCGTGCCTGAGCCCTGAATCACCCTCTATATCGGGCCCACAGCGCCAGAGGCCCCAGGCCCCGGGCCCCACCTTTAGTGTCTGCTTACAGAGGGGTACCCAAAGACCACCAGGGACCTCGGGCATCCCCAGCACCCCCCCAAAAAAAAACTTCCTCTAAGTGGAAAGGCGTTTGACAGAGACAAGCTGGGAACTTTCAGCGTTCCCAAGCCTAGCCCGCTAACTTTTCCAATAGAGTTAGAGACCGAGGGGAGGAGCCTGGAGAGGAAGGCGCAGGGTGCGCCCCTCTGTGAGCCCCAAGAGTTCGCCACTCCCTGAATCCCACTCCAGCTGGGCTCACGGGAAGGAGGGAGGAGCTCCTGACCGCTCTCACCCGGCCGGACTGACGGAGAGACGAGCCTCAGCCCGGTGTCCCCACCCGGATCCCAGGCCAGGGCCGCGGGGGTGGGGGTGGGGTACCCCCAACTCTGGGCGCGGTCCGCCCCGCGGGCTCACCTGGTAGATCATGACTTTGAAGTTGCGGCGCCGCAGCAGCTCCGCCTCGTTGACCTCCAGTTTCTTTATCTGGCCAGCCTGGCGCTCCAGGCTGCCTCGCACCGTCTTCACGTTGACGCTGACCTTGCGCACCTTCTCCAGCAACTTGCTCACGGTGTTGCTGGTGGTGGCGTGCGCCTTGCCCAGCTTGCTCAGCTCTCCCTGGATGCTCTGCACAGCGCCCTCCATCTCCGCCTGTCGCTCTTCCAGCTGGGCTTGGGTCAGCTGGATCTGGTCAACGGCGCCGATGATTTTATCCAGAAGGCTCAGCACCAGTACACCGTTTACCTGGTCCGACTTGATCAGCTCGTCGGAACCGGTCCCCGACGGCTCCTCGGTGGCCCGTGCCTCCCCTGGGGTGGGCTCCGGGCCCTCGGAGGAAGCATCGGGATATCCGGAATACGGCCGCTCGACGATATGGAGCGTGACATCCTCCATGGCTTCCCGGAGCCGTGCGGGGCCGACTCGGTGGAACTGGAGCGGGAGACCCGGAGAGAAGGAGGAGCGAGAGAGGGGAAAGCGAGCAGGAGCCTAGAGCGGAGGAAACTCGAGCCACGTCCGTGCGCACCGGGACTCTAGCCAGAACTGTGGGGCGGGGAATCCGCGAGTTGCCCGGCTCCCAGACCAAACCTGGAGTCACGTCGGCCATTGGCTGGACCCACCCCAGAAAGGGAGGAACCGGGGCTGGAGGGGAGACCAACCCCGGAGGGGCAGCGGAGAGGGACCCAAGAGCCGGGCGCCCCACCCTGTTCAGGATGGTTGGAATAGTTGGAGCGGGAGTCTAGGGCCCCCCTTGGCAGTGAAGGCTGCGGCAGGCAGCGGGACTGGGGCGGAGGAATGTGAGCTGGGGAAAGGAATTAGGTCCTCCTGAGTGTGCTCTACAATTCTCTTTCCTTTTCTTTTTCTTCACCCACAAACCCACTCTAGCCTTTGAAAATCAAGCTGAGGCCCAAATGGAGTGTGAATTGGATGTAAACAAGTTTTATGTGTCGTGCCTCATGTCCTTGTAGGATCCTTGCCTTATACAATCTTTTTCAAAGGTTTGGGGGTCCTCCCTACGTCTATCTATACACTGAGCTAACCACTGTCCCCCAAAGCTTGTGGGGCTGTTAGTGAGAGGGAGGGAAGAGATAAAATGGCAGAAAGGTTGACAGCCTACAAAGGGCCTCTAGGTTTCTCTCAGAATTGTCAGGACAGGGCAGGATTAAGGCAAGAAGCAAATTATGAAGTAAACCTCTTGACCACCTCTCCCTGTGACCCTTCAGCAGGTATCTAGCAAACTCCAACCTCAGAGAATGTGGCATCGAACTTGTTCTTCCCTCAAGTTCCCGGATATTAGGTGAGCATTCAGGGAGATCATGGAACCACATCTCTTTATCTAGCAGAGAAAGGAAGGCCAAGAGGAGGCAGGTGGCTCGCCAGGGTTCACTCCAGGTTACTGTTGCCATGTGTTCTTAGCTCCAGGTCTCTGAACTCCACCGACACTCAGAACCTTTCCCTGGGGCAGGAATTAGGGCAACTATAACAACACTACTAAATGGAGAAGCAAACGGTTTCTTTATGGTGAACACCAAGGGGCAAGTTCTGCGCAGGCGCAGAAAAGTCCTTCGCACAGAGGTCTAGAGACACTGGCTGGCCTGCTCCCACACATCTGGTTCTCAGCAATCCCTGGAGCAACCCCAATTCCCTTTCCCACAGAGATACAGAAAACCTTTTCCCTGCTTAAGAAACCAGGCTTGGGGTTCCCCGGCTGGATGGGCTTTCGGTAAAAGGTCATTTCTAGTCTGGTGTCCACCAGCATTAAGAAGAGTTAAATGCTGCTCTGTGGAGACTCGAGGGTCGTCAATCTAGTCGTACAATTCACCAACGTGTGAGGCAGGAGATTGCCATATGAGGTATAGAACTTTAGGGACCACTGAATGTAACAGCAATCCCGGCACACACACACACCCCCCAATACTCCAATCGGTTTTCTCACTTGAGGTTAAAGATGAGACCTTCAGGCTGGTGTGGTGACACAGGCCTTTAGTCCCAACAATTGGGAGACAGAGGCAGGCAGATCTCTGAGTTCGAGGCAGCCTAGTCTTCACAGTGAATTCCAGGACAGCCAGGGCTACAAAGAGAAACCCTGTCTTGAAAAACAAAACAAAAAGGAAGAGGGAACTTCTACATACAATTGAATATTTGCCAGGAGCAGTGGAGCACACCTTTGATCAAAGCATTTGGAAGGCAGACTGGCAGATGGCTATGAGTTCGACACCATCTTGATCTACGTAGCTAGTTCCAGGCCAGCCAGAGCTACACATTGATACCCAGTTTCAAAAACAAAACAAATGGGAAAACAAAGAAACAAACAAAGAACAAAAACCCCACATATTTTATAACCATTACAATTGGCAGATTACCAACTTTTTAAAAGAAAGAAAGAAAAGAAAGGGGGCTGGAGAGATGGCTCAGTGGTTAAAGGTGATTGCTGCTCTTGAAGAGGACAAAAGTGTGGCTCCTGATAACCACGGTTCCTTTGCGTCCAGAGAATCTGATGTCCTCTCTTCTGCCCTCAACTGGCACCTGCCCACACTTGAGTGTTCCTCCACACACACACAATAAATAAATAAGTGAAATAAAGAATTTAAGAGAATTATAACAATGTAAATTTTTTTTCTATTAAGAACTGAGCATGCTTTGAGGAAAAAGAATGACAGGAGAAAGCCTTACTGACCCTTCAAACTATTCCTGTTCCTCTATTTTCAGAACAGGGCATGGTGGCACACACCTTTAGTCCCAGCGCTCGGGAGTCAGAGGCAGGCGGCTCTCTGTGAATTTGAGGCCAGCCTGGACTATAAAGCAAATTCCAGGACAGTCAGGGCTCTTACAAAGTGAAACCCTGTCCCCCAAAACAAAAAAAAAACAAATAAAAGAATGCGGCACACGGAAGAGTTGCTCATGGGTTAAGAGCATTGCTGCTTTGCAGAGAGAGAACCAGGTTCAGTTCCCAGCATCCACGTGGTGAGATGCCGATGACCAACCGTAACTCCAGTTCCAGGGGCTCTGGTGCCCTCTTCTGATCTCTGCCAGCCCTAGGCCAGCACATGGTGTACATACATCTATGCAAGGAGAACGCTCAAATGCACTAAACAAATGAATCTTTAAAAAAGATTAAAAGAATCGTGTGTGTGTGTGTGTGTGTGTGTGTGTGTGTGTGTGTGTGTGGTGTACGTGGAGGTTTGCACGTGCAGAAATGAGAGGACAAGTTTGGGAGTCAGTTCTCTCCTTTTGCCGTGAAGAGTTGGGATGGAACTCAGATCATCAGGCTTGGAGGCAAGCACCTCTACCTGCCATGCCGCCTCCCCAACAGCCCCCAACTGCATTACAGGCAAGGCGCAGATTGCAAGCACTATGCCAAGCAACGCAGAGGAATGAAGCCATGCATGTGCTGTTTTCTCTTAGAGTGCAGACATGCACCAACATGCCCAGCTCTTTTTGTCCCTTGAGATAGAACCTTGCTAGCCGCAGACTCATGGCCTCATGCTCATGGTAATTCTCCTGCCATCAACCTCCAGAGACCTGGGGTTACAGACATGCTCTGCTAGGCCCAGCTGAGGAAATTGGACTTCTTTTCCTATCCTAGATATGGTCTTCCCTCCCAGAAAACCAGTGTTGGTATTTTCCTGCGGAATTTTCTCCAGCACATGTCTGCATACGTGTTATGTTTAATCATATATTAATCATATATACCTGTAATTCCAGCTCGTGAGAGGCCGAAGCAGGATGTTTATGAGTTGGAAGCCAGCCTGGGCTACAATAGCAGAACTTATTTTTCTTTAAAAAAAAAAAAAGGAGGAAGAGGAGGAGGAAGAGGAGGAAGAAGAGGAGGAGGAGGAGAACATGGTAACATACACTTTTAATCCCAGCACTTGGGAGGCAGAGATAGAAAGCTCTATAAATTTGAAGCCATCCTAGTCTACCTAAGAGAGTTCCAGGCCAACCAGTATTACCCAATTTCAAAAGAAAGAAAGACAAGAAGAAAGAAAGAAAGAAAGAAAGAAAGAAAGAAAGAAAGAAAGAAAGAAATTTTGTGCACAAAGAGATCATATTATATATACATATGTTTTGTGTGGGGGGGGTTTGTTTGTTTGTTTGTGTTTTTTTTGGAGTTGTTAACATTCCCTAAGACTTTCTTTTCCACCCAGAACTGCCTTATTTTTCTTTCTTTCTTTCTTTCTTTTTTTTTTCCGGAGCTGGGGACCGAACCCAGGGCCTTGCGCTTGCTAGGCAAGCGCTCTACCACTGAGCTAAATCCCCAACCCCAATATTTTTCAATGTATCCATAGGCCTATTCAACCCATCAGCAGACATTTACATATTACATTTCAAAGAGGCATTTACAAATGATTGGCTTCTGTGGCTACATCTTGCTAAAGCAATGGTTAAGTCAATCTGGCTGTGACTTTCCCACCAGGAAAGTATTTGCAGCCCACTTCTTCAAAAGGAATGTCGGTATTTGTGGATGAGTCAAGTCGTGTCCCAGGGGGTAGCCCCATGAACACAGATCTGACTCATTTGCTGCCTCTCTCCCTCCCTCCCTCTCTCCCTCCCTCCCAGAGAATCTTTGCAAAAGGGCCCTACCCCTGCAAAGCTATTTTGCAAAAAATATCCACATTGGCAAACTTCTCCCGGGATTCTTATTAGTAAATGCCAACTAATTCCAACAGGGGATGTGTCGAGCCGTGCGCAATGTTTTACCAACTCTGACAGACACCCAGACCTGGAGCCCAGCCATCCTTTCCAGAACCCTTCGTTTCATTTCAGTGGAAAGCAGTGAGCCCTTTTCCTGTGTCACTGCAAGCCACCCGGCATTGCCGACATTTCAGATTCATCTTTGGGCTTTCCATTGCTCTGTCTGCTCACTGAAGTGTGTGTGTGTGTGTGTGTGTGTGTGTGTGTGTGTGTGTGTGTGTGCGTGCGCGCGCGCGCTATTCGCTATTCCCTGGTTTGTTTCAGCTGCTGAATATGAGTCCAAACAATGGATGGTGAGGGCAAAGCAAGTATTTCCTTAGGTGCAAGAAAAGCACACACACACACACACACACACACACACACACACACACACACACACCAGATTGCAATCATATCAGCAGCTAGACTCTCCCGGTGATCTATCGTGTTCCTCCAACCATGCATCTGCTCAATAAAGGGCAAGAGTTTACCGTGAGCCAGCTTTGGGGGCATAAGAGAGGATGGAGAAGCATCTGTAGGAGTCAAGTAAGGGACCAGCACGACCCAGGAAATGGCGGAGTTATGAAAGCAGATGGTGAAACAGTCGAGCACTGTCCACCTCACTGTGGTTCTGTCCTTCTCTTTACTAGGTTGCATGTAAGGAAATGCAGCGAGAGATGTCTAATCTGTTCCACTCAGCTTCCGGTCTCAGCTGAGAGAGATCCCAGGCGGACACTGTGTTTGGTGAACAATAAACCGTTGGGATGGGGGATGTGTCCTTACATCAGAGAAGCCAAGGCCAGCCATCAGCAGCTGGCTCACAGCTGCCACAAACAGCAGGCACCCCCACCCCAGCTTTAATGGTGCTATTCTTATTTCTCTCGTGTATTTAAAAGACCTTCAGTTGTCCGTATGTTTCTCCTCCTCAAAAATCCCTTCTCATGCCAGGCTGAGGTGGTGTACACCTTTAATCCCAGCACTGGGGAGGCAAAGGCAAGTGGGTCCATGAGTTCGAGGTCAGCCTGGTCTACAGAAAGAGATCCCCGGCAGCCAAGGATACACAGAGAAACCTTTCCTCCAAAGGGTAAGCCAAAACAAGTCTCTCTCTTTCTCTCTCTCTCTCTCTCTCTCTCTCTCTCTCTCTCTCTCTCTCTTAAAGATTTATTTATTGTATGTATGTGAATACACTGTCATTGTCTTCAGACACACCAGCAGAGGGCTTCAGATCTCATTACAGATGGTTGTGAGCCACCATGTGGTTGCTGAGAATTGAACTCAGGACCTCTGGAAGAACAGTCAGTGCTCTTAACCACTGAGCCATTTCTCCAGCCCACAAGTCTCTTTTCAAAAAAAAAAAAAAATTAGTATGTTGGAGCCAAGTGTGGTGACATATGTAACCGCACCATTTGGGAGGCAGAGCCAAGAGAATCAGGAGTTCGAAATCATACTCAGTTACATAATGAGTTTGAGGCCACCCTAGCTACATGAGACCCTATCTCAGACAAGCAAGCAAACAAAAACTGAACAGAATAGCTACTGGGCTGGGATGTTAGTGGAGTCATATACCTAGAGAATGTTAGGCCCTGTCTTGGGTCCCATGAATCAATCAATAACTTTTTTTTTTTTTTTGGTTCTTTTTTTCGGAGCTGGGGACCGAACCCAGGGCCTTGTGCTTCCTAGGCAAGCGCTCTACCACTGAGCTAAATCCCCAACCCCAACTTTTTTTTTTAAGACAGTGTCTCCCTATGTTGCCCTGGCTTCCTTGGAACTTGCTACGTAGACCATACTGGTCTTGAACTCACAGAGACCCACCTGCTTCTGCCTCCAGAGTGCTGGGTTTGAAGGTGTGTGCCATCATGTCTGGCTTAATTTCTAAAATTTATTTATTTTTATTTTATGTGCATTAGTGTTTTGCCTGCATGTATGTCTGTGCGAGGGTGTCAAATCTTGAAGTTACAGATAGTAGTAAACGGCTGTGTGTGTGCTGGGATTTCCCCCGAGGTATCTCTCCAGCTCCCAGTCTGGCTTAATTTTTGTTGGTTGTTTGCTTGTTTGTTTGTTTGTTTGTTTGAGACAGGATCTCACTATGTAGCCCTGGCTGTCCTGGAACTCTCTATGCAGACCAAACTGACCCTAAACTTAACAGAGATGTAGTTACCTCTGCTTCTTTCTCTCTCTCTTTCCCTCCCTGCCTCCCTCTTATCCCCCCCTCAGATTTATTTATTTATTTTATGTATGTGAGGATACCATCACTGTCTTCAGACACACCAGAAGAGGGCATCAGATCCCATTACAGATGATTGTGAGCCACCATGTGGTTGCTGGGAATTGAACTCAGGACCTCTGGAAGAGCAGTCAGTGTTCTTAACCACTGAGCCATCCACCATGCTCATCCTTTTTTACTATTTTATTTTTTCCCATTAATTAATTTACATCCTGATCACTTATTTTGGAATTTTGGATAATTAGCCTTGGACTCCCAAATGCAAGGCTCCCTCCTTCCATCCCTCACAACCTACTTAGCTATCCAGCCATCATACCAACTCAACACTAGAATGCTCTTCTGCAATCGTAGAGGGTCCTTTCTGTTAACGGCACCATCATCAACTAAGGTCACAGTGCATTCCCGACTCCTTTAACTTCTCTCTTGCCCACATGTCCCAAACCAAGTGAAATCCCACCGTCTGCCTGTTCTCCTCCATGACTGCTTCCCTGCGGTTTCCGTTCCTGGAGTCAGGGTGCTGGCAGTCACAGACACCCACACTGTTACCATATTCCTTATTAGTACATTGCTGTAGTCTTTAAAATATATATTTATTTTTATTATTTCAAAAAAAAAGTTAACGTATTTATTTGTGTGTGTGCACAGATGTGTGTGGATTCCTAGGGATTCAGAAACGGGCACCAGATCCCCTGGAACTGGAGTGATAGGCAGCCGTGAGCTCTAAGAGTCATGGTCTGGTCCTCTGAAGGAGCGGCGAGTGTTTTTAACTGAGCCATCTCTTCGGTGTCTTGTTGCGTCCTTTTAAACATTTTGACAGTGTGTGTGTCTGTGTATGCTATGTGTGTATGAGAGCAGATGCCCACAGGGGCCAGAAGAGGGCCTTGAGAGCTCTCAGGTTTGGTTCCCGGCATCCACACCGCAGCTAACAACCCTCTTGTAATTTCTGTTCTAGAGGATGCGACGCCATCTGCTGGCCTCCTCCGGGCCTAGGAATACCTGTGGTACGTAGTCATACACGTACACGAAATAACCATACGCATAAAATAAAAACAAATAAGATTTTTTTTTTTTTTAAAGAAAAGGGCCTGGGGCTCTCTGGAGCTGGAGCTCCAGGCTACTGTGAGCTGCTGGGAACTGAACTGGTGGGTCCTCTGTAAGAGCAACGCTCACTCTTTTGGTTTATTTACCTTGAGGCAGCTTCTGGGATCCCAGGCCATCTCTCCAGCTCCTGTCTCTGGGTCTTTAACTCTTCTTTTCAATTCGCACTGCAGGCACAGCATGGCTGGTTAATTTTCCTAAAACTTTGCCTTGGCTGTCCACTCCCTTTGGAGGGGAAGGCACCCTCTGCAGCTTTACCTCCCTGGAGAGGGCGGAGTCAGGAGACCTGGCTGCCGGATCTTGCCTGGGATTTAACCTTTAATACATAGTAATGATTGCTGCTCATTTCTTCCGTTTTTTATGTTAACCTCCTGCTAGTCCAGTTCGCCTGATAGATCCTAGTCCAAAGACAAGCCACAGCCACCATCTAGTTGGGTATTGCTTCGTTCTATGCATGGGTTTACTCTCCAGTTAGACCAGAACCTCTCTGATGCCGATCTGGTGGGAACACAGATATGTTTAAAAGGAGCTGAGGATAGTGGTTCATACCTGTACCCCTCCACACACGGAAATCAAGGAAGGAGGATTTTTAAAATATATATTTATTTATTTTATATGTGTGTGTGCCCATGTGTGCGTGTATACATGTATGTGTGGATCTGCAGAGGCCAAAAGAGGGTGTCAGATCCCCTGGAGTTAGTTACAGGTGATTATGAGACGTCTGGATATGGTTGTTTAGAACTAAACTCAGGTGCTCTGCCAGAACACGGAGAATTTTTGAGTTGGGAGTCAGGTTTTCTATAAGAGCAGGGGGACACTCTTGACTTGGGAGCCACTCCTGCTTCCCCAGAAAGAGAATCTCGAGTTCAAGGCAAGCTGGGTTTTATAGTAACAAGATCCTACCTCAAAAAATAAATAAATAGGTCTGGAGAGATGGCTCAGTGATTAAGAGCACTGACTGCTCCTCCAGAGGTCCTGAGTTCAAACCCCAGCAACCACATGGTGTCTCACACCCATCTGTGGTGGGATCCGAGGCCCTCTTCTGGTGTGTCTGAAGATAGCTATAGTGTACTCATGCACAAAATAAATAAATAAATCTTTAAATTAAAAATAAAAGGAGGCAGGTAAGGGCCAACATAATGGCTCAACAAGTAAAGATGATTGACACCAGGCTCTTACAATCTGAGTTCCATCCTAGGATCCTCAGGGTGGAAAGAGAGATCCCCTCAGATTGTCCTGCACACACACACACACACACACACACACACACACACACACACACACACACACGTATTCTCAATAAGACTAGGCCTGGCGGTGCATTCCTACAATGTCAGCACATGGGAGGTGCAGGGAAGAGAATCAGTTCAAGGTCATACCCAGCTCCACAGATATTTCCAGACCACCAGGGATACCCCATGAGACCTTGTCTCAAAATAACAACAGGGCTAGAGAGATGGTTAAGCAGTTAAGAACACTAGCTGCTCTTCAGGAGGACCCAGGTTCAATTCCCAGCACCCACACCGTGACTCACAATTGTCTATAACACCCTCTGGGACACCACACACACACTGGTGCACAGATGTACATGTAGGCAAAATACACATGCATGTAATGTTTTAAAATTACAATAACAGTAACAATAGCTAAGGATGTTACAAGGAGGAAATATGTTCACGTCTGTGAGGAACATGTCAGAACAGTTGATGTGCTCTTGTGGCAAGCAACCTGCATGGCCCCTTTCAGTTTCCCTCACTTGAACGAGTCTAGAATGAGGTTTCCAGTAGTTCCCCATAAGCTCATTCTACATCGGAGCTGAGCCTCCTTTCTTTCCAACTTTCTGCTTGGAACCAAACTCAAACTTTCAAAACAAGTTGTTCTCTACAAACACAGAAGCATTTAGCAGCTGAGCTCCATTCGGCCACGGTGTCTTTGGTGGAATTTGGCCCTTATCCCAGGAAACAGTGTTTCCATTTCACAATGTAACAACAGGAAGAGTGTGAACTTCGCTTGGGTTATAGATTCCTGCAGGGCCTCTAATTTCCACAACTCCATTGTGCTCTGCTTGGGAGAGTCCAGCTGTGCGTTGGCGGAGTGACTCACGTTTCCCTCAAGACACATATTCCTGAGTCCCAGGGGCTCTGACTAGTGTGGAAGGGCAATTATCTCAGACTCTTGTCCTGGATCCCCTGTGTGATTTCCAAGACATAATGGTTTCCCCTTGGGCTGAAATTCAAAGAAGCCACTGGGCTATGCAGAATTGTATGCACCAAACATTGTATGGCTTACAAGTGATTGAGTGACAGAGTGACCATTTTGACACCCAAAAATGGTACCCAAAAGAAGCAGGATCTATATGTACCGCTGGATTGCCTAATAGTCTCTTGAAGGAAATATACAAAAAGTAAAAGGTGGTGTTTTCTTCTGGTTGTTTGTTTGGTTGTTTTGTTTTGTTTTTTTCAGACATGATCTCTGTATGTAGCCCTGGCTGTCCTGGAACTCATCGTGTAGACCAGGCTGGCCTCAAACTCAGAGGTTCTCCTGCCTCTGCCTCCTGAGTGCTGGGATTAAAGGTGTGTGCCAATGCCACCTGGCAGAAGTTTTAAATAAGATGTGGTGACTCATGCATGTGATGTCAGCTCTCAGGAGGCAGAGGCAGGAGGATTACTAAAAGTTTGTGGCCAACCTGGGTTACATAGTGAGTTCCAGGTCTCCTGACTGACTGGGACTCCCCCCCCCCATATATATCAGAGAGAAAGTATAATTTACACATAATTTACAGAGAGAGAGAGGAAAAGAGAAAGGAACTTTGTTTCAATGAAGAAAGAAGAAAGACTAGATGCTTCAAAAAGGTGTATGTCATTCAGGGGAAACAAATATGTAACAGGATCTCCAGAATAAGGGAAGAGACTATCTAAAAACGTTTTGTTTTGTTTTGGAGACAAGGTCACAAGTAGCTCAGGCTGGCCTCAAATTCAGTATGACCCTGAAGGTGACTTTAAGGCCTTGATTGTGCACCTGAGTTCTGAAATCATGGGTGGGTCCCACCATATCTAGGCTAAAAGTCTTCATTATTTTTTTAGATTTATTTATTTATTATATATGAGTACACTGTAGCTGTCTTCAGATACACCAGAAGAGGGCATCGGATCCCATTACAGATGGTTGTGAGCCACCACGTGGTTGCTGGGAATTGAACTCAGGACCTCTGGAAGAGCAGTCATTGGTGCTCTTAACTACTGAGCCATCTCTCCAGTCTCAAAAGTTTTCGTTTTAAAAAAAAAATTGAATTTACAGGAAAAAAAAATTCTTGTGTCAGGACATGATGGTTTGTATATGCTTGGCCCAGGAAGTGGCACTATTAGGAGGTGTGGCCTTGTTGGAATACATGTGTCACTGTGGGTGTGGGCTCTAGAACCCTCATCCTAGCTGCCTGGAAGTCAGTATTCTGCTAGCAGCCTTCAGATGAGGATGTAGAACTCTCAGCTCCTCCTGCACCATGCCTGCCTGGATGCTGCCATGCTCCCACCTTGATGATAATAGACTGAACCCCAGAACCTGTAAACCAGTCCCAATTAAATCTGTCTTTTATAAGACTTGCCTTGGTCATGGTGTCTGTTCACAGCAGGAAAACCTTAACTAGGATTCAGGGTCTCGCTAAGTAGCCCTGACTGGCCTGGAACTAGCTACGTAGACTAGGCTGCTCTCAGACTCACAGAGTCATAGCCTCAGCCTCCTCAGTGCTGGAAGTTGAGGTGTGAATTATCATTCATTTTACAGTCAAACCCCAGACCTTATGGATGCTAGGCAAACACTCCAGCCCCAGATATATACTCCCGGCCAGATAACGGTCTCTTTAAGGGACTCCCTTCAACTAGCGCAACAGCACCTCATTCTTCCGTTGGCTTTGGTAACAGAACTTCTGAAGGTTACATGACACTTATTCTGAAAGTGTTCCCCAAGTTCCCATGAGATTAGGTGGCGGGGATTTTATCACAGCAGGGACAGCAAAAAGACGGAAGCTATGTTCCTTTTCCTTCCAATCAGGTAGACAAAATATGTAATTTGCCTATTATTACAGCAGTTAACCTTGGTCACGTAAGGGTCAAGGATGTCCTCTGCCAGCCAGATTTCCCGTAGGAAATGACTCTTTATCTCTCCCATAAACAGTAAATATTTTTACAGGGCAACATTTTGAGACTCGTTTAATATTCCATTTCTTTATAAACGTTTGCTTGCTCATTAGTTTGAGAATGCATTGAGTTTTCTGATTGAATTAGTGATGTCTATGATAGCTGTTCAATGATAATTTTTAATCTGAGTTCATATTTATTTATTTATGGGTACAAGTGTCTTGACTGTATGCAGGGATTGGGCACCATATGCATGCCTGTTGGAGTCCCTGAAACTTTTAGTGACCACATGGATGCCGGGAATTGAGCCCTGGTGCTCTACAAAAGCAGCAAGTGCTCTTGACTACTGTGCCGCCTTTCCATCCCAGAATGGTAATTTTCTCTCTCTCTCTTTTTCTTTATTATTTGTTTAACGTATATGAGTGCACTGTCTTCAGACACACCAGAAGAGGGCATCAGATCTCATTACAGATGGTTGTGAGCCACCATGTGGTTGCTGGGAATTGAACTCAGGACCTCTGGAAGAGCAGTCAGTGCTCTTAACTGCTGAGCCATCTCTCCAGCCCAGAATGGTAATTTTCTAATCCCTTTTTTATTACTTCTCTATTCAAATCGATGTTCTCCAAGCGAATCTCTCTCTTTTATCTTACTTATATAGACTATAGGCTTTGAATTACTATTTTTTTTTAGAGGCATGTAATTTTTTTTTACTCTCACCATTTTTGTTTGTGTTTCAAACACACACAAAAAGATCTTGTGTAGCCTAGGCTAGACTTAAATTTTTTTTTTTTTTGGTTTTTTTTCTTTAGACTTGAATTCTTGATCTGCCTCCTCCTCTATCCATCACTGGCCTGCTTCACAACCACCAGTATCATCGATTTGATGCTCAAATTGTCCCAGATTTGGCAGTGGAAGGTCCTCCAAGATGGTTTATGTACCATTTTGCCATTGCACCCCATTCCTCAAACCCCATCATATTGTTACTACAAGATACTCAATGTTGCCAGGCAGTGGTGGTCATGCCTTTAATCCAGCACTCCCGAGGCAGAGGCAAGAGGATCTCTGTGAGTTCCGAGCCAGCCTGGTCTATAGAGGCCAGCAAGGCTACACAGAGAAACCCTGTGTTGAAAAACAAAAATAAAAACTAAAACAAAACAAACACAAGATACTGGATGTGAACTCTCACAGCTCCTCCCGACAGTGTTGTTTTGTTAGACCCGGCCGCGGGCTGCAGCACTGCCGTGGGTTGATGTGATTAGTAAAATGTCTATTGAAGAAAGAAAAAAGGAAAGAAGGAAGGAGTTTGCTTGGAACAATTGAGGTCCTAAAATCGATCCTCCGCCCTGCTCTACGGTAACCCTCCTGCACCGTTAAAGGAAACAAAACTCACTATCTGGTAGCATAAAGTCATAAAGAACAATTGCGGGGTTGAGGATTTAGCTCAGTGGTAGAGCGCTTGTCTAGCAAGCGCAAGGCCCTGGGTTCGGTCCTCAGCTCCGGAACAATTGCAAGCCCTTAAGTTTTGTTTGCTTGAGACAGTCTTGTATAGTCCAGTCTGGTCTCAAATTCTTTATGAAGTCTGGGATGGCCTTTAAATTCCTGACTGTCTTGCCTCTCCCTCCTCAGCGCTGGAGTTACAGGTGTACACTACCCCATCGTGTTAACGCTGTCCAGGGGATCCGTGGGTGCATGCTAGTCCAGCACTCTACCAAAGGAACTGAACCTCCCGCCCTACAAAGTAACTCATAAACACAGGGCTTAAATTTCTTACCCAGAGAACGCTGTGCTCAGCGATCAACAGGCAGTCTAGGAAATCAAGGAGAACGGAGCTCCCACCAGCTCCTCGTCTGCTTCTGGGAGAATAGGAACAGCAGCCTCGAAATGTCCAAAGACCCTAATACAATAGCAAAGCCAGGACCCTGCCTTAAAAGAGTGAGGGTCTCCCAAGGCGACCGGGCTGGAGAGGCAGGCCAGCTTCCGGCTCAGCTCTAAATTATCCCACCAGAGGGCGCTCTGGTGCAACAGTGAGTGTGCCTGTGACTGGGCAAAGGCGACGCTGCACTCCCTGGGTCTCCTCTCTGTGCCCCTTTTCGTTCCCCTTTTGGGAACCCAACGCTGAGTAAAGTTCTGGAGCACAGCTGCATCTTGAGGAAGAAATCACCATCTGTTTGATGGGGTGTTTTTCAAAAATGCAGGCAGCGCGCAGTTCCTTGTCTCCATGACTTAGAAGCTTGACGACTGAGCCTATCTATGTTCTACTGCAAAATGACTTTGACAGTTTGGGATCTTAACAGAGAAGCTCAGCTACCCAGTGAAGGTAGCCGTGTTCCTTGCCGTTAATAATATAAATGTGTATCATACACTGGAAACGAGCCGCCTCTTGGCTCCATGGGCTGCACAAGTTTCCACACAATTTCACACTGCGTGACCCTGTTTTGAGAAGTCCTTACTGAGAGGCAGACACTGAAGCACAGAGGTAAAGGAACCCGACTGCAAGGAGATGCACAGGAAGGACCCAGAAAGCCATCATTCCTCTTGTTATCTTTTTTTAATATTTTTTATTTACATTTCAAATAGCATTCCCTTTCCCAGTTTCCCGTCCATAAACCCCTTATCCCAATCCCCCTCCGCCTTCTTCTATGAGGGTGTTCCCTCCACCAACCAACCTCCCCTTCCCGCTCCCTGCCCTGAAATTCCCCTACTCTAAGGGGATCCAGCTTTGGCAGAACCAAGGGCTTCTCCTCCCATTGGTGCCCAAGAAGGCCATCCTCTGCTACATATGTGGCTGGAGACATGGGTCTGTCCATGTGAGGTCTTTGGGTAGTGGTTTAGTCCCTGGGAGCTCTGGTTGTTTGGCATTGTTGTTCTTATGGGGTTGCAAGCCCCTTCAGCTCCTTCAATCCTTTCTCTAACTCCTCCGATGGAGACCCTGTTCTCAGTTCAGTGGTTGGCTGTGAGCATCCACCTCTGTATTTGTCAGGCTCTAGCAGAGCCTCTCAGGAGACAGCTATAACAGGCTCCTGTTGGCATGCACTTCTTGGCATCAGCAACATTGTCTAGTGTTGGTGGCTGTATGCATATGGCCTGGATCCCCAGGTGGGGCAGGCTCTGAATGGCTGTTCCTTCAGTCTTTGCTCCAAACTTTGCCTCCATATCCTCTCCTGTGAGTATTTTTGTTCCCCCCTTTTAAGAAGGAGTGAAGCATCTGCATTTTGGTCATCCGTCTTGAGCTTTATGTGGTTTTTGGGTTGCATCTTGGGTAATTTGAGCTTTTGGGCTAATATCTATTTATCAGTGAGTACATACCGTGGTTTTTAGATTATTTGTCTGTTTGTTTTTGTTTTTGTTTTTTGTGATTGGGTCACCTCACTCAGGATGATATTTTCTAGTTCCATCCATTTGCCTATGGATTTCATGAAGTCGTTGTTTTTAATAGCTGAGTAGTACTCCATTGTGTAGATGTACCACATTTTCTGTTTCCATTCCTCTGTTGAAGGACATCTGGGTTCTTTCCAGCATTTGTCTATCATCCCCTTGGTATTCTTTAATAATACCTGTAAAACCAGAAAAGGTTCTTTCAGTTAAGGCACACTATAAGCTGCCCAGTGCCGGTACTGGGAATCGAACTCTGGAAGGGCAGAACACACTCTTTTATTTGTTTTTGTTTTGCCTTTTGGTTTGAGATTAATGTTCAGGTTTTGTTTGGTTGGGTTGGTTTTTGTTTTTGTTTTTTTTTTTTTTTTTTGAGACAGGGATTCTCTGTATAGCCCTGGCTGTCCCGGAAATCACTCTGTAGACCAGGCTGGGCTCAAACTCACAGAGATCTACCTGCCTCTGCCTCAAAGGTGCTGGGATTAAAGGAGGAGGCTGTCATCACCTGACAAAAAAAATTTATTAATTATTTGTGCGTGTGTGTGTGTGTGTGTGTGTGTGTGAGAGAGAGAGAGAGAGAGAGAGAGAGAGAGACCTTACTCCTTACTCCTGTGGAGGTCAGAGGACAACTTTGTGGCATTAATTCTCTCCTTCCACCTTTACTGGGTTCCAGGAATTGAACTCATGTCCCTGGGCCTGCTCAGCCAGCACCTTCGCCTGCTGAAACATCTCTCCAGATTGGGGAGGTGGCAGGGCTTTCTTTTGGAACTGTCTCTGTATGTAGCCCAGGCTTGCACTTCTTATCCAAGTGCTAGGATTATAGATAGGGACCATGATGCCTGACTTTAGTAACAAACTTTGATGGGTAAAAGTTCTTAACTTAAGCTTGAATTAAAAATTTAGATCTTAGATACCTGCCTCTTTCTCTCTTTCAAGTGCTGAGATTAAAGGCATATGCCACCACCATCCAGCTGTGTCTCAAGTTTCTGTGATGACACATCTTCTATTCCTGAGGTGGTTTCTTTCCCTTTAAAAAAAAAAAAGATTTATTCATTTATTATATATAAGTACACTGTAGCTGTCTTCAGATACACCAGAAGAGGGCATCAGATCTCTTTACAGATGGTTGTGAGCCACCATGTGGTTGCTGGGAATTGAACTCAGGACCTCTGGAAGAGTAGTTGGGTGCTCTTAACTGCTGAGCCATCTCTCCAGCCCCTCTTTCCCTTTTTAAAAAGATTTATAGGGGTTGGGGATTTAGCTCAGTGGTAGAGCGCTTGCCTAGGAAGCGCAAGGCCCTGGGTTCGGTCCTCAGCTCCAAAAAAAAGAACCAAAAAAAAAAAAAGATTTATTTCTTATTGATGTGTATACGATTTATAAGTGTGTGTGTGTGTGTGTGTGTGTGTGTGTGTGTGTGTATGTGTGTGTGTTGTGTGTTGTGTGGTGGTGGTGGGGATGTGCAGATACCTTTAAAGGCCACAAGAGGGCACTAGATCCTCTGGAACTGGAGTTACAGGAGTAGGCAGTCTGATATGGGTACTTAGAATCCAACTCCAGGTCCTCTGGAAGAGCAGAAAACTTAAACTGCTATGCTATCTCTCAATCTGCTCATCCCCTCAGGTTGTGTCTTGTGCCCCCAATCACCTCTTCCTCTGAATTTCTCCAAAGTCTCTTAAGTTTTACTAAGTCTAGGGGCAAGAGGGATGGATCTGAGGTTAAGAGCGCTCACCATTCTTCTAGAGGATCAGAGTTCTGTTCCCAGAAGCCATGTCAGATGGCTCACAACTGCCTGTAACTCCAGCCCCATGGACTCAGCGCCCTCTTCTGGCCTCCACAGGCACTTGTACTCACATGGTATAGACACATGTACACAAACTTTTCTTTTTTTTTTTTTTTTTTTTGGTTCTTTTTTTTTTTTTTTTTCGGAGCTGGAGACCGAATCCAGGGCCTTGCGCTTCCTAGGCAAGTGCTCTACCACTGAGCTAAATCCCCAACCCCCACAAACGTTTTTAAAAGTTTTTTTTTACTAGTCTGTTCACCAACTTTTGGGTTGGCTGGTCATTATAAATTTCCATTAAATTGGGGTTGGGTATTTAGCTCAGAGGTAGAGCGCTTGCCTAACAAGCGCAAGGCCCTGGGTTCGGTCCCCAGCTACGAAAAAAAGAAAATTAAAAAAAATTTTTTCCATTAAATTGCCTTTCTTCCTCTCTCTGTGTTAATTTGTATAAGTGTTTTGCCTGCATATACGTCTGTGTGCCGTGTGTGCCTAGTGTCCGCAGAAGCTGTAAGAGGGCGTTGAGTTCCCTGGAACTGTAGTTACAAATAAATGGGGGCTGGGGATTTAGCTCAGTGGTAGAGCGCTTACCTAGGAAGCGCAAGGCCCTGGGTTCAGTCCCCAGGGCCTTGCGGAAAAAAAGAACCAAAATAAATAAATAAATAAATAAATAAATAAATAAATAAATAAATAAATAAATAAATAAACTGTGCCATGGTTTGTATCTGCTCGGCCCAGGGAGTGACACTCTTAGAAGGTGTGGTCCTGTTGGAGTGGGTGGAGTAGGTGTGACTTTGTTGGAGTAGGTGTGCCACTGTGGGTGTGAACTTAAGACCCTCACCCTAGCTGCCCGGAAGTCTGTATTCTGCTAGCAGCCTTCAGATGAAGATGTAGAACTCTCAGCTCCTCCTGCACCTGGATGCTGCCATGTTCCTGCCTTGATGATAATGGAGTGACTCTCTGAACCTGTAAGGCAGCCCCAATTAAATGTCCTTTTAAGAGTTGCCTTGGTCCTGGTGTCTGTTCACGGCAGTAAAGCCCTAAGACAAACTGCCCTGTGGGATCTGGGAGCAAACCTAGATGGTCCAGGAGAGTAGCCAGCACTTTTAACTGCTGGGCCATCTCGCCAGCCCCCTGTTTTCTATTATCTCTGTACACTAGTCACTACTTTCCTCCTTTTCATTGTATCTATCTATATTTTTCAATTTCCAGAAATAAATTTATAGCCTTTTTTTCCTTTTCCTTTCTTTTCCTTTTTTAAAAAAGATTTACCTATTTATTTTATATGAGTACACTGTGGCTGTCTTCAGACACACCAGAAGAGGGCATCAGATCCCATTACAGATGGTTGTGAACCACCCTGTGGTTGCTGGAAATTGAACTCAGGACCTCTGGAGGATCAGTCAGTGCTCTTAACCACAGAGCCATCTCTCCAGCCCCCTTTTTTCTTTTCTAATATATTCATTAAAAGCTATAAATCTCCATGTAGTCCAAGCTGGCCTCAAATTTTGAATTGCTTCAGCTGCCCGAGTGCTGGTACCATTACCCTTAGCTGTTATGGTCTGACACTCCGCCCCCACCCCACCCCAATAGAGTAGCCATTTTGTTCCATGCCTGCCAGCTATTTCATATTGTTGCTGTAACATGCCTGTCAGTCACTGACACAGAGCAGTGACTTGGCTCAAGGCCATGCTGACCACATCCCCTGTTTTGTTCTGTATGTCCTGAATGTTCTCTATGAGGTTCGCTAGTCTTAAGAAATTCCACAAAGCTTTACACAGGACATATCAGATCAAAGGTCAATATGAACTGTTACTTTCAAATATCTTGAGTCAGAGCTGACCACCAGGCAGCCCTTCCTGCACCTACGTATGAGCTCACTCTGGTTTTTGTATGGCTGACACTGAAGAATGCTACTAATAAGCCAAAAAGTTATGATTATAATATGCATGCTCTGTTACCTCAATTTTCTGAAATTCCCTGCTCACCACCCATCCACCACCCCCAATCAGGACCTATCACCTCCAGGTGAGCTGACAATACTTTGCCTAGTAAGTCAACTACTGCCCTCCTTGCCCTTTAAATTTGCGAACCTGGTTTTCCCTATAAAAAGCCTACCCTGAGAGCAGACTAATTGCAATTAGGCTCCTGAGTCCTTTTTACAGTCCTGGACGTCCAACATTATGGTGTGCATTCAGCAACCTATTCTTGCCTAACTGGGATCAGTGTTTGCATGGTTCGAGTGGCAATTTCTGAACCTCAACATTAGCCTTGCAAACATTTTACTATAAAATAAATGTGAGCTTACAGAAAGGTTACAAGAAGGGGGCTGGAGAGACAGTTCAGTGGTTAAGAGCACTGACTGCTCTTCCAGAGGTCCTGAGTTCAAATCCCAGCAACCACATGGTGGTTCACAACCATCTGTAGTGATATCTGATGCCCTCTTCTGGTGTGTCTGAAGACAGCGACAATGTATTTATATATAATGAATAAATAGATCTTTAAAAAAAAAAAAAAGAAAGGTTACAAGAAAACAAGCATGTGCTTGGTACCCCATACAGTCCTTATCATACCAAGATTGCTTGATCACTCTCTGTCTCACACACACACGTATACACACACACACACACACACACACACACACACACACCAAACACACACACCAAACACACCACAGGAGAGTTGTGGATGCCACCATGTCCTTTACCCCAGAATCTACAGCACTATTATTCCCTAACGACAAAAAAACACAATCTCGCATGTAACCACAGTACAACTGCTAAAATGAGGAAATTCAGCACAGATGTGATATCGTCTAACCTATCACAAAATCTCATCAACCGTTCAATAATGACTGTTGTGAGCTTTCTCTGGTTCAGAATTCAGTTCAGGAGCGCAGACTGCATTAAATTATCAAGTCGGGGCTGGAGAGGTGGCTCAGCAGTTAAGAGCACCGACTGCTCTTCCGGAGGTCCTGAGTTCAATTCCCAGCAACCACATGGTGGCTCACAACCACCTGTAAAGAGATCCAATGCCCTCTTCTGGTGTATCTGAAGACAGCTACAGTGTACTCATATATAATAAGTAAACCATCAAGTCGTCTTTTTTTTTTAAGATTTTTCATTTATTATATAATTTTTTCATTTTTTCATTTATTATATATACGTACACTGGCTGTCTTCAGATACACCAGAAGAGAGCATCGAATCCCATTACAGATGGTTGTGAGCCACCATGTGGTTTCTGGATTTGAACTTAGGACCTTCGGAAGAGCAGTCAGTGCTCTTTTTTTTTTTTTTTTTTTTTTTTTTTTTGGTTCTTTTTTTTCGGAGCTGGGGACCGAACCCAGGGCCTTGCGCTTCCTAGGTAAGCGCTCTACCACTGAGCTAAATCCCCAGCCCACAGTCAGTGCTCTTAACCGCTGAGCCATCTCTCCAGCCCGCCATTGGAAAATTTCTAACAAGCTAGTTGTTGTTGCTGTTTTAAATTTTATTGTTCTTGTTACTATTATTGTTGTACACTGTGCTACACACTAAATGTAGTGGTCAGAGGGCAACTTTGTAGCATCCAATTTTCTTTCTCCTTCCTTTCCTTCTTTCTTTCCTTCTTTCTTCCTTCTTTCTTTGTCTCTCTGTTTCTTTCTTTCTCTTTCTTTCTTTTCTCTTCTTCCTTCCTTTCTTTTTCTCTCTTTCTTTCTTTCTTTCTTTCTCTCTCTCTCTTTCTCTTTCTTTCTTTTTTTCTTTCTTTCTTTCTTTCTTTCTTTCTTTCTTTCTTTCTTTCTTTCTTTCTTTCTGTGAGACAGGGTTTCTTTAGTTAGTCATAGTTGTCTTGAAACTGGATCTGTAAACAAGGCTGGCCTCAAAGTCACAGAGATCCACCTGCCTCTGCCACCAGAGTGCTGATGTGTGCCGCCACCACCCAGTTTCTTTCTTTCACATATGGGTGCCGGCGCTTGGATTCAGGCCCCTAGGTTCGCACAGTAGGGGTGTTTTGTTGTTGTTGTTGTTGTTTTAAGATTTGTTTATTTTGTACATGTGAGTACACTGTCACTGTCTTTGGACACACCAGAAGAGGGCATCGGATCTCATTACAGATGGTCATGAGCCACCATGAGGCTGCTGGGAGTTGAACTCAGCACCTCTGGAAGAGCAGTCAGTGCTCTTAACCACTCCAGACCCCCGCACAGTAGGTACTTTAATCTGCCGAGCCATCTTTTGCTATCCCAGAGTAGAAATTTGTAGAATACACGCTAATTTTAGTTGATGTACTGTATACTGTAATTAGATTTAGATTATGTAAGATCTCAGATTCAAGATGGACAGTGAGACAAGTTGACCTTTTGGATAAAAACTTGGGCTTTTGAGAAGATAGCAGTGCAGGGGCTCTGAGAGGAAATCAGACTCACAAGGCTGAGTGGGGACTCCTCTCACATGGCAAACAGGGAGAGGGAGGTCTCATGACATCGAGTTGATGAGTAGCCATGGTCTGTGCTTGGAGTAAAGTTGTCTGTGATTTCCAACCAGCAGGGGAAGGGGGAAGGTTCAACCCTTTAGTTAATGCATGTCCATCAGAGAGCAAGCACTCCTGATAGCTTAGGGTGCTTGGTTAAGCTTCTTTTGGGGGAAGTGAGGACTAGAGGATTACAGATTCACAGGCAGCCACAGCAGGGTGTCTGATCTTACAGAGCAGCTGCGGTGAGGGCAGAGAATTTACTTAAGTAAATTCAGACGGTGTTTGTCTCCTCTCTACACTGTAGCATTATTATTATTTATTAATTATTATTTTAATTAATAAGTCATTTATAGAATGACAATATCTTCTATATACACTTAAGTTTTTGCCACCAGTTTTAACATTCACTTATTTCTTCTTCTTTTTTTAAAGGTTTATTTACATATTTTATGCATGTGAGTACACTGTGGCTGTCTTCAGACACACCAGAAAAGGACATCGGATCCCATTACAGATGGCTGTGAGCCACCATGTGGTTGCTGGGAATTGAACTCAGGACCTCTGGGAGAGCAGTCAGTGCTTTTTTTTTTTTTTTTTTTAAGAATTATTTATTTAGTGCTCGCTTCGGCAGCACATATACTAAAATTGGAACGATACAGAGAAGATTAGCATGGCCCCTGCGCAAGGATGACACGCAAATTCGTGAAGCGTTCCATATTTTTATAGGACCCCCGTTGAAGGAATCAGAGAAAGAACTGAAAGAGCTTGAAGGGGCTCGAGACCCCATATGTACAACAATGCCAAGCAACCAGAGCTTCCAGGGACTAAGCCACTACCTAAAGACTATACATGGACTGACCCTGGACTCTGACCTCATAGGTAACAATGAATATCCTAGTAAGAGCACCAGTGGAAGGGGAAGCCCTGGGTCCTGCTAAGACTGAACCCCCAGTGAACTAGACTGTTGGGGGGAGGGCGGCAATGGGGGGAGGGTTGGGAGGGGAGCACCCATAAGGAAGGGGAGGGGGGAGGGGGATGTTTGCCCGGAAACCAAAGAATTATTATTAAGTATTAAATAAATTTAAAAAAAGTAAAAAAACAAAAAAAAAACAAAAACAAAAAAAAAGAATTATTTATTTATTTTATGTATTAGAGTACACTGTAGCTGTCTTCAAGCACAGCAGAAGAAGGCATCAGATTCTATTACAGATGGTTGTGAGCTGGGATTTGAACTCAGGACCTCTGGAAGAGCAGTCAATGCTCTTAACAGCTGAACCATCTCTCCAGCCCGCAGTCAGTGCTCTTAACCACTGAGCCATCTCTCCAGTTTTTATTTATTCTTTATATGACAATGTTTAAGTACTTATAAAGTAACAGGTTTAATGGTGATATTTTCACTCAACAAATAACATTATTAGCATTATGGTTATTTTGAGACTAGGCTCACTCTTTTAGCCCAGGCTGGCTTTGAACTCACGGACAGGCAGTCCTCCTACTTTAGCCTCCAGGGTACTGGGAATTCAAGCTCATTTGTCCTCTTCTGTACCTCTTCCCCTTCTCTTTCTGGTCCTCTTCTTCTCTCCAAATAGTCCCTCTTGTTTTCATTGTAGTTATTAATAGTTTTCCCCCAATCGAGTATCACTAGAGTTGTTTGTAAGAGAATGATTTTCTAACTCTGCCATTCCTTCTACAACTGGTTGACTCTCTGTCACCCATCTGCCAGTCATCAATGTTTGCCCTGCTATTGTTCAATGGATTTACTACTGAGTCCTTTAAAAATTAACCATCAAGTTAATAGAGGTTTTTAAATGTCTTTCGGAGACCAGTGGGATGCTAAAGATACCAGCTATCAGGACCTGAGGACTTGAGTCCCACCTCGGGAACTGTGGTGGAAGGAGAGAACTGGCCACTGTAAGTTGGCTTATTCATTCATGAGCACAAACATGTGCGTGTGCACATAACACACCCACAGTGCAAAGGACATTGAGGTGCATTTTCTATATAGAACAGTTCACTCCGTCCAAGTGTACAACTTAACTTTACCAAAGCAATGCAACAGCCAGCATAGATCAGTCTAGGCATTTGCACAGCCTGCATGGCAGGTCTTTCTACCCACTTACCTTCAACTTTATAATTTAAATGTCTAGACAGGGGCTGGAGAGATGGCTCAGCGGTTAAGAGCACTGGCTGTTCTTCCAGAGGTCCTGAGTTCAAATCCCAGCAACCACATGGTGGCTTATAACCTTATGTAATGAGATCAGATGCCCTTTTCTGGTGTTTCTGAAGACAGTTACAGTGTACTTGTATATAATAAATAATAAGTCTTCAAAAAAAGTCTGGTTGGTATACACTACGTTGTAATTTTTTTATCCTTTCTGATCATCTCTGTCCTTTAACTCGATTATCTTTTTTATTTCATCTTTTTCGCCTTCTTTTTATTTTTGTTAGTTTGATTTGGTTTTCTTTTTCTTTCTTTCTTTCTTTTTTTTTTTTCTTCCAGAGCTGAGGACTGAACCCAGGGCCTTTTACTTGCTAGGCAAACGCTCTACCACTGAGCTAAATCTCTGACCCCATGGTTTGGTTTTCAAGAGAATGTTTCCTGCATAGCCGGCTGTCCTGAAACTCACTTTGTAGACCTGGCTGGTTTTGAACTCACAGAGTTCTTCCTGTCTTCACCTCCTGAGTGCTGGGATTAAAGGCGTGCCCTGCCACCACCCGGCTCCTTTATATTTATTTAGGAAATTGATGTAGTTGAATTTAGTGTTATTATTTCATATTTTCCTGTGTTTTGTGCTTGTCTCCTTTGCTGTTATTGTTCTGTTGTTCCTTTCTGCCATCTTGTATGGAATTAATTTTATACATTTTAGAATTCTATTCTTATTTATGTGTTTGTTTATATTTAGTGTGCATATGCATGTAAAGAGGGCAGGAGACAACTGGCAGGAATCGGTCCTCTCCTTCCACCTTGTGGGTCCCAGGTTTTAGGCATCAGGCTTGGAGGCAAGTACACTTAACTACTTGAGCCATCATGGCAACCATGGAGGTCTATTTAATTAATTCATTTATTCTTTTAAAGATTTATTACTTATTATATGTAAGTACATTGTCGCTGTCTTCAGACACACCAGAAGAGGGCATCAGATCTCATTACAGGTGGTTGTGAGCCACCATGTGGTTGCTGGGATTTGAACTCAGGACCTCTGGAAGAGCAGTCAGTGCTCTTAACCGCTGAGCCATCTCTCCAGCCCTAATTCATTTACTTTTGAGCCAGGGTCTCACTATGTGTCCTTACCTGGCCCGGATCACACTCTACAGACCAGGCTGGCCTCAAACCCAGACAGAACTCTCTGCCTCTACCATGCCAGAGATTAAAGGTGTGTGCCACCAGGCCTAGTCCAAATTCTTTATTTTATTTTCTATGTGTAAATGTTCTGCCTGCATGTGTGTCTGTGTACCATGGGTGTGTCTTGTGTCTGCAGAGTCCAGAAGTGTTACAGTTCCTGGAATTGAAGATATAGACTGTTGTGTGATGCCACGTGGGTACTGGGAATTCAACCTTGGTCTTCTGGAAGAGCAGCCAGGCAGCCAGTGCTCCTAACCACAAAAGCATCTTTCTAGCTTTCATATATATATATACACACACACACATACATACATACACACATACATACGTATATCGACGAATGGGTGTGTGTAGGTGTGCATTTAAGAGTTGGAGGAGGGGTTGGGGATTTAGCTCAGTGGTAGAGCGCTTAGCAAGCGCAAGACCCTGGGTTCGGTCCCCAGCTCCAAAAAAAAAAAAAGCTCAGTTGTCATCTTCAGGAATGCTGTGATCCTCCTTTGAGACAGTCTCTGATTGGCCCGGAGCTCATCCATTAAGCTAGGCTGAAAGGCCAGCGAGCCCCACTCTGCCTGTCCAGCACTGGGATCACAGGTTCACACTGCCACACCCAGCTTTCCCCCTTGGTTCCTGGGGACTGAACACTCCTGCTTACTCCTGCTTAGCGGTGCGTCTTCACATCCTCTTAGTGAGTATTACAGAGATTACAGAAAAATAAACCTCCACATTTTACAATCTACTAAGCGTTAACTCTGTGACGAGTGCCCATGGAATGTGAGACTCTCGGCCTTTTCATAGCTCCATTCCCATTCTTTGGTTGGGGGCTGGGGTTGCTTTATTTTATCTTTTTTTTTTTTTTTCCGGAGCTGGGGACCGAACCCAGGGCCTTGCGCTTCCTAAGCAAGCGCTCTACCACTGAGCTAAATCCCCAACCCCATTTTATCTTATTTTTGACACAGGATCTCTTTATGTAGCCCTAGCTGTTCTGGAAATCATTATACAGACTGGCTCTGAACTCATGGAGATCCCCCTTTTATCCTCCCAAGATAAAATTAAGTAAGTAAAATATAATAAAAAAATAAATAAATTTTTTAAAAAAGAAAGAAAGACTGAATGAACGAGAGAGAGAGAGAGAGAGGAAGGAAGGAAGGAAGGAAGGAAGGAAGGAAGGAAGGAAGGAAGAAAGAAGCCCTTGGGGTTGGAGATTTAGCTCAGTGGTAGAGCGCTGGATTCGTGGGTGGGAGGGGAGCCCTTTCAGGAGCCCAAGTGTTTCTTTGGTGTTGCGGTTTCCTTCCTAAAGATGCGGGTTTGTATCATGTGCTGTTTATTTTAGCAGAACTCCTTTTACAATCCACAAGGTTCAGATCTAGCAGTGGCAAACGCTTCCATTTCATTTATTTTCCCTCTCCCCTCCCTTTCTTCTTCCCCCCTTCTCCTCCTTCTGGAAGCTCTCAAACCCAGGGCCTTGCACTTGCCACTGACTTAATTCTCCGGACCCTGCTTGCCTGCCTGCTTTTTTTCTTTTTCTTTTTGAAGAATATTTTCCCTGGATCTAGAATTTTAGATTAGCACTTAGTACTTTGAGCACTTAGTAATATAATTTTACTGTCCACGCAGAGAGAGAGGGAGAGGGGAGGGGGTGGGAGGAAGGGAAGGGAGGGGAGGGGGAGGAGAAGGGGGAGAGGAGGGGAGGGGGAGGGCAAGGGCGAGGGAGAGGGCGAGGGTTAGTTTCTAGCTAGTGCCTACGCTGGTTTTCTATGTATTTGTTATGCCTGCGGTTACCTAAGAATTTCTTGGAATCTTTTCTCCTACCCACTACAGACTCTCCCTCTCACTTCCCCTTTCTGCCTCTTCCTCTCCTCTTCCTTTCTCTACTCTTCCCCCTGGGTTCCTAGTGAAAACTCAGAAATGAGACAAAGTCTCTATGTAGCTGAGATTGACCTGAATTTACTGTGTTGTCCAGGCTGGCCTCATGCTGGAAATCCTGTTGGGATTGCAGGAATGGAGACTTTGTGTTCTGTCTTCTCAGACTACAATCATACACCATCAGTTACTTGTGTCATCGCTGGGACAAAGTGCCTGAGAGAGAGCAACTTAATGAAGGAAGGGTTTAGGGGTTGGGGATTTAGCTCAGTGGTAGAGCGCTTGCCTAGCAAGCGCAAGGCCCTGGGTTCGGTCCCCAGCTCCGGGGAGGGGGGGGGGGAGGAAGGGTTTATTTGGTCTAAGGCATTGACGGTGTAGTCCTCTGGTGGTAGGGTAACAGTGGCGGGATGAGTAAATTCCAGGCCATCTGTTACACAGAGAAACCTTGTCTTGAAAACCAAAACAAACAAACAAACAAACAAAGATTAGACCCACCATGTCTGGTCAGATTTTTAAGTTAGAGTACAAAGTATTGTTTTTCATTAAGGCATTTTTCCTGTATCAAGATTCCTTGTGGGGTTGGGGATTTAGCTCAGTGGTAGAGCACTTGCCTAGCAAGCACAAGGCCCTGGGTTCGGTCCCCAGCTCTGAAAAAAAAAAAAAAAGAAAAAAAAAAAGATTCCTTGTTTTGCATTTTACCAGCACATTTTCTTCTCTATCCTTGAGCACAGCTATTATTGTCTTACTCCTTCCAGTCAATTCCAGCATCTGGTTCATCCTAGGCTTAGTCTCAACTGGTTCCCTTTTCTCTTGAATATGGCTTAGATTTCCATTTCGTCATCTGATTAGTAACTTTGATTCATAGTATGGGTGTTGCAGATGACACTGTATAGAGAAAAATCTGGGTTTTGTCATACTCCTGTGGAAATGATGAAAACTTTTATAGTCAGAGGAAATAAACTATGAAGCTGCTGATTGTTTATTCTTAGCTAAAGGCTGACCTTTGTGTGCTGAGCTAGAGACTTGGGAAGAGGTTTTGGTCTGCCTCCCTTTTTCCCTTCCCCTTCCCTCCCCTTTCTCCTTTCTCCCTTTCTTCTTTTCTTCCTTCCAAAATGGTCTCACTAAATGGCCCTAACTAGCTTTGAAGTCACAATCCTCCTGCCTCTGTCTCCCAAGTGGCTGGGATTTCAGATGTGAAGCACCTGTCTCTTAGCACTCTGTCTGTCTGTCTGTCTGTCTGTCCTCCCTTCATGAGGTTCCCTCCCTGGATCTCTAACTGCTCTGTTTGTCTTTTTCCTTTAAGTTTATAAAATTGTGGGAACTTTTTTTCAAGGTTTAACTACTCCATGTAGGTCTGGAGAGATGGTTCAGAGGTTAAGAACACCGACTGCTCTTCCAGAGGTCAACCATCTGTAATGGGGATCTGATGCCTTCCTCTGGTGTGTCTGAAGACAGCAACAGTGTATTCACATGCATTACATACTTACATACATACATACATACATACATACATACATACTGCTCCATGTAGGTGTCTAGAAGGCTAAAAGTTGTTTTAAAAAACTAAATGAAAAAGGAAACCGGGGCTGAGGGTGTCGTCTGCTTGGCAGAGGGCTCTTGGCAGAGGTCTTGCCTAGCATGCGCCTGATCTTTGGTTTGCTCCTCACCACTGCAGACTCCTCAGATAGCATAGGCTGGGTGGTTTTCATCCATTGACACAAACAAGGGTCATCTGGGGAGAGGGAACCTTAACTGAGGAATTGTCTCCATCAGATTGGCCTACAGAGCCATTGTTTTTTCTTGATTAATGATTCATGTGAGAGGGCTCAGCCCACTGTGGGTGGTGCATCCCCTAGGCAGGTGATCTTTGAACTTATAAGAAAGGAAGCTGAGCAAGCCATGGAGAACGAGCCAATAAATAGCAGTTCTCCATGGTGAGAACATTGTAACATATTGCTGAAATCCCAAATGCTCTGGAATGGAGGCGGGATGATGGGAGGATCCGTGAAATGGCTTTGGAAACATCATCTTGTCCTGACTGTTTTGTGTCAGAGTAGATACACCTCAGCCACCCGCCCCCACAATGGCCTTGGCAACACTTTTTGGGACTCTCCATGACCCTGACTATTGTCCAGACATATCAGCCAGAATAACTGATGTTATTATTAAACGCAAAACTAAAATAGCTAAAATAAGAGAAAGTCTAAATCAGAAATAATTGACATAGCCTGGCATGGTGGCGCACACCTCCTTTAATCTCAGCACTCAGGAGGCAAAAGCAGGTGGGAGTCTGTGCATTCAAAGCCAGCCCGATCTACAACGCAAGTTCCAGGATAACCAGGGCCACATAGAGAAACCCTGCCTAGAAAACCAGAGAGAGATGGGCCAGAGAGATGGCTCAGTGGTTAAGAGCACTGGCTGCTCTTCCAGAGGACCTGAGTTCAATTCCCAGCAACCACATGGTAGCTCACAACCATCTGTAATGGGATCTGATGCCCTCTGATGTGTCTGAAGACAGCTACAGTGTAACTCATATAAATATAGTAAATCTTTGAGAGAGAGAGAGAGAGAGAGAGAGAGAGAGAGAGAGAGAGAGAGAGATGATTTAATGTTTGGAGAAAGATGTAATTTTGTACCAAGAAACAAAATTCCTTGTTTGCTGCTATAGCCCCACGACTAAGCCTAGAACCTAGCATCTGACTTACACTTAATAAATATTTTTGAAGGCAAGGTAAGGGAAACTGGGATGTAGTTTCTTCCCTCAAACTTTGATTATTCGGGTTTCTAATGCATACCAGAGTTTTATATAAGGCCACAGAGTTAAGTGCTATAGATGAGCTCTTTGTTTTGTCTTCCCAATTTGTTTCTTTCTTTGGTGCTGAGAATCGAACCCAGGGCCTCCAGGTTCAATTTTCCTGTTTCCTGTTCCCGAGTCTCTGGGATTTCCAGCTTGAGCACCACCTCTGACTCTTGTTTGTTTTGTCAAACGGTTACTGGGTTTGTAACATTTTAAACAGGAAGCTGTGGGCAACAGAACCTGTAGAGCATGAAGGGTTCTCCAGAACACGAAATGTCTCCTTAATATATATATTAATACATATGTATACATATATATGTATGTATGTATTATATATACATAATACAGCTTTTTAAAGCTTGTGCTGTGTTCTCCAGAACACAAAATGTTTCCATATATATACATATGTGTGTATATATATATGTGTGTGTGTATATATATATATATATATATATATATATATATATATATATATATGTTATGTATACATCATACAGCTTTCTCCCTGAATGTATTTCTGCAGCCCAGAAGAGGGCGTCAGATCCCATTACAGATGGTTGTGAGCCACCACGTGGTTGCTGGGAATTGAACTCAGGACCTCTGGAAGAGCAGTCAGTGCTCTTAACTTCTGAGTCATATCTCCAGCCCTTACTTTTGGTCTTTTTTGAAACAAGGTTTCTCTGTGTAGCCTTGGCTATCCTGGAACTCTGTAGAACAGACTGGCCTCAAACTCAGAGATCTTCCTGTCTTTTTGTCCTGAGTGCGGGATTAAAGGCCTACGCCACCACCACCCCACTCACAAGAGGAGAAGAAAATTATTCAGAAAGAAGGGGACTGGAAAGATGACTCAGCGGTTAAAAGCTCTGCTCTCACAGAGAATCCAGGTTTGATTCCCAGTGTCCACGAGGCAGCTCACAGCCACCTGTAACTCCATTCAAGGGACTTCAGCGACCTTTTCTGGCCTCCACGCCCATGGCACATATTCATACGTACAGGCAACACACACACACACACACACACACACACACACACAGACACACACACAGACACACAGACACACAGACACACACACACACACACACACACACGCTAGGATGAGGTGTTTAATTTTGATTGGGCACGTTAGTGAGTGAGCCAAAGGGGGCTTCTGATTGCTGGACTTTAATAGTTCCATAGTTCAATCTTCTTAGCCTCAGAAGGAGGAAGTAACCAAATAAGGGAGTAGACCTGGGGAGCTCGCTTTAAGAATGTAATCTAACAGTCGCCAGGCGGTAGTGGTGCCTGCTTTTCATCCCAGCACTCTGGAGGCAGAGGCGGGTGGATCTCTGAGTCTGAGGCCAGCCTGGTCTACAGAGTGAGTTCCAAGAGAGCTAAGGCTACACAGAGAAACCCTGTCTCAAAAGGGAGAAGGGCAAGGCCATGTTCTCCACACTCAAGCTCCTCAGAGTCCCTTCATAGTCCAGGCCGAGTAGGACTATGAAGTGAGACAGTCTCAAACAAAAACAAACAAACAAACAAACAAACAAACATGTGGAGATGTGGCTCAGTTGGTGGCCTGCTTGTTCAGGACACCTGCAGCCTGGGTCCTGACCCTAGCACTGTATAAAGCAGGAGTGGCCGTGCACACCAGTTATCCCAGTGCTCAGGAGGCAGAGACAGGAGGATCTAAAATCCGAGGGCATCCTCAGCTACATGAGAGTTGGAGGACAACCTGTGCTGTCTGTTTCAGGGGAGGGGAAAGGAGCTGAGGCAGCCATTGTAACCACACAACCTCTGGGAATCTCTTTATAAATATAGACCCTGTCTCTGCCTGTTGAAAAACCACAGAAGCACTAAAACTATGTAACAGTGTACACACTTGATACCAGTGGGCCCGATTTCTAAATAGTATCCCTCTCTAAAAGGAAGCAGAGCTCCTTGGAGAAATGGCTGGCAGAACAGGGAAGGCTGTCAAAATGGGAAGAAGGTCCCTTTCCAGTAAGAGCTGAGCTCTTCCTTCCCAGCAAGCCTTTCCTAAAAAAGAAGTAAACAGGCATAGATAAAATATAAAAAGGAACTCCCTGAAGGCAGAAGCAAGCAAATGTGAGAAGCCGGGAGAGCGGCCTCCTTAAGGGTTGTTCTTCCTGTACCCACTGTGTTGTTGAGTTGAAAGACCCCCCTCCCCCCAGAAAGGGAATTGTACAAGCCCAAGGCCCTCAACTATAGAAGTAAAAAGTAAGTTTTTAAATACACAGACTCAGAACTAAAATAAGCCTGGGAAAGTTCAGATGTGTCCAAGCTTTGTGGGACAAGCTGACCCATCATTTAGACGAAACAGACCATAAAAGAAAACAAAATACAGAAACCAGACTAAATTATTGATATTGCTTTATGGGCCACCTAACAAGAGATAAGCCACTAGCCCCTGACATTCCGGACATTAGGCGCGCCAGTCCTCTCGAGCTGACTGGGACGCCCGCAGGTACCTGTGTACCCCAAAATAAACCCTCTTGCAGATTGCAGCCTGTGGACTCGGACTGGTCATTGGGCTTGAGGATCTCCCTCCTGAGGGAAGATTCTCTCTGAGAGTCTTACAGAGTTTAGGTTTCAAACCTGGGGTGAGTGGCTAAGGTGCCTGTTTAAAATATCAAAGCAGACCTGGCTGCCAGGTTCTCCCAGAATCCCTCAGTCCTGCTACATGGCCCTTCTGGCTGGTATACCCCACTGGTACCCTGAATTCTCCATCACATGGACTGGGTGCTCCTCCCTATATAATCCAGCCATTTTGGTTACCTGCTCTTTTCTTACCGCTGAGCCTTCTGATTCCCCCTCTCCATTCTCCCTTCTCCCCATCTCCCAGTGTGGCCCAGTTCAGTCTGGTCATGTCTACTCTGGTGTCTCCCAGAGATCCCTGTCTCTGACCATGCCCTTCCATATATCTAGAATAAATCTTCTCCTCTACCATAGCTAGGACTCTGTTATGTTTCGTAAAACGGCTGTATAATGCGGTGGGAGCGGGTGGAGCCTGCCGAGGGTACCTGCACAATCGTGCCAAGCGATCGGCTTAGTATAAAAGGAAGTTTATTGGGAGACGGGAAGGGGAGCTGGAAAAGGGTAGAGACAGAGAAAGCGGGGACAGAGGAAGACAGAAAGAGAGAGAAGAGAGAGAGGAAGAGGCTGGCCAGGAACACACACGAGATGACAGAGAAAGAGAGAGTGTGAAGATGAGGGGAGAGAGAGAACAGGAGATGGAGAGAGAGCTGGGCTGCAAGCAATCCTCTTATGCACCTGCCTGGCACCTGGTGGCAGGTGATGATGTAAGCTGTTGCTCGGTCACTGTTGCTAGGTTCCTGGGAGGAGCCTAGTGGAATTGCCTCAAGCCAAGCAGGAGCGTATTCTTCTTTTTTTATTTCTTTTTCTCATTCATCTGATGTCAAAACCTAGGATTCATGTTCCTTTGCTTTTTTTTCACTCAGCGACTACCTGTAGTTCCAGCTCCTTGGTATCAGAAGGTTTTGTAGCTTCCGAGACACATGTGATACCTACACACAGACAAGTTCGAGGAATATACTACCTGGGAGTCATATGGCAAAGGAAAAAGCAATGAATGTTCACACATGGCCACACGCGCGCGCGCGCGCGCGCGCGCGCACACACACACACACACACACACACACACACACACACACACTTCAAGAACAGGTCTCTAATCCAGGCTGCCCTTGAATTCCTGAAATTGTTGAGGGGGATCTTGAACTTCTGATAAAATGGTTCACTTACGAAAGCTATGAAAACCACCCTAATTAAGCCAATTATGAGTATATAAGTCCTGGACTGGAGAGATGGCTCAGGGGTTAAGAGCACTGACTGCTCTTCCAGAGGTCCAGAGTTCAATTCACAGCAACCACATGGTGGCTCACAACCATCTGTAATGGGGTCTGATGCCCTCTTCCGGTGTGTCTGAAGACAGCCACAGTGTACTCACATACATTAAATACAAAGAAATCTTAAAAAAAAAAACCTACAATATTTTTTTTTATAAAAAGTATATAAGTCCTTTTATTAGCCAGTGACCAAGACCGAGTTCAGGCCTCAGTGTCTCTTGGTGCTGAAGCTCTGGGGTGCATCATTCTTAAGAGCAAAACCACACTTACCACAGCGTTTGAAAGGAGCCAGAACCACATCTGTCTTTTTTTTTTTTTTTTTTTTTGCAGAGTTTAGCAGTATTTTCCAGACACCACATGACTTTAATCCCAAATGTTGGGATTAAAGGGATAAACCACCATCACCACCACTCAGCCAACTCCTCCCTCCCTGTTTCTTTCTCTCGCTCGCTTTCCTTCCTTCCTTCTTCTCTTTCTTTCTCCCCTCATTCGTCTTTTGGAACAGGGTCTCCTGTATCCCAGGCTAGCCTTCAACTCACTATGTACCTGGCTCCCGCCCAGGCTCCTACCTCCATTTCCCCGAATGCCAAGATTACAGGCCCGGTGCCACTGCACCTGGCTTAACTGAATCTTTTTTCCTACTGGAATCATCGGTGTCTTTCTCACTCCAGGTGAATCGATATAAAAAGCCAACACAGTTATAATTGCTAGAATATTCCTTCAAAAACCTGAAGATGGTTTCTTAGTTTCCTGGGCAAGTGTTGGAGGTCTGAGGTCGTGGAGCCTTCTCTGGCCTTTGTGGACCACCCTGTTGTTCATTCCCATCTCCAGCTTCCTCATGCTTTGAACATCTTGTTTCTTTAGGGCTCCCCTTTGCACAGCATTCCAACGCCCACAAGCTAAAGGGCTTCCTGCCTGCCTCGTGTGTCTGAGAGTCATGAGGGCTGCTTAAATGCTACATGCCTTAGGCTCATTCACATCTCCTCATCTGTGTAATCATTAATAGAACTAAAGGGAGTTCACCCTTGAGGCATCAGAGGCTGCCTCAAAAGGCATTTCAAAAGGTTTTTTTTTTTTTGCATTTTACCGAAAGGCCTTTATCTTAAACATTCTTGAGATTTGAAAGTAAAAGCCTGAGCATTATTTTGGGAAACTCAAGGGTAAAATTGAAAAATAGACCCCTTCCATGGAAACAAACTGCCAGTCAATACCTCAAGAATGCCCAAAGGTTTAGTAGGTCGCATAAAGATTCTTATACAACTCTCTTGCCTCAACACTGGGATTCTTTACTGGACAAGGTAAGAAATAGAATTTGTTTTTATATGAAAGGAAGGCACTCTAAAATTATTGGACTAGATACAGATGATCACAGATTTACTGTTCTTTCAAAAAGTGCAGAGATAAACTTGTGTGTCTGTATGTGTGTGTACACATACATGTGTGTGCAATGTATAAGTGTACGTGTGTGTATATGTGCATGTATGTATATGTGTGCACATGCGTGTGTATGTGTGTAGACTAAACTCAACATGTGTTGTTCCTCAGGTTTTGTCCAACTTCTTTTTTTTTTTTTGGTTCTTTTTTTCAGAGCTGGGGACCGAACCCAGGGCCTTGCGCTTCCTAGGCAAGTGCTTTGCCACTGAGCTAAATCCCCAACCCCTTTGTCCAACTTCTTATTTTATTATTTTTATTTTTTTTAATTTATTTATTTATTTATGAGTACACTGAGCTGTTTTCAAACACACCGGGAGAGAGCATCAGATCCCATTACAGATGGTTGTGAGCCAGCATCAGATCCCATTACAGATGGTTGTGAGCCACCATGTGGTTGCTGGGATTTGAACTCAGGACCTCTGGAAGAGCAGTCAGTACTCCTAACCTCTGAGCCATCTCTCCACCCCCTTATTTTTACTTTTTTGAAACAGGGTCTCACTATGTACCTCTGGCTGGCTGGCTGTGGACTCACCACATATATCAGGCTGACTTCTAACTCACAGAAATCTGCCTGCCTATGTCTCCCAAATGCTGGGATTAAATGCATGTGCCACCACACCCAATTAGGCTAGGCTGGACGACTAGTGAGTCCTGGGGATTCTCTTGTCCCTTTTTCCCCAGAGATAGGATTATTTGTGAGCATCGTGCTTGGCTTCTTTTTATGAGTCCTGGGGACGGGATTCAGAGTCTCTTAAGATTTTTTTCTTTTTTTTTTTTCTTTTTTTTTTTTGTATGGTGTGTGAATACATTGTCACTGTCTTCAGACACAGCAGAAGTGGGCATCGGATCCCTTTACAGATGGTTGTGAGCCACCATGTGGTTGCTGGGAATTGAACTTTGGGGCTGGAAAAATAGCCAATGTTCTCAACTTCTGAGCCACCTCTCCAGTCCTTTTTTCTTAAGATTTATTTTTATTTTTATGTCGGACTCAGATTCTCGTGCTTCTGTGGCAAGCTCTTTACTAAATGATCTATCTCCCCAGCTCTCAGAAGCAAATTCTCTTTCTTTATTTTTCTTTCTTCTTCTTCTTTTTTTTAATCTCTCAGATCTTAGGACCAAACCAGAACCTTGTGCTTTCTTTTTTTTTCCTTTCTTTTTTTTTTTTTTTCTTTTTCTTCGGAACTAGGGACCGAACCCACGGCCTTGCGCTTGCTAGGCAAACGCTCTACCACTGAGCTAAATCCCCAACCCCAACCTTGTGCTTTCTTTTTTTTTTTTTGGTTCTTTTTTTTCCGGAGCTGGGGACGGAACCCAGGGCCTTGCACTTCCTAGGTAAGCGCTCTACCACTGAGCTAAATCCCCAGCCCCCAACCTTGTGCTTTCTAAGCAAGGACCAACCCCTGTAGATTCATAGAGTTGAAAAATTATGTACAGCAAATTTCTTTACCAAAGTCTACATAAGAGCTATAAGGATTGAACAGTTCTTGCCCCTCAAATTTACAGCTAATCTAAATGTGTGATTATTGTGATATTGTCCCCTTATTTGAGAATAGGACATTTTCAGACGTAACTGAGTCAAGGCCCCATTGGACTCATGTGGGTTGTAATCCAGTAACTGATGTCCCCATAAGATTGAGAAAGTGTGGACGTAACAAGATACATGAAGGAAAGTGAAAAGAGGGTGTGTATTCCAGTGTATCCCCAGAGTGATACCTCCGAAAGCCAAGGAATACCACTGATTGGTAGGGATCACCAGGAGCTGGGAAAAATAGGAGTCTTTTCAGAATTATGACCACAGACACCTTCGTTCAAGTCTGTAGCTCCCAGGATCGTCAGAGTCTAAACCAATACCAGCTACTCCTGCAATACCAGCACATGGGAAGTAGAGGCAAGAGGATTGGGAGTGCCAGGCTAGCCTCAGCTACATATTGAGCTTCAGGCCAGCCTGAGCTACATGAGACCCTGTACAACAAAACTTCCACAGCCAAAACTCTCCACAAATAAGCAACCCACTGTGATTATTATGGCAGTTAAAGGAAGTCATCCAGGAAGTATACAGACAGGAGTGTAATAAGCAGATATTATACTTCGAAACACTTTATTACTGTCCTGTGAATCTAAGTTGCAGATTTAGAAATAGAGCTAACTCCTCACTGGTGGGAATTTAGATAATTGTCAGGTGTTCATTCAAGCAGAAAAATAGAAAGAAGCCTTCTTTATTATAACTACAGTAACAAGTCTTGTAACGTTGTGTTTAGTTTTTGAAACAGAATCTCATGTAGCTGAAGCTGTCCTTGAACTCTTGATCCTCCTGTCTCCATCTATCAAGTGCTAGGAGAACAGACATTTGCCAGCATAGCTTCTGTTTCTGATTTAAATTGTCTGTCTGTCTGTCTGTCTATCTATCTATCTATCTATCTATCTATCTATCTATCTATCTATCTATCTATCTAGAGTGTGTGGACATGTGCTTGAATGTGCTCACATACACAGGAATCTCATCTCACTGGCCCTCTTGTGACTTCCCAACACTCTATTTCTTTGATTCTTATATCTGCTATCTACTTTGGCTGGGTAGTGAAGGGTTAATTAATCTTTGTTATTTGGGTGTCTAAGCGAGGTTTAGAGTTGATAGCTTTGCTTAAGTCTCAAATGGAATTGCCAAACTCCTTTAGGGCGGTAGGCATAGTCAGCAACATCTTATTTTATCATCTTATTTTTGGTTTTGTCTTTGTGAGATTGGTTCTCACCCAGTTGCCCAAGCCAGCCTTGAAATTCTGGGCTCAAAGATCCTACTGCCTCAGTTTCCCACAGTTAGTAGACTACAGGTGCTTAACAATACACCTGACCCAACTGCATTTCTTTTCTCTCCTTTTCTTTACTTTTCTTTTCTTCTTTTCTTTTCTTTTTTTTCTATGCTTGGAATTGAATCTCATTCATGGCAAACTTGTGTTTTATCTCTGAGCCATATCCTCAGCTTCAAAAGCATTTAAACTTTTATCTTGTTGGACAATGCCTCCAGCCGGCTGTATCCTCTGATAAATGGGTGTATCTACCTCCTAGGGTGATTGTAAAAGTTAAATGAGTCTGTATTTACAAAGATTCGAGGAAATTTCCTGGCACATAGTACAATATTGATCGTGGCACTCACACCTCTCTCTCTCTCTCTCTCTCTCTCTCTCTCTCTCTCTCATAATTTCTTTAGGTGCTTTGTTGTTCTACTTGGCCTGGTATTCACTAGGAGGCAATCCTCCTGCATCAGCATTCCAAATTACTAGTTACTTGGGTTACGGGTGTGAGCCACCTCCCCCCCCCCCCATACATATTGAAATGTGACTTCTCAAGGTATTGGGATAGGGATGGGAAATGCACCTGCTCCCTTTTCCTACCTGCAGTTCCTAATACTGTTTGGTTCATAGTAGTAGACTGAATTCAGCAAATACATTACCCATGAGGTATTATCTAACAGGCAGAAATGCCCTCTCTGACCACAAAGAAAGCTGGTGGATAGAAAAATAGACATAAATCCCAAAACATAGATGCATAGAGGCAAGATAGCCAAGAAGAGAGCATGAAAAGAAAAATAACCAAACACTGGGGAAAGGAGTCTAGCAGGAGATGAAAAGTAAAACAAAAGGAGCCTCGGCTTAGCAGGTTAAAGCATTTTCGGATAAGCCTGATGCCTGAGGTCAGTCCCCAGGAAACACGGGGTTAAAGAGAGAACCAACTCCCACTAAGATTTGTTCTCTGACCTCTATGCTCATGGGATGCATGCTCACAAACACACCTTTTTATATATTATTATTATTATTATTATTATTATTATTATTATTATAATACTTCTAAGAGGACAAACTTTCAGGGAAACCAAGGCACAGGGTAGAATTATAGTCCAGGACAGGCTTTCTTACAGGTAGTGTATGAAACATTTGTTTGTGGTTAGGAAGCAGCTGACTCTGAGGTTAGCTTTTTTTCCCCTTCTTTTTCAAGTCTATGAGGAAGGAAGTGACAGTCATTGTGAAAGACTTGGCAGGATTTCAACTATAGGTCACTGTCTTTCTTGCCAGGAAAGTAGAAGGTGCTGTGAAATGTGAAAATGGTAAAGTCTAGGTCTCAGAAAAGCTGCTTCTCAAGAGAATTGTAATGAAACGATACCTTCAATTACCACATGCAGTAGAAAAATTCAAATAAAATGTTCACTGTGTCCATCATTTTGTTCGGGGTCACAAAACACGTTTTGTAATACTTTTGCCAGGCAGGCAAAATTATCAGTACATGTTTTTTTTTTTTTTGTTTTTGTTTTGTTTTTTTTAATCTGAAATACCTCCGTCACTACCCTTGAATCTCAATGAGTTCTGCCACCCACAGAGACTGACTGACCAGTTCTCCGAGTTCCTCCCGACGTTTCTGCTGACTCCCTACTCCTCTCGAATAGGGGGGAAAAGGACTCTATCAATATTTAGAAAAGGAGCTTTAAATACAAATAGGTATCATTTTGCATTCAAAAGATGTATGAGGAACTGAAAACTCCTACGTGGTCAGATGGGTTCACAGGAACCTACTAAGCAAGATAAAAATAATTACTTTGTCAACAAACGGTCTTCTGGGGGACTTTTCTTATCATTTGGGTAAGTGTAAAGCCTAGGTGGCTGCTGGAAGAATGAATCCGATACTTTGTAAGTGGACGAGATCCTATGCCTCTATTATAGGATTTATCTTAAGTCGCTCTCCAGTCTGGGGCTCAAATATTTTCAGAGGTCTAAGAACGACAAAGGATGCGTATATGTAGAGAAAACGAGCTTTGAGGCCCCCTGCAGCTCTCAGATCATTCTAAAATGTGCCCATTTTTTTATGCTGTTTTCTCTAAGAAAAGGTTGTGAAAGGGTTCTCTGGAAAGTAGAGATGGCAGATGAGATGGAAAGTCCGAGGATAGCAGAGAGAAAGGATTCTGATGGACTCAGAAGGCAAACACTTCAAAAGTCACACGCCCAGCCCCGATGGCTTCCAGTCTGAGATAGAAATCACAACGCCGGAACAAAGATGGCGACCGCACACCAGGACTCGCCCGAGCCCCATAGACTGTACTGAGGCAGCACGGGAGAGGCAATGTCTCATTGGTCAACTGAGATGAAGTCATCTTGGGGGCGGGACTCGATGGTGGCGTGGGGGCGGAGCCTTGCTTGCGTACGCTGGTCCGCGACTCTGCTCAGCCTGAGCCGGGGGCTTTGCTGCGGCGGCTGCGGTCGCGGCGGCGGAGCGGGCGAGAGGTGAGCGAGGGTTGTAAAAAGAGCGCTTCCCCGGGGGGCCTTCGAGGGGATGTGGTGCGCACTCCGATATCTCGGACGCTTGTCAGTAGAATTAGCCCGGATCTTAGGTCCCTGAGAGAAATATGGGGGGCTCATCTCCCTCTTTGGACACCCTTCCTGTGGGCAGAGGAACTGGAGGGCCACTGCCTAGGGATAACCCGGGAGGGAGGAGGCGAAAGGACAGAGGGGATTGGATAGGCAGAGGGAACTGGGGGGGGGGATTTCTTAAAGGGTCTTACAATTTGGGGATTTCTCCCTTAACCAAGAGACAGGTTATGCCTGGTCCAGAAAATTCCTGCTTTTTCACTGTGCAGCCCAGAAATGAAGAAGTGAACGATATATGCTCCCTGCTAGGAAGGGAGGATTGGAAAACGTGAGCGAGAGTCCTCCTGGGAGGACCTTAGGTGTGGATCACCCTTTTGCAGAATTACTCTTTCATTCGTATTTCATTTCGCGACCCCCGGAATCTGCTTTTCCAAATTCGTTTTGTGTTTGGTTTCAGTGGGTGTAGAGATAGTCTTGGAGAGGCCTGTAATCATGAAGGAACAGGAGGAGGGCGGCAACTCTTGGGAGGCTGTCATCCCTGTCAGCTCCTGGTCTATGCCTGTCAGACATGATTTCATTTATTTTGAGGTTGTGGCATCTATCCTTGTTCAAGGTGGAGAGGACTGGTTATAGCTGATGTGGGTGATTCAGATTCTTAAGTCAACCCAACGTAATCTCTTGAGAAATGTTTGCTTTAGTCGAGCGTGTTGTTTTGCTGACCTTGAACGCCAAATGCAGAGAGGATTTGTTGTCGGGTTCCTCAAAATGTCTTCCTGCCTTCCCGAAGGGCAAATCTTCTCTGAAACATCAGCCTTACCTATCAGTTAACATGGAGTATGCATGCCACTACGGCATTAAAGGTAATTCAGTGTATGATCTGCTGAGGATCGATATTGCGGATGCTGTTGTACGTAAACTGAAGGGAACTTATCGCGAATAAAAAATTGCGATTTCAGTACCACTGATAGCGCCAACTGCTGACCTGACCGGAAACCTTCAGGCTCCTAGGAGAGACGTGACAGATGGGAGAGGGCAGTTGTCTTGAGGATGGGGATGAGTCGTAGGAAGCCGCGGAGGTGGAAGGCTCTGGCTTGTTAAAAGTGCTTTGTCATTACCGACGTTTTCCTCTCTTGCCTGTATTGAAACTACGCTATGTGGGCTCCTTTGTCTTTTTAAAGTGATGCTAATATGTTGGGATTCCTTAGCCAAGGAATACTATTTTCCCAGTAGTTTGGAAGCTTGGTCCTTTTAGCCAGAGCTATAGGATAGTGCTGGGAATTTTAGGTGATGGAAGTGGGCATTGCCAGTGAGAGGGGAAGCTAGTCAGATCTTTTATATAAGAGAGTAATTAAAGTCTCTTTTTATTGTTTCCTGCTCACAAAACAAAAACAACCCCAAAATGAAACTAGAAAGAGGATGGTTTTAGCAAGAAAATTGTGCCAAGTGTGAAAAAGCAAACAGTAACGAGAAAAGGCTCTGGGCATGTTGGCACATCCCTATAATCCCAGCTCTAAAGAGATGGAGGCACTGCCTGCCGTTGGTGGTGGCACAGGATCCCAGCACTTGGAGGCAGAGAAGCAAGTGGATCTCTGTCAGTTCGAGGCCAGCCTGATCTGTAGAGTGAGTTTCAGATCAGCCAGGGCTACACAGAGGAAATCCTGTATGGGAAAAAAAAAAAAGCAAAACAAAAACAAAAACAGGTGGGAGACAGGAGTTCAGGGCCAACCTCCACTATACATTGAGTTTGAGGCAGGCTTCGGGTTATAAAAGACCCTGTCTCAAACAAAATAAAACCAAATCTGCTGGTACTGTCAGTGTCCCTGCCTCATATTGAAGAACTTTTTGGGGTTCTCAGTTCCTGTCCTTATTCTGTGTATATTCTTTTATATTGCGTTGCTCCAAGACACTGTCGTCAATCCTGATTCCGTGATCACAAAGGAAATGCCTCAGTCTAGACTCCCTAGTCTGGGATTTAGTAAATGCTTTGGCAATTTCTCTTTTGCACCCTTCTAAGCTAGAAAGCAAGAGTGCTCTTATGACTTACCCTCAGGGCATGCAAAAGAAGGACCTCACCTAGGGTATTGTTTGTTCTTGGTCCTGTAGGTTAATTCTCAAGCCACCGCCTTGTCTCTCGCCTCAGATTGGAGTGAACAACCATCGCCACCATGGGGGAGCTTTTCCGAAGCGAGGAGATGACCCTGGCCCAGCTCTTTCTCCAGTCCGAAGCTGCTTATTGTTGTGTCAGTGAATTAGGAGAACTTGGAAAGGTTCAGTTCCGGGATGTAAGTGAAAGTGAAGCTGCCTTCTGAGTACCGTTGAACTGTTCTTGTTTGTCATGTTTAATGGCTTTATCGTGAGGGTTTTCCTTTTTTTTTTTTTTTTTTACTTGCAAAGTAACAGCATGGCTCTGGTTTAGTACTGGCAGACGTAAGCTCAGGTTGGCTTTTGTCTTTCTAGAAATGGAAATGGTTTTTGCTAATTTTTCCTTGGATGCTCATCTTCAGGGTGGGGCATGGTGGTTCATCTCTAGAATGTTAGTACTTGGGAGGCTGAGGCAATAAGGTGATGGACCTGGACTAGGAGGAATGAGACCTTGTCTAGGAGGGGGAGGAGGGGGAGAAGGGGGAGGAGGGGGAGGAAGAGGAGGAAACCAAAAACTCAACCAAAACAAAAATACTAAGCATGATGGGAAATGGCCAGTGATCTCTGTCTGCACTTGGGAGGTAAAAAAGCAGTATTATGAATTCAGAGCTGTTCTTGGCTACATAATAAGTTTGAAGCCAGCCTGAGCTACCTGAGACCTTGTCTGGGGGAAAAAAAAGGAAACTATTTTAAGTACTCTTTTTTTAAAAAATATTTATTATTTATTTTATGTATATACGTACACTGTCTCTGTCTTCAGACACACCAGAAGAGGGCATCAGATCCCATTACAGATGGTTGTGAGCCACCATGTGGTTGCTGGGAATTGAACTCAGGACCTCTGGGAGAGCAGTCAGTGCTCTTAACCGCTAAGCCATCTCTCCAGCCCCCTATTTTGTGTGGTTCTTTTTTTCGGAGCTGGGGACCGAACCCAGGGCCTTGTGCTTCCTAGGCAAGTCCAGCCCCCTATTTTAAGTACTCTTGAAGTAGTTGTTAGGAATGCTGGTAGTGGGGTTGGGGATTTAGCTCAGTGGTAGAGCGCTTGCCTAGGAAGCGCAAGGCCCTGGGTTCGGTCCCCAGCTCCGGAAAAAAAAAAAAAAAAAAAAAAGGAATGCTGGTAGAAATATTTTTTACTTTGTCTGGATCTCCTTAATATTACAGCCTGATATTTAAAACAAAAACAAAACAAAAAACACCCCCCCAAGCCCCTTGCAGTTTCTCATATAGTAAGAGCTAATAGGAAAAAATTAAAACAACATCTGAGACATCTAGGTACATCAACAAAACTTATATAGTACTCAAATAAGCATATACTAATAATTCACTGTTTTGGATATTAGGGAAGCATCTCAAAACTAAAAGGACAGTTTCTGATTTATGTGTGTGTGTGTGTGTGTGTGTGTGTGTGTGTGTGTGTGTGTGTGTGTGTGTGTTTTCTGGGAGTTAATAATCTGAACAAGAAGTCACGGTGCACATGATGAAGGCTGTGGCTAGTCAGGATTGGGGCAGGGTGACTCAGATTCTGTCAGTCAGAGTTCCAGGTACTTTTCATAGACTTTATAATGGTCACAACTTGACATTTATCAATGGGAACAGTTGATTTAAGTCTCTCCTCACAATGATCTCAGCCCCACGGAGACGAGCACACTCTCTGTTTTTCTCACATTTTTGTGTCTTTAGTGCCTATATAAGGTATCCACATTGCTTGGTTGAATGAATGCGTGAATTAAACAAGAGATGATTAGAAACCAGCAGGGTTGACTCATAGAAGTCCTGGAGCTGGCAATCTCTTAGGAAATTAGCCAGCAGGTGGTACTTCTGGAACTATCGCTGTACCCTCTGTGTCTTCAATGCACTTGTCTTTTTCTTTAAACAACACAAACCTAAAAACCAAAGCCAGGCATGATCACTCGCACCGCCAATCCCCTCACAGTCCTTGGGAAGCCAACATGGTCTCTGTGGTAAGTTCTGGGCCAACCACTGCTAGGTCGTCTCTGTAACTAAAAGGTCATTGTGGGGTTTCGGAGGCAGCCTAGCTGATAAAATGCCTGCCACATGACACGTCGACCTTCTTTAAAAAGGTAGCTGTGGTAGGTAGCGCGTTTGCGATTCCAGCCCGAGGGAGGCTAAGATGTGTATCCTGGAGCCTGTTAGCCAGAGGGTGCAGCCTCCTCAGTAAGCCTCAGGTTCGACTCAGAGATCCTATCTCAGAAAGCAAAACCAAAACAAACTCCTGAAGAACAATATCCAAGGTTGACTTCTGGCATCTGTGTGTGAGTGTGCTCAGACATACGCACACGTGCACAGACACACACACACCTCACAGAGGCACCACCAAGTATCATATACATCTTTAGCATTTTTTGATGCTGTCATAGTGTCTGTCACAATGGAAGCACGCATGTGTTCTGCTCCTGTTGGCTGTCAGGTTCAAATGTCGATAGGTCTATAAATAATGATTTTATAGGTATGCAGTGGGCTCTTGTTTTACTCTGCACTTTCTGAATGTACAGCTGGCAACCTTTTGTCGTTCAGGGACAGGGCCTTTTCTCTTCTGTGACCTGTGTGTCCCTTTCCTCTGCCTATAGCTATCTGTGGGGTTCCCTGACTTTTGATTATTGACTTGGGAGGTTTGTAAAAATTCCCCATGTGTCCTAGGTGCTCTCCCTAACTCACTCTCCTTTCTCTTTTTCTCTCGCCCCCCACCCCCACCCCAACCCCTCTTTCCTCCCCTCCTTTTCCCTGCCCTGCTTCTTTTTGTGACGAGGGCTTGCATGGACAGGTCTGGAACTCATAGTAGTCAGACTGGCCTTGAACTCACAACAGTCCCTTCTGCCTCAGCCTCCTCAATGCTTAGGTGTGCCTACTCTGCTAGTCTTCTACTATTGTGTGTGTGTGTGCATTTGTATATGTGCTTCTTTGTATACACTTGCATGTGCACATGTATATACATGTGTGCAGAAGCCAGAGGCCAATATCAGATATATTCCACAGTTACTTAGTATTTATTTAGTTTTTTTTTTGTTTTTTTTTTTTTTTGAGCAAGATTTTTCTGTATAGCCCTGGATGTCCTGGAACTCTTATAGACCAGTCTAACCTCAAATTCACAGAGATCTGCCTGCCTCTGCCTCCTGAGTGCTGGGATTAAAGGCTTGGGCCACTCCTACCCTACTTCCACCCTAGTTTTGGGGACATGGTTTCCTCGCTGAACCTGGTGCCTGTCCAGCTTTCTTCCCTGGGTTCTAGATAGTGAACGCAGGCTCTCAGGGTCACATCAGGCTCTTTGCTGACTGAGCTGAGCCCAGCCCTGTTCTATTATTAAAGATAAACTTGATCACTTGGTTAATGTATTAGTTCTTAGATGTCTCCAGTGTAAAAGTATCTTATCCCTCGTATAATTAATAAATAATCTGAGGTCATACTTCTGAAAGCTGGTGGTGGTGGTGGTGGTGGTGTGTGTGTGTGTCACACATATGGAGGTCAGAGGACGGTTTTTGGAATCGATGCCGTCCCTCTAGCTTTATGGAGGCTCCAAGGGCTGAACTGAGACCATCGAGCCTGCTTTGTCTCCAGGCACACTCCTTTATGCACTGAGCTGTCTTGTCCACCTTGCAGTGGTTTATTTTTGGGCTGGAGAGATAGCTCAGTGGTTAAAGCACTAACTGCTGTTACAGAGGGGCCAAGTTTGGTTCCCAGTGTTGCATCACTCCAGTTATGTGGAATCAGATGTTCTCTTCTCCATGGGTACCTATACTACACGCACGCACCCACACGCACGCACGCACACACACTCACACACACACTCACACACACACTCACACTCACTCACTCACACACACATACTCACACATACACACACTCACACACTCACTCACACTCATATGCACACGAATTCACACACGCACACGCACACACTCACTCACACACTCACACTCACACACTCACACAAAGTACATAAGTAAATGTTTTTTTTTTTTTTGGAGCTGGGGACCGAACCCAGGGCCTTGCGCTTCCTAGGTAAGCGCTCTACCACTGAGCTAAATCCCCAGCCCCAGTAAATGTTTTTTTAAAAATGTATCCCAAATAGCTCAAACTTTTTACCCTTTGGTCAGCTACTTGACAGTTCCTCCCTATTCCGTTCTATCTGAAAATCTGTGAACTTTGACCTACATCTTCCCCTACTCACCACACTTCCTCTTTGCCTCCCTCTCTAGTAGCCGTTTGGTGGCCACCTTCCTCTCAATACTTCTATGAATTCAAGCCTCTAACATGTACATGTAGGAGGCTGGAGAGACGGCTCTGAGGTTGAAGAGCAGTGGCTGCTCTTCCAGAGAGTCAGATTTGGCTCTCAACACCTACATGGCAGCTCACAACCATCTTTAATTTTAGTTCCAGGGGATCTGATACCCTCTTCTGGCCTCTGAGGGCACCTTGAATGCCCATGGTGCACAAGCATTCATGTAGATGTACCACCTATACACATAAACATCTTTTTAAAAAGTCTAAATAACAACATAAAATTGTATGTGTAGGTAAGACTCAATGTGCCTGGTGTATTTCATTCAGTATAGCACCCCATGTTTTTTTGTCCATACACCTCTTGGCAGGTTGATTGCATATATTAGTTACTGGGAATAGCTCTGCATATTGATTTCCGTTCTTCTGTGTGTACCCAGAAGTGGGCCTGCTGGGTTGTCTGGTAGTTCTGCCCATTCTAATTTATATTCCTATCAACAATACACAAGAGTTCTCTTTTGTCAACATCCTCATCAATTCATAACACTCATCTTTTTAGACAGGTCTTACTATGTAGCCCAGGCTAGCTTAGAACTCGCTTTGCTCTCCAGGCTAGCTTTGAACTCCCAATCACCCTGCTTCTACAGAGTTGTACTGGCTCCCATCTTTCTAACATTCTAACAGGTGTGAGGTGGTATTCCTTACGGCTTTAGTACATGAGTAAACTCAGACTGCTACCAGAAGGTGACAACCTGGGGCAGAAGAACAGGTATTTACCTTCGTGTTTTCCCAAGCTGAGCACCTATGACTTAGCTGCCCAAGTTCCAGGCAGAGGGAAGGAAGGGAGCTCACTGTTTTGGCTAATTTGTCTTGTGCTGCCGTAACAAAGGAGGCTTTTAGCTTTGCCTGTGTGACCAACACAAAGCCTTTGTATTGATCAGTGGGCAATCTTGATTAGAGTTGCGTTATACACTGGTTCAAAATTTCGTTTCCATTCACGGCATGTGCTGCTTATAACACAGAACGTAGACTCGGCGTTTGAAGTCTTGCTTCCTGTTCTTGTTCTTTCAGTTAAATCCAGATGTGAATGTTTTCCAGAGGAAATTTGTGAATGAAGTTAGAAGATGTGAAGAAATGGATCGAAAACTCCGTACGTGCAATGCGGTCTCTTGACATCCCCTTGCCGAGTCATTTGTCACACGTTAGTCATTAGTCCTCTCAGTAAAGGAATAAAAACTCTACAGTAGAATCAGGAGTGCAGGCCCTAAGCCTGAGTGAAAGAAAGCCAGAAGTAGCTGCCAGCAGGGTCCTAGTGACCATCCAGCCTGCTGGCCCTCTGCAGCGTATTCAGTAAGCAACAACAAATAGATAAGAACCAGATGAGCAAGCTCAGCCTTCCTACAGTGAGGTGGGAGGGGGAGACTTGCGGGCCAGCTAACGTGGAGTACAGTACACTGGCAGGAAGCAGCTAAGTCAGGAACCAGTTCCCCAGAGGGCATAGTGGCCTCTGACCGCCACACTCACGCGTTTATGTACGCAATATAAACAAGTTTGTTAAAAGATTGTAAAAAAAGGAGAGGGAAAAAATCTGCAACCACAACATTAGGCTGAACTTCTTATATGTAAATAGATTTTATGGACTTTGACCTAGGTGGTGCTTAAGGTTGTTCAGATGACAGGCCGGAAACATTGGTTGGTTTTTATTGTTGTTGAATTGGTTTTTTCTTTTACTCTTTGACACTGTAACTCAGGCCTCACTGGAACTCTGTGTAGCTAGCTAGAACTAACCCAGGCAATGATTCTCCTGCCTCGGCTTCTCTGAAGTACTTTGGTTGCCTGTATATGCCACTACTCTTAGATTCTCAGGGGGTTTTGTTGTATTTGTTTTTATGGTTTTTGTTTTTTGTTTTTTGGGTTGTTTTTTTTTTTTGTTGTTGTTGTTTTTCTTTTTTCTTTTTTCTTTTTTTCGGACCTGGGGACCGAACCCAGGGCCTTGTGCTTGCTAGGCAAGCGCTCTACCACTGAGCTAAATCCCCAACCCCTGTTTTTTGTTTTTTTAAGATAGGGTTTCTCTGTGGGACCCTGGCCATCCTGGAACTCTCTCTGTAGACCAGGCTGGCCTCACCCTTAGAGATTCACTCGCCTCTGCCTCCCAAGCACTGGGATTCAAGGTGTGCACCACCTCCGCCCAGCCAGATTGCCATGGCAGAACTATGTTACAGAATTCTGAACGGTAGGACTCAGAACACTATCAACTTTAGAAGCCATCTGAGCAGTTGGTCAAAAGCGTAACATTCCCTAAGGCTTTACAGTTAGGGTACTGAGGAGTGGTGAAAACTTCATTCATTCCCCACAACATGCTTTTAATATATTTTTTTTTTCCGGAGCTGGGGACCGAACCCAGGGCCTTGAGCTTGCTAGGCAAGTGCTCTACCACTGAGCTAAATCCCCAACCCCAACATGCTTTTAAGATGTGGTGGCAAATGCCTTTTAGCCCTGTATTCAGAGACTTAGGATCTCTCTTAGTTCCACCGGTTTGGTCTACATAGACAGTGTCTCAAAAAAAAAAAAAAAAGATAGGTGTTACCCTCGTGAAATGCTAAGGGGCCTGTAATTTCCTTAACATACTCAAGGGCACAAGCAGTCGTAATGGAGCCAGCATTTGAAACTAGGTCATTCTGTCTGGCTCCAAACTCAGGCTCTTGCCACTCTGCCAAACTGATAGGTAAATTGGTCCCTATTCTGGGGTGGGGGATGGGGAGTCAGTAGTTGTCATAGAAACACTCTTTCAATGTTTTGGGTCCTCTTATGCTTAATTTTTGGCTTTTGATGTTTAAAAAGAATGACCCAATTGTTTCTAAGTTAAATGAATCTTTTTGACCTAGAACTGTTAAATGCTCTGTTAACTCCGAATTCTTCTGGTGCCTTGATTGACCAATAATACTTGTAAAGAGAGCTATCATACCTGAAGGAAGTGACACTCGCAGGAGGTGAAGGGACTGCAAGCCAGTTTTAAACTACCAGCAAGTCAGCCCTGGCTGTGCATGTGGAGGGGGGGGGAGCTGCTTCTTTCGTTCGCCAGTTCTTAGAATGAAGCTCTTTCTAGCCAGGGGTCACATCTCTGTAGGTGTGTTTTCTCCGTGAGAATTCCAGGCACGCGCGCACGCGCACTCCACATGAATGCTCTGCCTCTATCTTCCAGGGTTTGTTGAGAAAGAGATAAGAAAAGCTAACATCCCAATTATGGACACTGGAGAGAACCCGGAGGTGCCCTTTCCCAGGGACATGATCGACTTGGAGGTAAACAGTTCCCAGATGACTTTCTACATTAATGCAGGAATCGCCTTCCTGACCGGTTGGCACAGAGGAGTTCTTGCCAACCTTGTGAGCGTTGCTTTTCATTGTCAGCTTTTTCTAGGTGGGGACTGACAAACAGCAGCTCACAGAGATAACATCATAGAGCACTGAATTCATGCTTACTGGTTTACTGAGCCCTCGTTGATGATGGCCCTCACATACTAAACAGGTCTTTGATTTTTTTTTTTTTAGTTCTTTTTTTTCCGGAGCTGGGGACCGAACCCAGGGCCTTGCGCTTCCTAGGCAAGCGCTCTACCACTGAGCTAAATCCCCAACCCCAAAATGCTTTATTTATTTATTTATTTATTTATTTATTTATTTATTTTTTTGGTTCTTTTTTTTCGGAGCTGGGGACCGAACCCAGGGCCTTGCGCTTCCTAGGCAAGCGCTCTAACCACTGAGCTAAATCCTCAATCCGTCTTTGATATTTTTGAGTCCCTGAATTATCGCTGAGTTTATAGTGGAATCTGTAGACAAAGGCTTTTTTTTTTTTTTTTTTTTTTGGTTCTTTTTTCCGGAGCTGGGGACCGAACCCAGGGCCTTGCGCTTCCTAAGTAAGCGCTCTACCACTGAGCTAAATCCCCAGCCCCGACCAAGGCTCTTTTAAGTGAAATGTTTTCCTTAAAGTTGCTGGGGATGGGGGTGGGGAATCACAGCATTTGAAGCTGTAGATAATTCGTTACCATGGCAACAGTTGGGGGTACAAATTCAGTTAATGTCTTTTAGAGTGAGCACAGCAAGCTGAATTTGAGTTAACCTCTTAATTTTTCCCCCTTTTCTTTCTTTCTTCTTTCTTTCTTTTCTTTTTAAAAAAAACCCTAGGCCAATTTCGAGAAGATCGAAAACGAACTGAAGGAAATCAACACTAACCAGGAAGCTCTAAAGCGAAACTTCCTGGAACTGACTGAATTAAAATTTATACTGCGCAAAACTCAGCAGTTTTTCGATGAGGTCAGACTATTGTTTCTTCTAGTACGGGCAGCTGGTATAGCTGCACAAGTGGGCCATGTTTTGATCCCAGTGGTTATTTTAGCCCGTTAGTTTGGAAGCAGTGCCATTTCGCACCCTGTTTTAGTTAAAGAATGTCAGAACGTGTTCCATTTTCCATGTAGTACACAGCCAGCCACGGCTTCCTATGTTTTTAACATTCCCTGCCAGCTTTCACCTCAGGACGGGGGTGGGGTGGGGTGGGGGTAGGGTTAGGAAGGCACCTCCAGCCGCTGGGCAAGTAAGTTGAAATGTTTGCATGATGCCTCCAGCTATGTGTTATAAGGTAAGTATAATTTATATGGCCCTGGAGAAACAAGTCTGGTTACGCCCAAAATTACAGTGAAATGTCTACCTCCAGACCTTTAGTCATGAAATTATTTTGTTCCCCACATTTGGGAGTCTTTTCCGAGTTTTCATGGTATCCTATGGAAATAGCGATATGACGCTAGTTTGGATTTTCCCATAGCACAGTTTATTATTTATAAGGAAAGATGTGACTAAGTTCCCGGGTTTAATATACAGGGACTGAGTTGCCAAATGGCAGCTTTCTAAAGAGAACCCACCCCCTCAGCCCCCCAAAGGAGTTAGCTCAGGTCTGCGGATGGCTTCCTTCTCCTAATTAATCTTAGCAAGGAACATTCGCTTCCAATCCAGATATGTTTTTCCTGATGGTCTAACAGGTATCTTTGCCAAACTTTAGACACTTTATATATCACCCTAGTTACTGTTACTGTGTTCACCCAGAAAGTTTATTTCCTTTACTCAACAAAATCCTTGACAAAGATTTTTAGATATGGAGGACCCATTTCAATCAGTATCTTTCTTGGTTTCACTTTTAATCTGCCTCTCTCGAGAAGAGAACAGTCCTCCACAGTTGTCAAGGTTTCCAGCCAGCAACAACAGCCTCACCTGGAACCTTGGGAGAAGTGTAAAAACTCAGTCCCCACCGCAGACCTGCTGAGTCAGAAACCAGGGCCGGCAGGGACAGGGCCCAGCTGGCTGTTTTAACATGTTTGAACTCAGGCATGCTACTTTGAAAACCACTATGTGGAGAAAAGTCTGCCGAGGATGTGATACATTCTTTAGTAACCATGGATTTTGATTCGGACAAGTCGTGCTAATCCAAGGAGTCTGTGGAGGGAGACAAGGAGATGAGGAAAGTTCCTAGGAATGTATCTACCTCGTCTTCCCAGGAGTAGGGATCTGGTTGTAAAGTAATAGACATTTCCTATTTGCTTGCCACCGAAGCTGAGAGTTTTGAGCCTGGCCACATTAGGAGGCCTGAGGTAATGAGATCAACGCTCAGTGAGCACTTACGTCTTTGCCAGAGGCAAAGCCACCTTCTGCCATCTGATCCCATTGAATGTGGATCCCTGGATGGTCACTGCCACACATTGATGTATTCTTATCTGTTAACTCCTCGGGTGTATAAGGAGTACTTACTCCTGATGAAGTTCAGGCTGGGAAAGACCTTTTCGGTCGAAGGCTATGTCATCTGGTTATATCGGTTATGCTCGGGGGACCCTTGAGCATAGCCCTGCGTACGCTCACAGATCCATTCTATTCTAAATGTGCCCAGGCTGCCCTGGTATATCCTACCTGGCCTCATAGTCAAAGCTTAGCTACTTTTAAATTCATTTGCGGCTTCTCTTACGAGTCATGCAGCAGTGAGGAAAAGGATCTCATTACATCGCTCAGGCAAGCTTTGAATTTGAGGTCCCCCTGATTGCCAACTCAAGGCCAGCCCAAGCTAAACAGTGAAACTCTCTCCCGCCCCCCAACTCCCCCCAAAAGAAATCACTAAAAATAAGATGAACCTTTTAGAAAAACGAGTTGCTACTTCAAAAGCGCAGTTAGGCCCCGGGTGTGGCGGTGAGAGGCAGAGACGAGAGGACCAGGAATTCAAAACAAGCCTATGCTTTATGGAGGGTTTGAGTCCATACTGCGCTATGTAAGGCCCTCTCTCAAAAACAAACAAACAAACAAACAACCAGAAAGAAAAGAACACAAATAGGACTTTATTTCTTTATGATTATTAAGTCTAAACGTTAAGTGCCCTAAAAAGAGACTCCAAGTCTGTATGGCCTTCATGCTCTATCCAGGGTGGGTTCTCTCTCTCTCATGCTAAGCCACCCCAGCCCCGATCTTCCAGGCACTTTGAGCATAAGGCCTTGGCTGTGAGAGCTTCTCCACCGCTTTTTTCATCAATCTCCCTTCATTTCAAGCACGACCCAGCAGTGCACAGTCTTCCGGCCACAATCACCATGCTTTCTCTCACCACTCGCAGCCGGCACCTGGCCCATTCTTGCCGCTGTTCCACTGTCTCAGCCAGGTCCCTTTCCATAGACCTTGCCCCCGCTACCAAATAGCGATCGCAGACGCTGACGCTGCCCTTACCAGAGGCAAAGTCTCACTGAGTGATCACATTGTATGTGCAGGTGCACACTTAAGCCACACAGAAAGGTGAGCAAACCTCGGACCTCAGATGCGGGAAATTCAGTGTGTAATGAGATTTTGCTTCATGTTTGCAAATGGCGCCAACCACTGCCAACCACAAACCTCTCCTCTTCTCTTATAATTGGGTGACTTCAATCAATAACTCAGAGTAATCAGTCAAAAGTGGCTAAATCAGAAAAATGACGCTTTCCTATTGGTGGTAATAATTGGCAGGGTGTGTAGAAAGGGGATGGTAAACATATGTTGAATCTTACGATTTAAGATGATTGTGAATTCAGCGTAGCCATTCCTTGCCCAGAGCGTTTAAGATGATTTATTAATGATTATCCTTTTCTAGTCTTCTTGCTTATGAAGAACTGTAAGAGCTGGAGAGGTTTCTCTACATCTTTTACCATAAGCACCATAACATATGCGAGCGTAAAGAAGACTGGGAAAGTAATGGTTAATGGCATGCAGACCCCGCCTCCCTCCCCTCTCCGTTTCCTCCCATCTGCTTTCTTTCCTTTTCTTTTCCATCCGCCATCTCCTCTGGGTGAATGCTTCAAGTAGCAACATTTCATTTCTTTCTCGTTGTAGCAGGACAGTTAAGTGCACGCAGTAGCTGACATAGCTTGACGGGACGTGCTGCTTATATTGAGTTGCCACAGACAGAGCTGAAGTTCTGTAAGGTGTGTTCTCAGTGTTCCCAACAGAGAAGGGACAACCCAGAGAAATACAGGTGACTTAGAGGATTTGGCAGTGTTGTCATTACTAGAGAGATGGCGCCGTGGGTGAGAGCACTAGCACTGGTTACTCTCCTAGAGGACACTAGCACTGGTTACTCTCCTAGAGGACCTGGGTTTGGTTCCCAGCACCCACACAGGCAGTTCTCAATTGTCTGTGACTCCAGGTCCACGGGATCTGGCACCTTCACACAGATAGACATACATGCAGACAAAACATCAATGCATATAAAAGAAATAAACCTTGGGGGACGGAGAGAGAGAGAGAGAGAGAGAGAGAGAGAGAGAGAGAGAACCAGCGCACCATGGTCTCTGTGATCATGTTTTACTTTTAGATCTTTTTTTATACAGGCTCTTAGTTCTGGTCACTGCAGTCTCCCAACAAGCAAAATTTTATTTATAATTTTTTTGAGTTTCCTATCTAAGACTTGGTGCTCTTAAATAGGAAGTGATGAAATTAGTATTTAGAATTTGATCTTTCAGTTGGGGATTTAGCTCAGTGGTAGAGCGCTTGCCTAGCAAGCGCAAGGCGCTGGGTTCGGTCCCCAGCTCCAAAAAAAAGAAAAAAAACAAAACAAAATAGAATTTGATCTTTCTGTTTAATTTTGATTCGCCTGGGTTTTTTGGGTTTTTTTGTTTTTCTTTTTTCTTTTTTTCAGAGCTGGGGACCGAACCCAGGGCCTTGCGCTTGCTAGGCAAGCGCTCTACCTCTGAGCTAAATCCCCAACCCCTCGCCTGGGTTTTTTTAAGTCTCCGCTCCAGATAGCATCTTTGGAGCAGTTGAGTCTAAGTACAGACTGTTCTTGTCTGCTGTCCCGTGTAAAAGCACACATCTCACACTAGTAAAAGCCAGGTTCTGAGAACCATGTAAAGCCAGTAGGAGAGTCTTGTGGGGAAAAGTTAGTGCTTTTCACTTTGCCAGTGGACACCCCAATATCCATGGGAATATGGTAATTTGACGATTCAGATTGCTTTCAGCTGGCTGATTTGTTTCCTGGTTGAAAAAAGAAACCCTTATCTTCCCATTTGACAGAAATGCAATAACCAGTAATAACCAGTGTTCCCATCATCTCACCTTAAATTCTAATCACATGGCAATATTCCTTTGCTCCATGTGCCTAGTAATAATAGTAATAATAATAATCAGCCCTGATCCTAACTTCCCAAAACAATTACTGTTTCTTTTTTTTTCCTTTCAGAATTATCTGGTTTACACTGTTGTTTGTTATATGTATGGTCCATGACTTTACCATATAAAGCAAGCATGTGCCTTTGTTCCCCCTTGTAGTTTAATTGACAGGATTAAGGTGAAATTGAAATTTGGAATGAAAATGAAAGGAATGTCCCCTGGTGTTTTGATTGCTTTGAATGGGTAGATTGTTCTAACTTCTTCTAATCTTTGGTCATACACATAGCACATGGATATTACAGTTGGGTAGATTAGGCAGTGGAGGTGGATATTGCAGTTGGGTATATTAGGCAGTGGAGGTGGATATTACAGCTCGGTAGATTAGGCAGTGAAGAAGCTGATCAGAGTTCATGTTCTAATGCAGCTTCTCCATTTCAATGAGACTAGAGGTGTTAAAGGGAGAGAGGTGAGAAACAACAGACCTCTGTAGGAAATCCTTTGCCTTCATTTCATTGTATAAACTGTCCTAGTGGAAGTCATTTTACGTTTCACCAACTAAGCAAGGCCAGTAACTCTAGACTGTTTATCTGTGGCCCTTTATTTACTGGTTGTTGTTTTCTGCTGTAAGTCTGTACAGATTTTTCAGTATCACTAGATTTTTAGTCAGAAAATATAACCATTGGAAATTTTACCTTTATCTTGCCTTTATGAGGGCAACAGAGGCTCAACACTGTCCAACTGCTGCACTTCTTTTTTTTTTTTGAGCTGGGGACTGAACCCAGGGCCGCTGCTGCACTTCTTATCCATGTGAAGAAGCTCTCTTTAAATCCTGTGCTTTGAGGCATTTGTGTGTGGCCATGCTGACAGTCCTCATGTTCTGCATTTACCAAAGGCTAGCCTAGCTGTGCCCCTTCTAGCTCCAGGTCGCCGCTTACTTGAAAGAGTGTCCCACCTCCTGCATGCTCGCACAGACACACTCTACTTGGTTGCTGCCTAGAAATGAGGTATCCACAATATCTGCAGAGCTGTTTGGGAGTTTGTTTGTTGTTTGTTTGTCTGTTTCTCTCTCAAAAAGGAGAACTTTTTGGCTTACTGACCAGGAAAGCATTAAAGAACAAATGACTTCCACCTAGTTACAGATTTATACATGTCACCATCACTTCATGTTTTTCTTCTGTTTGCTGTTTCCCCAGATGCTTTCCTGGGGAAGTTTTGCTTTCTTTAGCTTGTGTGTAACCTTTGTCCTTTCTTATTACTCTTCTCTTCTTTTTGTGGGTTTTCTCTATCTTTTGGTGTTTTGGGTTTTTGTTTTGGTCTGTTTTGTTTTGTTTTCTTCCTTCTTTTTCTCTTTTCATTTTTATTTTCTGAACCCATCTCCTGGTTCCTCGTTCCCTGCATGCCACTAACTATTTTCATTAGATATTAATTGATTTGTGAATTCAGGCTGAATTGCATCATCAGCAGATGGCGGATCCAGACCTGTTGGAAGAGTCCTCATCACTCTTGGAGCCAAACGAGATGGGAAGAGGCGCGCCTTTACGACTTGGGTAAGGAGCACTTCAGTCTCCGTGGGGTTAAGTTCTTCTCTGCAGCTGTTCTAAAGAGCAGTGAGTGCTGCATGCATGGAATCCCACCCCCAGCAGGCAGAAGCAGGAAGACCATACATTTAAGGCCAGCCTGGGTCGGCTACAGTGAGATCATATTTAAAGCATGGCCTGGAGACATGGATCAGTGATAGGCCTGGCCCTGTGTTTAATCCAAGGCTGTGTGTGTGTATGTGACTATGTAGATGTGTGTGTGTGTGTGTGTTAGACTATGTAGGTGTGTGTATGTGTGACTATGTAGGTGTGTGTGACTATGTAGATGTGTGTGTGTGTGTGACTATGTAGGTGTGTGTGTAACTATGTAGGTGTGTATGTGACTATGTAGATATGTGTGTGTGTGTGTGTGTGTGTGTGTGTGTGTAGAATCATAAGTCTAGGGATTGATTTGCTGTCGGGAACCACTTTGCTCTGAGACACCGAGAGCCTTCTCTAGTTTGTCTGGACTTTCTGGCAGCCCTCTGTGTGCAGAGGTGATGTCAGGAAGAGAGTAGCAGACTCCCCTCCGGACACCGCAGACCATAGTCTCCTGTGCAGTGTAGAAGCTTCCCGCGTTCCTTCTCGCTCTCCTGCTCTGTCTCCCAGCCTGGAGTTCCCAACCTGACTCTTCTCCCTACAGCTTCGTAGCTGGTGTGATTAACCGGGAACGGATCCCGACCTTTGAGCGCATGCTTTGGCGAGTGTGCCGAGGGAATGTGTTCCTGAGACAGGCTGAAATCGAAAACCCGCTGGAGGATCCCGTGACTGTAAGACAAGGAAATTGTGTCCTGAGGAGTAGGTCTACCCCAGAGCAATAGCATAGTGTGGTGTTCCCCAGATCCGCCATCCACTAAAGGAACAAGCCCCGACACTTGAAGGCTCACTCCCCTCTCTCCAACTTAGCGCCTCCCATGTCTCCACATATGTAGACATGACACACACATGTTTTCAAACTTTACCAGTGCAGGGTCTTTTTTGTTTTGTTTTGTTTTGTTTTGTTTTTGTTTTTGTTTTTTTTTTTTTTTTTTTTTTTTTTTTTGGAGCTGGGGACCGAACCCAGGGCCTTGCGCTTCCTAGGTAAGCGCTCTACCACTGAGCTAAATCCCCAGCCCCTTGTTTTGTTTTTTGTGCATGTTTTCCTCTATTATTCTAAACCTTAGCTTATATATAATTTTTGTTACTAATCTGAGCTGAAAGAAAAATGGCCTTTTGTGAAAATTAGCATAAAATCAGGATACCTCATTCCAAATTTGGTAATATTGTATATAAAAAGATAGATTTCAGGGTTGGGGATTTAGGGTGCTTACCTACCAAGCACAAGGCCCTGGGTTTGGTCCTCAGCTCTGGGAAAAAAAATAGATTCCTTAAACCTTAATCTTTATAAGCTGATGAAAACTTTACTCTCAAGATCCTATTATCTGCTTGCTTCTTGGGAGAATCGGAAACTTAATTAAGCACAGATAAATGCATGGTGAGAGCGATCTTGCCCACCCAGCTCTTTGGAAAGGAGGAATTTTCTAATGTCTTGGCACAGACAGGACGGTGCACAGCAACATCTACATGGCGTGGGTTCAGATGCGCCATGGCGACTGCATGTCGTTCTTGCCCGAGTATCAGAAGCTGATAGCTAGCTTACCTCACGAATGCTTTAAGGTTTTTTTTGTCCTAGGAGAAGTTTAACTTGGAAATTCCTCAGCTTTGGTGGGGAGCACTCTGTGGCTTTTACCCCACCCCGCTCCCTGAGTAGAAGCACGGTGACAGTGTAAATGCTTCAATCTTGGGGTGCGCTTTTTCAGGCTGCCTTGGGTTGTGGAAGCATTGTAGTCTGTAGCCATGTCCAATATGGAGCCCTCCTCAGGGGTGTTCAGTCAGGTTTCCTCTATACAGCCGAAAGGTTATTTTATCACAACGCCAGGAAAGCAGGGTGTGGTGTCTCTGGCTGAGCAGCTGTGCCAAGAGTGGGCCCCATTTTAGCCAGGAGAGTTAGGGATTGATTGCCTGGCATCTGACTTTCTTTCCTCTTTATCTTGTGGTAGCCATCTGAAGTTGTTTTTTTTTTTTTTTTTTTTTTTTTTTTTGGTTCTTTTTTTTCGGAGCTGGGGACCGAACCCAGGGCCTTGCGCTTCCTAGGTAAGCGCTCTACCACTGAGCTAAATCCCCAGCCCCTGTTTTTTTTTTTTTTTAATAAAAGCAGTACACACTCTGTATGTGGGGTGTTATAGACAACCAGAGGAATGGAATCTGGGTAAATAGCTCACACGTGTATTTTTTTCTGATTTTTCCTCGCTGCCCTTGTACTTGAGGTGTGAGCTTGGCGTTCAGGGTTGTCCGCCTTCTTGTTCCGCACAGTCTAAGTTAGTCCAGTTCATGAGCTTGAACACCGCTGTTTTTGCCAGTGACTTAGTGCCTTGTATTCAGGCAGCTCTTTTCATCTGGGTTCTCTAAGCCCAGGGACAGACAGGCTTCCTTCTGTTTCCTCTCTGCCTTTGTCATTGTGGAAACGGAAGCGTCCGAGTAGAACTGGAGAAACAGGCTCCCCTGTACTGAGCATCCTCAGCCTCTCCCAGCCTTCTGGTTGTATCTGAAAACAGGAAGGCTTTGTGAGTCTGGGCTCTAGGGCAGATATCTCCAAACGAAGCTTAGAAATGGGGTAAGGGTAAAGCACAGAAGGCCGGGTCCGCAAAGGATCCGTTCTGATGCCACTCAGGTTTCATTGTTCTAGAACTTTAAAGCTGTGCCTGTAAGCCCAGCACTCAGGAGCCTGGGGCTAGGACTGCTGTGAGTTCAAGGCCAGTCTGACCTATACAGTGAATGCCAGGCCAGCCTGAGCTGCAGTGTAGACTGTGTCAAAGGAAGTTTTCACCCATATTGAGAGTTCTGAATCTTTGGTTTTCCTTCTGGGGTCCAGGGCGACTACGTGCACAAGTCCGTGTTCATCATTTTTTTCCAAGGTGACCAGCTGAAAAACAGGGTCAAGAAAATCTGTGAAGGGTAAGAGATGTTGCCTGCAACCAAGAGGCATACAATGCTGTCTGCTACAGGCTCAGGAAAGTGACCAGATCCCTGTTAGCTCTTTTACACTGTGAATGATGTTAAGAATATTTTAAAGCATCAGAATTAGCTCAGGCTTTGCTTATGTACTTTTCAAGGATCAGAAGGGCAGCTCAGGCTGTGGAGATAGCCCTGTGGATAGGGTGCTTACTGCACAAGCATAAGGCCTGGAGTTTGGGTCCCTAAAGCCCACATAAGTACCAGCTAGGCATAGCAACTATAATCCCAGCATTTGAGAAGCTGACGATGGGATCTCAGGAGCATGCTGGCGAATTAGGTTCTTTGAATGAGCGAACTTGGGTCAATTGAGACCCCACCTAAATGACTCCTGGTGTCAAACTTGAGTTCCCAAGACATGCACACACACATACATGTTCCTGCCCATACATACATACATATATATATGCTACACACACATGTCCCCATCCAAAAAATCCAGCAAAGTTGTAATTCCTTTATTCAAGGACAGTGGGTTTACATGCCAGCATAGTGCCATAGGCATTGTATAAACTTTCTGGTACTCTGGTTATGAACAGAAATTTTTCCATGCCATTTTTCCCTAGTAACATAATAAAAACTATTTTTTTAAAGTTATTTTTTCAACATTCTTTTGCAAGGATTTATTTATTTTGTGTTTATGAGTGTCTTGCCTGACTGTGTTATGTGCACCACATGCATGCCTGGTGCTTTTGGAGGCCAGAGGAAGAGTGTCACATCCCCTAGAATTGGGATTGCGGGCAGGCGTGGCCCACCATGCCGGTGAAAGAGAAGCAGTGCTCATAACTGCAGAGCAAGCTTTCCAGCCCCTTATAGAGAATGTGCAGTCTGTTCCGCATTATTCCTGTCCGCAGGCCACGTCCCATAAGTGACCAGAGTTGATTGCCACAAAGGCCAGTCTGGTTGTACTTATCCTGTAGTAGCTAGGATTGTTTTCTGAGGGGATTCACATGCAATGCACGAAGAAGCTTCAGTGTCCCTAAAGCTGTTCCTCTGCCCTGCAGGTTCCGAGCCTCCCTCTATCCCTGTCCTGAGACTCCACAGGAGAGAAAAGAAATGGCTTCCGGAGTCAATACCAGGATCGACGATCTCCAAATGGTACAGGGGGCCATGGGAGTCGGACTTTGTGAGCCACTACAGTAGCAAGCCAGTCTCCTCCCTTAAATCCCTGACAGTTTGTTAAGGCACCTGCAGCAGTTGGGTACCACAAAGAGAAATTCGTGTGGGTTGGAAGTCCCCCTGGGAACTGGCAAAAGTCTAGGATAGGACCGTTAAAAACAGCATTAGCCATCCTCTAAAGAGAAAGGAACGCTGTGTCCTCCGGAATCCTTACTGCTTAAGAGCAGTCCGTTCCCTCCATTTCTTGAGTCTGGGGTGGTTTTTGCAATAATAAGTTTTTCTTAAGATTTGCTGCATTGGGGCTGGGGATTTAGCTCAGTGGTAGAGCGCTTACCTAGGAAGCGCAAGGCCCTGGGTTCGGTCCCCAGCTCCGGAAAAAAAAAGAACCTAAGAAGATTTGCTGCATTAAGAATAAGAAAAGTCAAACAACCCAGAAGTTCCTGTAGTCTTTTCTCTCCTCACACATTCTTTTAGCAGCCTCTTACGACAGCACAATATGTCTGGTTACCTTTGATCTTAACCACATGGGCCAGTCAGAGAGCCCGGAGCTGACTCTTGAACCCAATAAGAGGACTGTTAGATTTTTATCAATTTACAACTCAAAAGTCATGCACATCACAGTCCTATGAGGGTTCTAAGGGAAGACCCGTGATTTGTGCTTATTTGGAAGGAAAAGGTCACCAGGGGACTTGTTACTTTAGGAAAGAAAGAGTGCCGTAGTTGTTTGTTTTCTTTAAAACATTAATAGACCCACCAGCTTGACCTGCTGCTGGCTTCTTTGAGATACACTTACCCATTTAACCATGGGAAAGACAAAGGTTGATGTTTGTAAAGAACGGTTGTTGGGTGATATAGATCATTTTTAACACAGTTTGGTGTCTAAGCCATTATACTCCCTTCTAGGCTTAGGGTGGGTTTAAAGAGCATGTGTAGGAGCCATTGTGAATGACTAGAATTTGATTTTTTTAAAAGTCCAGCTAGGGGCAACACAATGACTTAGCAGATAAAGGCATTTGACACCAAGCTTAACATCTCCAGATCACACACTGTGACACAGCGTATTTGTCTACACACACACTTTTGAAAAGTTAAAAAAAAAAATGGCCAGGGGCTGGAGAGATGGCTCAGTGGTTAAGAGCTCTGATTGCTCTTCCAGGGGTCCTGAGTTCAATTCCCAGCAACCACATGGTGGCTCACAACCATCTGTAATGAGATCTGATGCCCTCTTCTGGTGTGTCTGAAGACAGCTACAGTGTGCCCACATACATGGAATAAATAAATAAATCTTAAAAAAAAAAAGTCCAGCTATAGAAAACCAAGGAACAGCATGGAGAAAGGGAAAAGCAAATAAGACAAAAGAGCTTGCAAATTCAGACATTATTCAGATTGAATATTAAGAAATTTCAGCGTTTTTTGTTTGTTTTTGTTTATTTGTTTTTGTTTTTTAAGACAGAATTTTTCTATGTAGCCCTGGCTGTCCTGGAACTCCCTCTGTAGACCAGGCTGCCCTTGAACTCAGAGATCTGCCTGTCTCTGCCTCCTGAGTGCTGGGATAGGGGGTGTGTCCCATCGCCACCTGACAACTACAGTTTCTGAGCCTTGCTCTGTCCCTGTCATTCTAGAAGGTGGAAAGAATTGGAAACAGCCACAGCTAGCAGGAAAGAAACGAGTGTAACACACCCCTAAAGTGGCATGGCTTCCCAAGCATGGTGGCTTTTTTTATTTTTTTTTTTCTTTTTTTTTTTCGGAGCTGGGGACCGAACCCAGGGCCTTGTGCTTGCTAGGCAAGTGCTCTACCGCTGAGCTAAATCCCCAACCCTGGTGGCTTTTTTTTAAACCTGTAGAACTCACCTCCTTTGTGCAAGACAGATTTTCAGGGATTAGCTGCTACCCTGTGAGTGGAGGCTTTTCCTTTACATAGTTAATATGAAAGGCTTTCCTTTTCAAAGAATTTAAAAAATCCTCCCAAAGCTTTAAGAGATTCTCACACAGAAGTGCGAGGGTGGGTAGTTCGCACAGTTCCTTCCAACCGGGAGCAGTGGGCTTAGCTTCATGTCTCAAAATTACATTTTTTATTTCATTGTATTTACCGCATACATATGTGCTTGTGCATCACGGCACACACGTGGAGGCCAGAGGACAACTTGGGAAATCTGTTATCTCTTTCCCCTGGGAATGGTACTCGGCTTCTCAGGCCTAGTCCCAAGCACCTTTACCTGTTAAGCTGTCCATCTCACCAGCTTCTTAGTTTCCTACAACTACGAGCGTCTTACATATTTGTCAATAAACAAGACTTGGGAATATAGACTGTCCCTGTCTCTTCCTCTAAGGGCGTCTGTCCCCATTTTTAAAGGACCAACACATTAGCTGTTTTCCTCCTTCATAGAGTGGCGCCTGGACCTGCTGTTGCTCACTGCCCACTGACCCTTTCCTTAAAGATTTATCTTTATTATTTTTAATTATATGTGTGTATGAGTGTCTACATGTGCGTGTGAGTGCCTTTGGAGACCAGAGACTTGCGTGGGATCCCCGGGGCTGGAGTTACAGGGGATTCGGAGCCTCCTGGCATGGGTGCTGGGAACTGGACTCTGGAGCAGCAGCAGCAGCAGCAAGAGCTCTGACCTGTGAGCCACCTCTCCCACCCAAAAAAGTCACTGCCCTTAAACAATGCAAGCAAAGCCAGGGGTCTTTCTGTGTTGTGCCTTAGATTCGTGGTAAGATTGAATATTGAGGAAAAAAAACTACAAAATACGTTTCCATTTGTCATTAGCTTGAAGCTAAAGAAGACAGTTATAATGAGAGCTCATTTCCTTTCCTTTTTTCCTGCTTTCATTGTGGTGGTGCTGGGATGAGCCTAGGGCGTCAGGCGCGCTGGACAATCCCCTCTACCACAAAGTTACGTTCTCCACCCAGAACTCGTGTTTTGTGAGCTGGACACATAATTCCATGGTGGCTTGCTTTTATAGCATGTACAAGGCCCCAAGCCCTGTCCCCAGCACTGTAAGAACTCCCATTTCTTGTCCTTTGACCCCCACAACCCTCAACCCACAGAACCCCAAATAATACACCTTGCTAGGGGAAGAATAAGACTGTTTCCTGGCAACCCTTTTTAGAAAGCAGTGCCTCTCTGCCATCCCATTCTATGATGGAAGGCCTGTGTTGGAAAGGTCCCTTCCCCTACTCCTTCCTCTCCCAAAAGGTTCTGAATCAGACAGAGGACCACCGCCAGAGGGTTCTGCAGGCGGCTGCTAAGAACATCCGGGTGTGGTTCATCAAGGTGCGGAAGATGAAAGCTATCTACCATACCCTGAACCTCTGCAACATCGATGTGACGCAGAAGTGCCTGATCGCGGAAGTCTGGTGCCCCGTCACTGACCTGGACTCCATCCAGTTTGCACTGCGAAGGGGCACGGTGAGTGTCCAGCCAGCAGTGAACCTGCTGGGCAGGAGGCGAGCCTCCTACTAATTAACTTCATATCTACGACACTCTTGCTTTCTTTTTTTTTTTTTTTAAAGATTTATTCATTTATTATATATAAGTACACTGTAGTGTCTTCAGATACACCAGAAGAGGGCATCAGATCTCTTTACAGATGGTTGTGAGCCACCATGTGGTTGCTGGGATTTGAACTCAGGACCTCTGGAAGAGCAGTCAGTGTCTTAACTGCTGAGCCATCTCTCCAGCCCCACTCTTGCTTTCTTTAATGTGTTCTTCTACCCCAAGAGTGTGCTCTGTTGTCTGGAGGACTGGCCGTATCCTACAGAGCGGAAGCTGCAGCTCAGTAGTGGGAAGGCATTTGGTCATGGCTGTGATTCCTCAGAGCAGACCATGCTGGAGCTTCCTGACTGACTCGCTCTCTCTGTTGACTGCTCCTACTTGGTGGATAGAGCAGCTGCTTTCTAAGTAAACCAGGGAGGGTGTGTATATGCATATGTATGGATATATGCACATGTATGTGTATAGGGAGTGGTTCTCACCTTTCCTAGTGCCGTGGCCCTTTAATACAGTTTTTCAGGTTGTGCTGAGCCCCAATCATAAAACTGTTTTCATTGCGACTTCATAACTGTGATTTTGCTACTGTATTGAGTGCTAATGTAAATATCTGATATGCAGAATATCTGATATAAGACCCCTGTGAAAGGGTGGTTCAAACCCCAAAAGAGGTCTTGACCCACAGCTTGAGAACCACTGATGTAGAGGGAGAGTGGACTTTTTTCTAACAAATATGACTAGAAAAAGTGTCAAGAAAAAGTAGAGTTTGGTGGAACAAGCAATTGGCTTGTCATGTGTGAGGCCCTGGGCTCAGTCCCCAGAGCTGAAAAAAAAAAAAAAAAAAAAAAAAAAGCAAACAATTAAAGGGCGACGAGTGATCAGGAGCCAGAATGGTGCGGTGGTTACATATGTGGGAAACCATGTACACAATTGTACACAAGGCAGGGGAGGCAGCGCTAGGAGATTGCTGGCTGGTCTTGCATGTACAAAGCCCTGGTATTTTTGTTTGTATGTTTTGCTTTTCAAGATAGGGTTTCCCTGTGTAGCCCCTGCTGTCTTAGCACTCACTCTGTAGACTAGGCTGGCCTTGAACTCAGAGCTCCACCTCCCTCTGCCTCCTGAGCGCTGCTAGCTCTTGCTGTGTGAAGCCCTAGTTTAATCTCTGGTGCTGCGTAAACCAGATATGGTGGCAAATCCTTATCCTTGTAATTCCAGTACTCGGGAAATAACAGCAAGGGGGATCAGGAGTTCAGGGCATCCTTGGCTATCTAGTAAGTTTGAGACCAGCCTGGGCTACATGAGACTTTGTCTTAACAAACAAAGCCTCCCAGTACAAAAGGAAAATCACTGCAGATAGCAGCCGAAGTACAGTGTGGTAGAGCACAGTGTTTATAATGGCTTCTGGAAGAGTAGCTGCTGAAAGTGCATCCAATCAATGAACCCAGTTACGAATGACTTTTCAAAGGTTACAGGATTTAAAACTTCACTCTGGGAGGTTAGAGAGGCCGTGAGTTGGGCAGCTGTGATCAAAGCAGATTTGAAAGCATGATCAGCAGACCATGAAGAGCAGAGGAATCCTGAGGGTCAGTGGCCAGTCATGGGGCTACTGTGAACATAGAGCTGTCATTGATGAGGGCTGTAGGCAGAACTTGATGAAACACGATGGATTTGTGAGACATTCTCAAGGGAAAACTGAGTGCATATCCTCAGGAATGAGAATTAAAAATGGTTCTTAGGCACCAAAACTGTGTGTCTCAGGTGATTAAAGTTCATGGGAGTCAGAGCCCAGCAGGAGGAGCTTCTTAATGGGAAGGCTAGCAGGTTGAGTGGCAGTCACACCGAGGCCCTGAACAGAAATCTGTGAGAAAATAGCAAGCAGGCAATGGGGCTAAACTAAAGAGATCGGACTGTTAGCAAGCGTGAGGACACCGAGACCTGCGGTGATCCTGGTGAGAGGAGTCCTCCAGAGTTCTGCAGTGCTACTGGTGGGCAGCAGAAGAGCTGGCGTGTGGTCAGTCTCTCCAGGCCTTCAGGAAGGACTAGGCGGGGAGCAGGGCAGAGTGTGTTTTGCTGTCTCTGGTTTTGAACTCTTTTTTTTTCTTTTTTCTTTTTTTCAGAGCTGGGGACCGAACCCAGGGCCTTGCGTTTGCTAGGCAAGCGCTCTACCACTGAGCTAAATCCCTAACCCCAGGTTTTGAACTCTTAAATTCAAGTGATCCTTCCCGTCAGCCTCCTGGGTGTGCCACTACCTGGCTTACATTTTTTTCACCATAGTGATGTACTTTCTAAGAATTCATTAAAGCTCACTTTTTATTTATTTGCCTGCAGATATCCACTCTGTTTGCTTTACTCATTGCTGTTTTCAACTGTTGAAACCATTTCTCACTCTGTACCTCAAGCTGGCCTTCATTCCCAGCCCCTTAGCTCGCCTCGTGGAGTTCTGGGGATCACAGGCAAATACCACCATGGCATGCTCTGAGACACGACAGAAATCTTCTGTTGTCAATTTTAGATCTAGTCCCAGTTTTTCCAAAGACTGAGGAAAAACATAAAATAATCTTGAATTTTGTTAGTTTAATTGGAATGTATGTATACTGAAAAAGGTACGTGTTTTATGTGTGCAGCGTGAGTGAAAATACGTGCGCACACCTGCGTAGCCATGGGGACAACCCAATGCTGACATGTTTCTAATGTTTCCTAGGAGCACAGCGGTTCCACTGTCCCCTCCATTCTGAACAGGATGCAGACAAACCAGACACCCCCGACGTATAACAAAACCAACAAGTTCACGCACGGCTTCCAGAACATAGTGGATGCTTATGGGATCGGCACTTACCGAGAAATTAACCCAGGTAAACACACTTGATCCTTTCCTCTAGCAGGTATGTCTGGTCCTCGTTCTACTGGCTGCCTATGCATTAGGATAACTGTGAGTGCAGCCCAGCACACAATTGCAAATTTATTTAATGTTTTGTGTGTGTGTGTGTGTGTGTGTGTGTGTGTGTGTGTGTGCAAACCTTGTAAATGGCATCATTATGTCAAGAGACTGGACATGTCTACCACTTGGTTTGATTCTTTTAATATTTTAAACTGTTTTTGGTGTTGTTTTGAGATAAGGTCTCACCATTTTTCCCTGGCTGGCCTGGAACTCACTTTGTAGACCAAGTTGGCTTCCAAGTCACAGAGAATCTGCCTACACCTGCTTCCTAGTGCTAGGCGTGGGCCACCATGCCTGGCTAGTATTTCAGTTTTTTTTTTTTTTTTTTTTTTTTTTTTTTGGTTCTTTTTTTTCGGAGCTGGGGACCGAACCCAGGGCCTTGCGCTTCCTAGGTAAGCGCTCTACCACTGAGCTAAATCCCCAGCCCTAGTATTTCAGTTTTAAACTCTGTTGGACAACTGTTTTAAAGATCTAAAGATGAGACTGGAGAGATGGCTCAGCGGTTAAGGGCACTCACTGGCTGCTCTTCTAGAGGTCCTAAGTTCAATTCTCAGCAACCACATGGTAGCTCACAACCATCTGTAATGGGATCTGATGCCCTCTTCTGACACATAGGTCATATATATATATATATATATTTATACACATATGTGTGTATGTATATACATACATGTATATATATGTCATATACATAAAATAAATAAATCTTCAAAAACTGTTAAGTTAAAAAATAAAAAGATCCGAAGATGGCCAGACTTCAGCTGTTGTGTAATTCCTGCAAAACGTGTCCATTGGACAAAAACAGATCCATCACCAAATAACACTTGTGTGTGTCCTCAGTGCCACAAAATATCGCCCTCTCAAAAGAGTAACATCACTAGGAATGGTGGCGCACACCTTTGATCCCCGCACTCAGAAGGAAGAGGCAGACAGATCTCTTAAGTTCAAGGCCAACCTGGTCTACAGAGTAAGTTCTAAGCCAGACAGGGCTACACAGTGAAACCCTGTCTCAAAAACTCAACCAAAGACAAGCTTGGCTTTGGGGAAGCTGAATGACTTCTTGGTTTCCTCGTCCTGAGGCTAGAGAGAAAACACGGCACTGGGAACTGTTTTCAGCATAAGCCAGGGGTCTCCTGTGTTCAGTTAATTATCCATTCAAGAGTCCAGCATTCATTTTTAGCCTGCAGCTCAGAAAGCGTTGCTGCACAGAGAGGCAACAGCTGGCCGAGCCCAGAGCAGAGTCCCGAGGCTGAAGGAAGGAAAGAGAACAGGGCTCTCTGTTTCCCTCCATCCTTACCGTGAAGTGTCAGCTGTAATGCAGCCGTCGGCTGCTCCGTGAGGGTGTGGACCTCACCGTGACAGATTTTCCTGAGAGAGGGTCTGTTCGTGCGACATGCAGGAATAAGCATTCCACGTCAGCCTCAGAGCGCAGGCAGGAATGAGGAATGGGGGACTCGTGCCTTCACTTACCTCGTGTCTTTCCCTCTGGCTCCTTTGTAGCTCCGTACACCGTCATCACCTTCCCCTTTCTGTTTGCTGTGATGTTCGGAGATTTTGGGCACGGCATTTTGATGACTCTGTTTGCTGTGTGGATGGTGTTGAGGGAGAGCCGGATCCTCTCCCAGAAGAACGAGAATGAGGTACCCTGCACTGGCCTGGGTGGTGTGGTCTCCCCAGCATTCATGATTAAAGTAATGATCAGAAGGCCATGAAGTTACAAAACGGGAATACTAAGTTATATGAATATTGAAGAAGCCATGTGCTGAGCAAGTGATTTATTTTAGCATTTTTCTTATTTCATTGGTAGTTCTGGGGGTGATCCTTGACGTCACTGGGGATAGGCTGGTACTCAGTGAGCTGCTTCTCTGGCCATCCTAGCCTCCTATTTTAGTTGTTAGTTAAAGCTCTCAGGGTGGAGTGGGCTGCTGTGTGGTTGGTGTAAGTAACATTATCACCAGGGAAACTGCCACACTTCATTCTCGCAACCTTTCCTCTGGCTCCCAGATGTTTAGCATGGTGTTCAGCGGCCGATACATTATCCTTCTGATGGGACTGTTCTCCATCTACACTGGACTCATCTACAATGACTGCTTTTCCAAGTCTCTGAATATCTTTGGGTCATCATGGAGCGTACGGCCAATGTTCACCATAGGGAACTGGACGTAAGTTGCGGAAGCCAAAAGCCAAAGCTAATTCCTTGTATGGTTAGCTCTGTAGGGCCAGCAGTGAACCAACACCCATTTCCGTAGTTGAAAATGTTTGGTTCAGAAGGGCATATTATCTCCTCATATTTACACACCAGTTTATGAAGGGCTTTATGATTTGCTCAGCAAATATCAAGGATCTGAGCCTACCAATGAATGTAACCTATCTACTTAGCTTGTAAATTAAAAGCAAGTTACCTAAATGCCCTACTCAGTTATGTATTAGTGCTTACTTTTGTTATTTTGTCTTTTTTTTTTCCCCTGGAGCTGAGGACCGAACCCAGGGCCTTGTGCTTGCTAAGCAAGCGCTCTACCACTGAGCTAAATCCCCAACCCCTCTTACTTTTTCTTTACGTTTGATTCCCTCTTGTTCTTAACTACTAATTCCTCTTTTCTTCTTTTTGTACGCATGCACGCGGGCATGTAATTGCATAGAGATACATGGGTGTGTTGTGGAGGCCCAAGGCTGACGCTGGTTGTCCTCCTAACTGCCATTCTCCTTACACATGGAGCCTTCAGGGTCTCCTGAACCTGGGGCTTACCACACAGCGAAGCTGGTTAGCTAGCTTGTTGGTCTCCACCTCCCTTAAGGACTGTTACACCAGCCTGGCTTTTATGCAGGTTCTGGGGATGCAAACTCTGGTCTCCTTGCTTACCAGGCATGCACACTCCCCCATAGCCATCTCCCCCAACCTCTAGTTTCTTCATTTTCACTGAGGAATCGAGATAGCTGTGGTTGTTTCTTTTGTGCTTAGTTTTTAGACTGAGTAGCTCCCTTTTCTCAATCAAAATTAAATGTAACTTCCTCTAACCCAATAGGGAGGAGACGCTCCTGGGGAGTTCTGTCCTCCAGCTGAACCCAGCTATCCCTGGAGTCTTTGGTGGCCCTTACCCATTTGGCATTGATCCGGTAAGTGTACCTCTTTTTGACGTGAGGCTTTCCTTACAGATTGATGTGTATTTGTTTGAGTACGAAGAGTTGACCTGAAGGCCTTGTGTGTGCAGAGTAGATCTGAAGGCCTTGCGTGTGCTGGACAGATGCTTTCTAGCTCTTGAGCTGTGCGCCAGCCCTCTGCCTGTTTTGTTTCATTTTAAGATAAGTTCTCAGCAGGCTGTCTTTGAACTCACTCTAGCTTAGGCAGGGCTTGAGCTTTTTAATCTTCCTGCCTCAGCTTTGAAGTTTTTTAACTGATCTGGAAATGAGAGGTTAGGTAGGGATAGCTAGAGCACACCCATAACCCTAGCACTTGGGGAGTTGAGCTGGTAAGATCACCCAAGTATGAGGCCAGTTCAGGCTTTGTAGTGAAACCTGTACAAAAACGCCCAAAAAACCACCACCGACAAAAAACCAAACCCCAAAACTGACTTAGATATTAAAAATTAAAGCAGGAGCTGGGATGTGCTCAGTCAGTCAAGGGCTTGTCACACAGCATGAGGACCAAAGTTCAGATCCCAGCAGCCACATAATGGCTGGCATGTTGGCACGCACCTTTAATCCAAGCACTGAGGAGTAGGGACAGGCTGGGCCTCTGTTCTTGTGGAAATGCAATCGTATAATTATGGGAAACTAATGTTTTTCTGTCATCACTCCTCAGCACGTAAGTCTCAAAGGGGCTTCTCTTTGGGTTGTGTTGCATTAGAAGGTTTTGTTTTCATTTTTTATCTTAGTGTGGTTGGAGCCCAGCATCTCAGGCAGCCTAGCCAAGCATTCCGGGCACTGAGCTAGGCCCCCAGCACACAATGTTTGAATCATTTGCCCTGAGTTCATTTAAAAGGGGGGAGGAGGAAGGGCACTAAAAATTAATCCTGCGTGAAATTAGGACAGAATTTCCAACAACTTTTGCAATGGTACTTCTGCAATTCTGTACCATGTACCTGACCAGAGCAGTTTTCTCGGGTTGGTGATTATAAAGTTAGACTATTGATCAAGTCTGAAAACTGTTGACGATCCTTTATATCACACAGTATCAGATGCTCAGGGAGGCTCTAACTCTCGTGTTTGTTTTTTGGAGACAGGGTCTCACATAGCCCAGGCTCAAACTCCTCAGGTAGTGGAATGTGGCCTTGAACGTCCAATTCTCATGCCTCTGCATTACGGAGATGTGCCACCACGCCTAGTCTAGATTTAATGTTTCACTTTGATTGAGTGTTTGATTGCCATGCCTATTTTATATTCCTATCTAAAGGGGTTGGAAAAAAATCTGTGAACCCTTCATCTAGGCATTGGGTCTTAATGGCTCCATAAAGGGGGAAGAAAAAAGAACCCAACAATGTAGAAAGAAGTCTTCCATTCTTAATGAGCCAGGCAGTGGTGGCGCAGGCATTTAATCCCTCAGTGCTCAGGAGGCACAGGCAGGTAGATCTTTGCATTCAAGGCCAGTCTGCTCTATAGAATGAGTTCCAGGACAGCCAGGACTTCCAGAGGAAGCCTGCCTTCAAAAATACAAAACAGGGGCTGGAGAGATGGCTCAGCGGTTAAGAGCACTGACTGCTCTTCCAGAGGTCCTGAGTTCAATTCCCAGCAACCACATGGTGGCTCACAACCATCTGTAATGGGATCAGTGCCCTCTTCTGGTGTGTCTGAAGACAGTAACAGTGTGCTCATATACAGAAAATAAAAACAAATTCTTTTAAAAAAAACAAAACTTCTGTGGCAAGAGTTATGCCAGTGATACTTAGTCATTTTACCTTTATTTTTCTGTGTTCTGTGTATGGTGTTTTGCCTCCATATGCATCTGAGCATCACACGTATGTGGTACTTGAGGAGACCAGGCATTAGATGCCCTAGGACCGGAGTTATAGATGGTGGGTGCTGGTCATTGAAACCAGGTCCCCTGGATGGACAACAAATAATACTAAACAACCGGGCCCTCTCTCCAGTGCACAACTGACACTTAAAAAGTAGGTGGTCGGGGTTGGGGATTTGGCTCAGTGGTAGAGCACTTGCCTAGCAAGCGCAAGGCCCTGGGTTCGGTCCCCAGCTCCGGGGGAAAAAAAAAAATAGATGGTCCAGTCGTGGTGGCACATGCCTGTGATCCCTACACACTGGGGAGATAGGTAGAGCATTGGAAGTGCTGAGGGCTTAGCTCCATAGTGTAGCATTTGCCTACCGTATACAAAATGTATAAAGCCCTGGCCTTAGACTCTAGTGTGTGTGTGTGTGTGTGTGTGTGTGTGTGTGTGTGTGTGTGTGCGCGCGCACACACACACACACAATCACTGTTGATACTTTTGTGATATGATGATTGTATTGTAGACTTTTTTTTTCAGAGCTGAGGACCAAACCCAGGGCCTTGCACTTGCTAGGCAAGCGCTCTACCACTGAGCTAAATCCCCAACTCCTGTAGTCGTGTTTTTAAAAGACATCTTTTCCTTTTAGAGATCCAGACTGATCTATTTATAAATAAACACTAGGCTATTTCAGCTTTATCCCAAAGTAATATGCAAGTGGAAAGACAGTAGGCAGAAAAGAGGTTGGCCAAGTCTTTAAATTGGTGGGAATGAAGCAGGGCATGGGGCACATGCCTTTATTCCCAGCACTCGAGAGGCAGGCAGATCTCTGAATTCAGCCTGGTCTACAAGTGAGTTCCAGGACAGCCAGGGCTATTACAGAGAAACCCTTTCTTGAAAAACAAAGTCAATCAAATCAAATCAACTGCTGATCCCCAGCAGTTTGATCATCCCGATCAAAGCTGGCTGATACGTACATAAATGTCTGTTATGGTATTATCTTTATTTGAATAAATTGTTCCGAATTTTCACTAAAAAGGGTATTTTTTAGGCAGATGCATAGTGTTTTCCCACTTGAGAATTCTTGGTGTAGTACCTTCCAGTTTTCTGTCCTTGTAACAGATTTGGAACATCGCAACCAACAAGCTGACCTTCCTCAACTCCTTCAAGATGAAGATGTCAGTTATTCTTGGGATCATCCACATGCTGTTCGGGGTCAGCCTGAGCCTTTTCAACCACATGTGAGTCCCTCTGTCACTGTCATCATACAGCTGCATCAGTGGGTGACACCCTTGCCTAAAGATAGCTTCACATTAGTTCCTTATCTGTCTATAGGTACAGAAAAAGACCTTTGAAAAAGATGCAGGAAGTTTCTTTCGATTTAGTGAACTCTTGTTTTGAAGTATGTGTATGTGTGGTTACATGCACGAGTGTGTAGTGTCCACAGAGGCCACAGGCATCACGTCCCCCCGGGGCTGGAGTTATAGATGGTAGTGAGCTGCCTGGTGTGGGTGCTGGGAATTTGTACTTGGGTCATCTGCAGAAGCAGTAAGTGCCCTTAACTGATAAGCCATCTCTCCAACCCCATTTTTTCTTCCTTGCTGTGTAATTCATACAAAAGTATGAAGTGTGATTTGACTTGATTTTCCAGGGACTTCCTTGGAGAGTATGGAGGTGGTTCTAGAGCCAATGGAGGCCCAGAAGTTGGAAGTGTAGTCTCTGTTGTCTCCAGTGCTTCTGGCTGCCGCCTCAGTGTGATGCAGACGGAGCTGAGGGAGCAGTGTGTGGACAAACCTAGCGAGGGCTCCCTCCCGTCAGTGCAGGGTCCATAGGCTGATCACTCTTAACGTCATTTCTCTTTCCCTTCTTAGCTATTTCAAGAAGCCCCTGAACATCTACTTTGGCTTTATTCCCGAGATAATCTTCATGTCCTCGCTGTTTGGCTACCTGGTCATCCTCATCTTTTACAAGTGGACAGCCTACGATGCCCACTCGTCTAGAAATGCCCCGAGCCTCCTGATCCATTTCATAAACATGTTCCTCTTCTCCTACCCAGAGTCTGGTAACGCAATGCTGTACTCTGGACAGGTACGTCAGCTCGAGGAGGGGCGTTGTAGGTGGCTACCCAGGTCACATGTAACTCTGATCTGAACAAAGCCTAGAAACGTTGTTCTGTAATACCTGGCTTTCAGTTTGTACCGTCATATAGTATGAACTAAGTAGTACCGTAGAGTCAAACCACTCCCTATACTGCCTAGCTCGGGGGTTCAGTAACGACTCCATGCTATAGAGGTAGAACTTGTAGGGCTAAGGAGTTGTAGTCCCTGAGTACAGGCCTGTACTCACAAGGCTGCGGTGGGAGAGGCCAGAGATCTAGGCAAGCCTAGTGACTTCCAAGCCAGGGTGAGTTACATAGTAAGATCCTGTCTCAAACAACTAGATGAGTAAAGGGAGCACAATGTAGATCTGCCACTTAATGGGATAGTTACTGGTTTTGTCATGGCCTCCTCATTATTTAGAGAACACAGATAATAGTCAGAGGCCAACAAAAACATATTGTTTGGGGGAAACGTGCTGCTGTTGGAAACAGTCTGTTTGGCTAGTGGATTTTGTTGTCTCTTATTTGCAGAAAGGAATTCAGTGTTTCCTCATAGTGGTGGCAATGCTCTGTGTCCCCTGGATGCTGCTGTTTAAGCCGTTGATCCTTCGCCATCAGTACCTGAGGAAGAAGCATTTGGTGAGTGTGTTTCTATGGCTGAAGGCTACTAGACTTTTTCCCTGTTTAAGATGGAGGCAGGTAATTTAGAGGAGGTAATTTACTGTGCATACATGCATGTATCCTGTCTCGGATTTGTGTTACATATGAGCATGAACACGGGGCCTGCCAATGTCAGAGAGCTACACATTTCTTGCTCAGACACCTGGATCCGAGAGAATAAATCATGTTTTTACCTTTCCTGGTGGTGATTTTTCTCACGCCCTCCGCAGCACAGTTCAGCCCTGGGCCCACCCGTCTAGGTGCAGCATCAGCCAAAACAAGGTTAGAAGAGCTGCAGACAGTGAACTCACTCCTGTGGTTTGCCCGGGCAGCCACAGGACTGACACAAAGACGGTTTTCTTTTAAAACGAGACTATGACGCTTCACCAACTGAATCACCTGGGAAAGGGTCTGATTAAAAGCACACTGATTTTTTTTTCTCCTTCTTCTTCTTCTTTTAAGAAGCAGCATATGCACACACAGGTGTTTACTTTAACATACGTGTGTATATCAACTCTCCACACAGACACACACACAAAGATAAGCTTGCCAAATGTTCAATGCTACGTGTAATTTCTGGCTATCCAATAATGCTTACTGCATTGCCCGGGAAAACCCAAGACATCTTGTTGCATGACCCCATGGCTGTGAGATGACCCCTCCGTTGGAGAGCAGCTGAGTTACAAGACCCTCCTTCTCCCTTCTCTGACCATCTTCATCTTTTCATGTGCCCTCCATTCGTCTCTCCTCCCCCCTCCCCACCCCTCTCTCGTTCTCTTCTCCCTTCTTTTCTCCCATTCACTATCAGGAAGGGCAACCCGTGGAGGCCCCAGTCACACCAGCCCCGAGCCAACAGGGATTAGAGGCAGCACCGGCTGCAACAGTGAGTCACTTAACTCCGGCAAAGCAAAATGTTTGTTTAAAGAGGTGGCAAACAGTGCAGCCGAATTCTTTTTCAATGCTGTTGAGAGCGTGGGACGTGTGCTCTCGAGAAGGGTGGCCTTGTTGCTCACCGAGACCATAACAGAGGAGCCGTCTACCTCTTAGGAATAGATCAGGTATCCTCTTTCCCATTGGCCTACTAAGTTTCTGTTTGGATGTGTAAGGACAATCCTACCTTCGGGAGCCAAGTGGCCTCTGTATCCCCTCTTCGAGTCCCATCCTCTTACTCCAGGACGGCAGCTTTTGGGCTCATCCACTTTTGTTCTGTATCCTGTGACCATGTGTGGGGTGGGTTTTCAGCATGGAGACAAGCGGGGCTCGAACTCTTTCATTGATGTCTCTGTTCTCTGCACTTGCAAGCCCTTCATTAAGGGATATTTGTCCTTGTTTTGGGGTGTTCGGTCATGACTTGCCTTCTTTAGAGGAGGTCCGTCTCTCTTTTCCTTACTGGGATGCAGAAGGCTTGTATACCCAGCTGTTTTACTGAGTCCCTGCATGCTGCTCATCTGTCATAGCCACCAGAGTCATCTGTCTAGACCTTCCCTTCTTCTGTCACAATTCAGTGACAGAACTTTGAATGTCAGACATTTGACATCATTTCACCAGAATCTTTGAATGCACCGTGTCAATGCAGCCCAACATCCAGATTTTCAGTCTAGCTGGTCAGGATTGTTCTGTTAGCATACGCCACTTTAAGGGAAACGCATGTTTCTGCCAGATGAAACTTTAATCTTGCTATCTGAAATTATCTTCTAGTTGAGGAACATTCTGCCCATCCTTGATTTCTCTCCACATCATTTTCTTGCCTGCTTGGCATTGTTCTCGGTGCCTTTAAGTGTGGCGCCGTCTTCCATGCTAAGCTCCACCGTAACCCTCCTGGTCTGGAATTTCGCACTCATGGCGTCTGCTTAGCCACCGATCTGTAGCCAAATCTCTTTCTGGAGGGCAGCCCAACAGCAACCGGATGACCATACTCCAAGAAGGACCCTGTACCCTTGACCCCAGGGGTGTGGCAGTGAGCACAGCTCCGCTCCTGCTCTGCTTCTTGTCTCCTCCGTGGTCTCAGTAAATGGCGTTGTCACAGCTCAGCAGTTCTTTTCTTGTCTTTACTGATGTTTCTCTTATCTCCTTCCTGTGACTCTTGTTCCCTGAGCTCTGCAGGATACCCATTAGAGTGTGGCTGGGAGGTCTAACCTGTCCGTTCTCACTTCTTCTGCTGGCTAAGGGAAATCTTAGGGAAATGAACTCTGTTTTGGGAATTTTGAATTCTGAGGCTTCCCACTTCCACCCTGTATGACCCAGGCCAAGAGACCATGGAGTCTTCCCTGCACCCTTTATAATGCTTAGGGCCCTCCTTTTAAAGTCAGTTACGTGTCATTTGAGTCTAACCTGGAGGTGCTTGGATGTTAGTGATTCCCAGATCTGAAGACCTAGTAAATGTTGAAAACATGGGTATTAAAACAGATGAGTGGGAGAAAAAAAAAAAGAAAGTGGTCGATAATCCCATCACCCCACTGAACTAAGAGGGGGCAGGAGGGCGCAATGGGTACGTTTTGGCTAGAGAACTCTTATACTAACCAAGAAGCCTCAGTGCCTCCCCACTCTCCTCCTCCAGGGCATTGCTACCAGGGGGAGGCTTTGCCCTCAGCACGTGTGTGTCACCTGTGGAGACACGTGGAGACATATATGTACACCTAAAAGGAGAGAGATGTCTCAGGACCTGTTTAAACTGATGCAATCTTCTGCCTCTCAGTGTTTCTTAACAGAGATGCTTTCCTAGAAGTTGCCCGTCTCTTTGTGGTACCTAACATTGCCTAGAATCCCCTGGATATGCCACAACTATGTAGTCCCTTTTGAAGATACATATGGTAATTGTTCCAGTTCTTTGCTAGCATAAACAGTGACACAGAGAATATCCTGATGTGTATGTGTCCTACGTAGATGTCCAGACACTGGGACTGTTGAATCTCCAGGGGTCAGTGCATTTTGTATCCTGGGGTACCCATCACAGCCAGTATATCCTCTCTCGGCAGTGCCCCCCACCCCCATCCCCACTCCCGTACCCTTTCCCAGACCTGAGCCTAAACTTCCTAGGGATAGCATTTGAGAGTCTATTGAGAATGTAGCTTCCAGCTGGGTGTAGGAGTGCATGCCTTTAGTCCCAGACAGAGGCAGGCAGATCTCTCGGTTCAAAGCCAGCCTGGTCTACAAAATGAATTTCAGGACAGCCAAGACTACACAGAAAAACCCTGTCTCAAACAATAGTAACAACAAGAAGGGAGCTTCCATAGAGCTCCTCCTGTGCCTTTTCTATGAGCCTTGTAGGACTGCTGCTACAAGAAAAGGAGAATCTACCACGAAAACCCTGGGGTCTGAACTGGCCAGTGAGTCTTAAAATGGTGCCCCAAAAGCTGAAGCTAAGGAGTGGGGACACAGGAGTTCCAGCCCTGTTTCCACACTGTTGAAGCTTACTGGTGCAGTCACGCTGCAGGCAGGCAGGCAGTCCTCCAACTTTGGGCTGACAGAACCCATAGGAAGTGGTCCAGGGGCTGCTTCCTAAGTCCCTTCTGCTCTGCCAGAGCCCTCTGATAGAAAGGCTCTCTGCCTTCCTTTACAGTTTTAACACTCAGAATTCTTTAGCCGTAAATGAGCGTCTGTTAGGATGTTGTGATGTTTTGTTTTGTTTTCTGCCAAGACCTTGGGGAATCTCTTTGTTCCTAGACAAGCCTGATATATTTCTGGTAGATGTTGCTGGAACCCTTGGGTCCTGTCAAGTCTCTCAGAGCAGGCTGTAGTCATTCCATCACCCACTGACATCCCTAGCCCCACAACACACTTGGAAAATCTCATCTTCAGTTCCAGCAACACTCAGGCCCTCTCAGACTTTACAGATGAGCCATGCTCATTGTGAGGGAGTGTTCGTGTTCAGCTTCTCACTCATGCAGAACTCTGTGAGCATTAGCCAAGGCCAGGTCGTTCTGTCTTGGTGTCGTTGGATGAGGTGGTAAAAGGCAGGCTGCCGCCCCTGGGGTCCAGAGTGGTGGTGGTGGCTGGGATGGGACAGCACTTGTTTTTATGTAGCCTGTCCCTTTGGTGGCCGTTGCTTCTGTTGATAGGATGTATGCCTTTCTGAGGACCGTATGTACTAACCATCGCCCTTCCCCACCTCACAGCGTGCCGCATTAAAGCCCAGGCAAATACTGCTCTTTCTGTTCGTCTGTGTAGGGAACTCTCAACTTTGGTGGGATCAGGGTGGGCAACGGACCGACAGAGGAGGATGCTGAAATTATTCAGCATGACCAGCTCTCCACCCATTCAGAGGACGCAGAAGAGGTAAGAGCCGGCGGTGCGGGCTTCCTCTCCTTACCTTGGGCAGCTCTAGTCTTGTTTCCTAAAAGGCTTACTCAATCGTCTCCTTGAAAAATAAAACTACTAATGATTGGCCACTGTCAGGCCTGCTTAGGCTGCTGCAGCTTGCCCCGCAGGGCCTGCTCTAATCTATGGCCACAGAGCCAGCTCTGCTCTGCTCTTCTTGAAGTCCTCGGGTCCGTGGTGCACTGCATGTGACCTCAGTTGCTAACTGCTCTCCACTCAGGCAGCGCCTCGCATCTCACTTCTTGTTAACCAGAACCCCGGGAGCCTTCAGGATAGCGTCTTCATCCTCCGACCCCAGAGTCCTCACGCACACTGCCCAGCAGCGGTATTCAGCGATTCTTTTTGAGGCCTGCCCCATCCATGTATTCTTGATCCAGGGGTTTTTGCTTGTTTTTCAAGAGCTTTTAAGTTTTGCTATCTGTCTTCTTTTTAGACTGCGAGTGAATGGAAAGGAACCAGGCCAGAGTAGCCTTTCCTTCTGACCTTACTTCCAGTTTCAGCCTTTGAAAGTCCATTCTCCTTGCCTGAGCATTCGTGGCATAAAGCCTGCAAACTGAACTATTAACTCTCACCTATTCATTGTGAGGAGTCTTTTTTTTTTTTTAAGCAAATAAAATAGCAGCGAGGGACCTAGACTGAGTTTCTTTGTTTAGCCACTCTGACTATAATTTTGTTTTTTATATATGTGGTTATTTTTTTTTAAGCACAAGAGTTGGGGTGCCTTTAAAAACATATCTTAATTCCTTGATTTCCCTTTTATGTGTATGCTAAGGAAGAGTACCTCCAACACATTGTCCCCAGTCTTCCCCCAAATAGTCAGTAATGTGTGCTCATAGCTTGTGGCCTGTGTGTGGCGTAGCTCCCCACTAAGTGTGAATTTGTGTTTTCAAGCCTACCGAGGACGAAGTGGTAAGACCAGAGCCTTCATGTCTATCTGGGGCTTCTCTCTTCCCATCCTTGTGCTCACTCTGTCCTCTGCCCCACTGCACCCTGGGGCCACACATATCACGCCGTGCATCCCGCCTCTCACTGACCCTGTCTAACCAATCTGTGAGCCTGCATTCCGAAACAGTTCATCTCCATAAACTGCATCTCGTGTCGGTCACCTCTGTCCTTGTGTTGTTGACTGCTGATCTAATACTGGAACTGGCTTGGAAGAGCTACAAGTATGCCTAACCTGGCATTCTTGAGGTCACTGCCCCCAGGGTTAAGTCCCAGGGGTCTCCACCTTCCTCTCCTGTGATGTGTTGTTTGCTCTGCCACTGGGGGAAGTGGTCCCCACCCTGCTCCTCTGAGTGCTTGCCAAGCAAAGCTTATCCCTCCTCCTGTCTGAGATGCAGCCTCTCCCACTGCCCCCATCAGCTTGGTGGTACTTCAACGTAGGGCCACAAGACCCTGGGAGTCAGTCCTAGCTCCACAGGACCTGATTGAGAAGCGAACAGCTTTCCAAATGAGCTTTGCCTCTCAGGTACATGCAGGGAACAGAAGTCCCATCTGCACGAAAGGCCTTCTGTGTTAAGTACATGAAGAATAATAGAGCTGAAAGAATGCCAAATGCTCAGGCCATGTCTAGAGTACCGGGCCTTGTAGCTCAGAAGCAATTCATTAACCAACACTCATGTTTTTGAGATAGGTTTTAAATGACCTTTCTGCACTGTTTGCATCTTTCCCCTAAATTTCTCTCTAACACACCTGTACCTAAGAACCTTTCCCTTCCCTCTCTTGGTCTCTCCAAGGGGCAGTGCATGACCATGGGAAAACCTTGGCTGTTCTGTGTCAAAACAGGCAGTGTTTGCTCTCCCTGATGGCTGGGGAGACTCCCTTGCCTGCATCAACAACAACCCTTGCTCCTGGACCGGGCGTCTGTGCAGAATTGCTGGCTAAGCTGCCTGGCATGGCTGAGGGGAGGGGCAAATGGGATTTCGTGTTGCTGAGGAGCCTGGCCCTCTCCCTGTATCACCACCTCCTGCTTTCCAATGTCTACTGATGTACCTTCATCACTGGCAGAATGTTCTAGTCAGCTATCTAGTGCCAGTGTCCCCAGATAGCCATGTCCCTGGCAGTTGGACAGTCAAGAAGATGGGCTCCACTGTAGTCTTCCCATTCTCTGGCCACCGAACACACTAAGTTAGCCTCCCTAGCTTCTGCCCTGGTCATAACTTTGCCTTTTTCCAGCATTGATTTCCCAAATTTAGAAAACTGACATTTTTTGCAATGATATCAAACAAAACAGAGTCTTGAGAAGCAGTGCAGCGAACCTCTGTAATTCCCTACATTGCTTGGATGTAAACACGAGTTTATTCCAGGCAGGGCAACTGTGCCCTCTCGCTAGGAGGCACTCAGTCCAGGTTCAAACCAGACCCAGACAACTTGATATCTGGGAAATCTCTGAAGGCTGTAACCTCTCAACAAGGGTCGGTGGCCCCTCCCCCACTGTGTCTTCTCACCCGCTGCTTTCACCAACTCATCCATGCTCACCCACCCATCTGCCAGTCACGTGACCTCAGTGTGTCAAGCACTGCGTAGTGCTATAGAAACGGAGAGATCGTCCAGACAAGGTAGGAAGGTCTGCTGACAGACTCCACGATGGATATGTGCCTGGGATGCTTTGGGAGTGCAGAAGGGTGCCTGACAGGCCCCGGGGTGATTGGAAAGAGAGCAGGAAGGATTCCCTTAGGTTCCTCCTGGGCCGAGGCTGGCTGAGGAGGAGTGTCTGGAGAGAAGCAGAGGGGCAGACCCACCACCGTCTACAGTATTAAAAAGACGCAAGCCACAGGCTCAGCTCATGCCCAGGAGTGGTTCAGCTGATGTGGGAGCTGGGGACTCCTGAGAGGAGGGGTTGGCAGAGAGTGGCAGAAGTTGTCTCATTTTGGCAACAAGGAGCTCAGAGTAGTGAAGCCCAGGTACACGGGCCCTGCCGCTGAGACCCCGTGGGTAGAGCCGTAGAATCCTTTGGGTGGGAGAGGGGCACAGCCTGAAGGCAAGGACATCCCGTAGTGTGCTGTGATTTAGTAAAGGACTGGGTAGCTTCAAGTGAATTAAGTCACTCACATGAGGGAAGGGGTGGAAGGGAAGGCCCTGCCTGGCTTGGCTGTGGAACAGTGAGCGTAATCTTGGTGGGACCAGAGGACAGACTGCTATATTTCAGTCAGTGACGTTGAGTCTGGAGGCCTGTGGAACACTAGGAGACAGCATAGCTAGCTGAAGATGGGCAGCACAGAGGTGGGGGGTGGGCAGCAGAAGTGGGGATGTTTGCTTGAGAATTATTCCTGGGATTCCCCGTGTGGCTTTGTCAGTCCAACAGAAAAGACTTAGGGGAAGGAATGTCAGAGGAGGAAGGCCAAGAGGCATCTCAAAAAGGAGGGTGCAGCTAGGGTCACAGGGTGTCTGTCAGATGGAACCATGGGAAAGTGTCACCATCTCCCTTAGAAAAGCCATTCTGAAGGATAAAGGGTGAGAGCCAGGGTGCAGAACAACCTGGCCAGAGAGAAGCTGGGAGAGAACACAGATGGAGAGCAGAGAGGGACTGGTGTCACTGCAGAGTTGCTGTCTCGGACGAAGGAAGATTCCTTCCACGTGCGGGAATACATTTCTCCCTTAATTCTCGTCCCTCCTGAGAAAACATTCCCAAGAAGGTGAGAAGGAAGGAAAGGAAAAGCCAGGGTATTGCCTGGAAGTGAAGGGTTCCCCTTCTTTCCTTTCCTCCGGGATGGACATGGAGACTATCTTCTATAGCCCAGGATAGCCTAGAATTCACTAGGTAGCCAAGGATAGCCTTGAGCTCTTCACCTTCTGGCATCTGCCTTTCCAGTGCTGGGATCACAGGTGTCCATGACTATACCTGGGTCTCCCTCACACAGTCCACCCTGACAATGGTTCTCTTTTTTTAATGAGAGAAAATAGAACTGAATGAAATGAAAACACTGACATCACCATCCTTTCACTGAGCTCAGGAAAAGGCCAGGTCTCCTTGGAGCTCCAGGCTCCCTTCTGCATTAGTTCATGCAGCCAGTATACGAGAGGGTTCTTTTGCCATTGCTGGGCTGAGGTAGCTCAGGGTAACAAGGGCCACTCCTTTTCAGAGTAAGAGGCCCAAAGACAGAAAAGTCCAGAAATTCACAGGGTTAAACAGCGATGGCTGTGCGTGAGGCATTCCCCAAGGTAGCTTGCTGGAAGTGGCCTCGTCCTACTGGCCCTACCCTTATGGCTTGCCAGCCCCTTCCTTATACAGTATAGAGACTATAGCATCCGACAGGCCTCACCATGAGGGCAGAGGAAGCTTCTGGAGCCTCAGGAGCCGGAAGGCTCGGAAGGCTGATAGCCATACGGTGCTGCTCTCCCAGAGACAACGTCAGAAAGAAAAACATGACTTGATCTGTGGTGGACTTTTTGATTTCTCCACCCGAACCTTCTAGAACCTACTGGGTTCAGAAAACTGCTCCTAAAGTGTACTCTAAAGAACTTCTCCCAGAGCCTGAGCTCCACCCCATCCGTCCTCCTTTTACACAATAAAAAAGTCAGACTGAACCCCAGGCAGTGCAAGGGTCCCCGCTGAACTCACCCTAGCTCCTGAACACTTGTTTGGTTTCATAGTTTTTGGGACATAGTCTTACTATGTTGCCTAGGCTCTCCTCAATCTCACGGTCCTCCCACCTCAGCCTCCTCAGTGCTGGGATTATAACACAAGCCACCAAGCCAGCCACACCTACAGTATTTCCCAACTAGCTCTTTTTTTTTTTTTCTTTTTCTTTTTTTTTCTTTTTTTGCGGAGCTGGGGACCGAACCCAGGGCCTAGCAAGCCCTCTACCACTGAGCTAAATCCCCAACCCCTCCCAACTAGCTCTTTATGTGGGAATTTGTAGACTCTTGGCAAAAATTTCTCCTGGTGAACTTTTCTTTTCTTTTCTTTTTTTTTTTTTTGGTTCCTGGTGAACTTTTCAAAAGTCAGAGAAGGAAGTTGTCTAGCTCTCAGAAGATTGGGAGGAGGAAGCAAGGAGGCTTGCAGAGCTCAGTGTGCAAGTGGCTTCCTACCTGGGAGCTCCCTGTCTGCCCTCGCCATGTTCCAAGCAGTGGATGCACAGAGCTCCACTGTGAGGTGGGGATCAGTGGGGCCAGGCCACTGGCAGGGCTCTGGTCGCTCAGAAGAATGGGTGTGATGGCTAGTGTTAATTGTCAACTTGACAAATCTGGACTCACCTGGGAGACTCCAGCCATGCCTCTGAGAGGGTTATTGCAGTTCAGTTAGCTGAGGTGAGAAGACATGGCTTAAAAACAGGTGGCACCGTTCCCTGGGTGTGGGCCCTGCCCCGAAGGGCATGTGCTCATTCAGTGCACTCTGCTTCTTGGCTGTAGACATGACGTCACCAGCTGCTGCAAGTGCCTGCTGCCTTGAGTCCTCACCACGACAACTGCTCCAAACTGAGCCAGATAACCCTCTCTCCCCTAAGTCGCTTTTGTTGGGGTATTTAATCCCAGCAATAGGAGGAGGAGGAGAAAGAAGAGGAGGAAGAAGAGGAGGAGGAGGAGGAGGAGGATACAGTGGTTTTTGATTCAGTATGCCCCACTGTATGTGGAGATCAGAGCCCACCAGGGAGAGGAAAAAAATTGTTAAAAACAGTGTGGCTGAGTGGTGGTGGCGTACCCCTTTAATTCCAGCACTCTGGAAGCAGAGGCAAGCGGATCTCTGTGAGATCAAGGTCAGCCTGGTCTAAATAGTAAATTCCAGCACAGTCAGAAGTGCACAGAGAAACACTGTCTGGAAAAATAATTTTAAAAAATTAAAAATAAAAAAAAGATAATATAGTATGGTGGAGATGGTGGCTCACCCCTTTAGAGCAAATGGTACTCTGGGTTCAAAGCTAGCCTGGTCTACAGAGTGAGTCTACAGGACAGCCAGAGCTACCCAAACCATGTCTTGAAAAAAACAACTCACCCCCTCCCGGAAAGATCTACAGCGTGGACCTGGAGAGATAGTTCAGTGGTCAAGAGCACTGGCTGCTCTTACTGAGAACCTTGGTTCAATTCCCAGCACCCATGTGGATTCTCTGGTGCCCTCTGCTGGCCTCTGCAGGTACTGCATGCACATGGTACCCAGCCATAATACAGGAAAATAAGTCTTTAAAAAAAGAGATACACGGTGTGATGGGCATGGTGGCATGCACCACTAAAGCCAGCACTCGGGAGTCAGAAGCAGGCAGATCTCTGAGTCTGAGGCCAGCCTGATCCACAAGGTGAGTTAAAGTTCCAGGCCAGCCAGGACAATACAGTGAGACCCGGTATGAAAACAGGTATACTGCTCTTCAGAGGACCTAGGTTCGTCCCTAGCACCAACATGGTGGTTCACAACTACCTTAACTCCATTTCCTAGACTCCAAGGTGCAAATGCACTTATATGCAGGTACAGTCTTATATACACAAAAGAAAAAAAAAAAGCCAAGTGGTAGTGGTGTACACCTTTAATCCCAGTTCAAGGCCAGCCCAGTCTACAGAGTGAGTTCCAGGACAACCATGGCTACACAGAGAAACCCTGTCTAAAAAGATAGAGATTTCCTGATGCAGTTAAAGCCAGCACAAGGGAAGCCGAGGAGGTAGGGTTCTAAGTTCAAGATCAGCCTGAAACTACATAATGAAATTCTGTCTTAAAAAAAGAAGACACAGTGTAACATATTGATGGGTATTAGTGTGCCCCAGTTGGAAGCCAGGCCAGGAAGGATTTGTGGGGAAGTCATTGCTGAAGTCATAACTCGTAATCAACAGCCCCTCTACAGGTGAGGTGTCAGCTAAGAGAAATGTAATTCCTGCCCTGGCATGGGCTCTAGGGACCTCTCAACTCCTGCACACCGCCCTCCTAGCCTGATCATCATCTCTGTGGTTTCCTCCCATGCCAGTTTGACTTTGGCGACACCATGGTCCACCAGGCCATCCACACCATTGAGTACTGCTTGGGCTGCATCTCCAACACTGCGTCCTACCTGCGGCTCTGGGCCCTCAGCCTGGCCCATGCACGTGAGTGTGCTCTCTCCAGTCCTCTCCTCCGGGAACTCCCTTAGAGCGGTGGGGCTTCCTCTGCATGGAAGTACACGAAGGTTCTAGAATCCGTCCAGCCCTGTCTCCAGGAATGAGTGCAGATAAATCATGTCATGAACTCTCACTCAGGCTAGCTGTTTGTAGTGATCCTGCCCAAAGCAGGCAGGGATACAGGGCTCAGGGCACTTACCACAGAAGTGCTGGAAGAGCCAACTTCGAGGCTCACACCCCTTCCCTTTGGCTAAACTCAATTGCACCTGTGTGCCCCCCCCCCCCCCCAGAGCTCTCTGAAGTACTCTGGACCATGGTGATCCACATCGGCCTGCATGTCCGGAGTCTGGCAGGGGGACTGGGGCTGTTTTTCATCTTCGCTGCCTTTGCCACCCTGACCGTGGCCATCCTGCTGATCATGGAAGGCCTCTCAGCCTTCCTCCACGCACTGCGATTACACTGGTGAGTGGCAAGGGGCCAGAGGTGGGGCGGGCCACAAAGAACAGACCGACCTCTTGCTTAGCACCACAAGTCTGTCCCTTCTTTAGTCTCACTGCAGTACCCCTCCCCCACCTTTCCTGGCACAGACCCCTGAGGAAGGGCCACGGAAAGCCTGGCCCTTCTCATGGCTTCCAGGAAAGGCTCCCACTCCTTGCTTCAGTATTCCTCAGTGCTTTTGATTGTGCTTATTAAGTGCAGAGGAGGGAGCTGTGGTAACAGATCTCGTTTTGTTGTTGTTTGCTTGTTTAAACAGGGTCTCACTGTATGGCTAGGCTGGCCTTGAACTCACAACTCCCCTGCTTCAACTTCTCAACTGTTAGGGTTATAGGCAAAAACTGCCGTGCGCAGCTAGGGGTTCGTTTTGTGTGAAGGTGTTTCTGTTTTGTTCTGGCCTGTGACTCCTGCCTTTAGAGCACTAGCTTGGTCCCCACCCAGGAACTGCTGGATCACACTCTACCCCGACTGTCCCTGTATAGGGCCTCTGTGCCAGTGCTGCTCTGGTGGGATGCTAGGTACACTAAAACAGCTTTTCCAAAGGCGGGTATGGTGTGTGGGAGTGTGTGTGTGTGTGTGTGTGTGTGTGTGTGTGTGTGTGTGTGTATGTGAGGGAGTGTGTGTGTGTGTGTGTGTGTGTGTGTGTGTGTGTGTGTAAGGGTGTGTGGTGTTTGTTCTCTAATGTACTATGTGACCCTTCTATATGAAGAAATGGCTCAGGAATAGGAGAGCTAGAAGCTGTGGCTGTGACTTCAAATGAGGGTTGCTAGGCTTAGCAAATACGAATACAAGAGAAGGCTAGCGAAATGGCCCAGCGGGTTAAAGCATTCGCCATCAAGCCTGATGACCCGAGTTCAATCCCTTGGAGCCATGTGGTGGAAGGAGAGAGCTAACCTTTGCAAGTTGTCCTCTGACCTCCAAATGTGTACACTTAATACCCCCCCACCACAAACACACAAGATAAGAAACTGTAATTTAAGAATTCTCTAATAATACAGGATGTTCATTAGATTGAGTTTCTGATAAACAGTGAATAATTTTTCTATGAATATTTCTTAAATGTGCCTGAACCACAATTATCCTAAAGACCAGGAAGCCTGTGTTTTGCTAGCAGCCCTGCCTCAGACTCTGTCTCCTCGGGGCTCCATTTATTCTTTGATGTTGTGTTCCCCATTTCAGGGAAGGGTTAATTCAGTATCCTGGGAAGGTCTACCTAACCCCACACTGTGAAGGGCTCACAAACTCAGAAAGCCCTGGCTGAGGTGATGGGTGGTGTGGGGTTCCAGAAGGGCTTTGCACAGCTCTGACCGACCTAAGAAGCCTCCCCCTATGTCCCTCATCTTCCCCTCCTGGCTGCCTTGCAAATTTAAGATCCTGTGGCTGGCTGTACCAAGCTATGGGGAGACTTGAGGCTTGTCAGGGCTGGGCTGTAGTCCTCCCTCCAGAGCTGCTTTAGAAGGCTGTGCGGCCTCAGTAGAAGCTGCTCCCTGAGCCGGCCCCCTCTCTCCTCCTGGCTCCTCTTCCCCACACCCAATGACTTGTTTACTGTAAGCCTGGGAGGTTGGGAGTACTGCGTACTCTCAGCTGCTGGCTTGGCACCTTCTCTCGGTTTATCAGCCAGCTCTCCCTTGCATACTTCAGCCACTCCAGTGAGGAGATGTGTGTGTAACCAGCCCCCTGCCCTGTGACTCACTTTTTCTTGTCCTCTTGGCCCTCTTGCTTTCGTGTTCACATCTGTTTCTCCTGAGCTCGAGATCTGAGGGAAGAGTGCCCATCTCTTCTTCAGTCCAGCCTGTGTTAAAGCCTGGTTGCCCACCCTGGGCATGGCGAGGATCCATGAGGGTTGGATCAGAACAATCAGTCAGATCCACAGGCAGGAAGGAGCGCCATGTCATGAGGAGGTTGCCTGGCCTTGGGTCTCTCTCTTTTATCAGGAGCTCAGGCAGTTTGGGATGCCATTTCTTATTGCCAGATCACCAACGATTGCAGACTTACCTTTGGCCTTTAAGTGACCATGTACCTTCCTCCACTCTCCTAAAGGAACATGGAGAAGTCGTGGTGGTGTGAAGTAGGCTTCTGAGGTGACTGACCTCACTGGCAGGTGATCCTGAGGTCTCTGAACATGACTTTGTCTCATGTGGAGAGAGAAGGCAGCAGTCACATGGCAAAGTGACTGTGAGGAACAGAAAATAATATACATACTACGTGTCTCTTTTTTTTTTTTTTAAAGATTTATTCATTTATTATATAGAAGTACACTGTAGTTGTCTTCAGACACACCAGAAGAGGGCATCAGATCGCATTACAGATGGCTGTGAGCCACCATGTGGTTGCTGGGATTTGAACTCAGGACCTCTGGAAGAGCAGTCGGTGCTCTTAACCGCTGAGCCATCTCTCCAGCCCCCACACTACGTGTCTCTTACATGGCCCGACACACTGAAGCAGACAATGGCTGGGGGAAAAGTGCATTGCCCTGTAGAGACCTGGCTGCAGGCCCCATAAACAAACTACTTTGGTTAGAGAGTGGGGAGACCCTAAAGGAGGCGCCTGCTGCCATCTGAATGTGCATCTCGTGTTATTTGTCTGTATGGTAGTGTAAATATTGAGTAGAAGAGGAGAAACAGGAGGAGGCCTCCTGCAACTTTCAAAATCCCGGGTGGGTGGCTGTTGAGACTTAGCGCCAAGTTTAATTGGTGTTTGGGCGCCCTCTATTGGCCAAATGCAGAAGTATGCCAAGCCCTGGGAGGAGCTGAGCAGTGGGATAGCCCTGGGGTGAGAGGCGGAAGAGCTAGCAGGTCCTTGACAAAATGGTCCAGGGATAGTGCACCAGACACAATCATCTTCACGCCTCACACCGGCATTTCCCCGATACACAAGTTCTGAGTCTCTTTGGTGGAATCGAGAAGAAAAACATTTGATTTTGATTTGATCTCATAACACAAGCCACTGGTAAGGTCAGTGATATTTGAAAATATAGTTTCTTTCTCCTGGGCTGTGTCTCCTCCCACCTACCATGTAAAGTGTGCTTGGTATTCATGCCCACCATAATTAGACAGGAAGCAGGGATCAGCCATTAGGATGATACATAAGACTGTTGTCATGAGACAAGAGTCCATCATGTCCATGCTGGCTGGTGAAACAGAACTGGGGAGCAGGTGTGAGGAACAGGGTGGTGCCGAAAAAAAATCCTGGGAAAACAGTCCCAGGCTGACAGCACTGCCCGATGTGCGAGTCGTCGGGCAGATGTGAACAATGTAGGCAGAGCCCGAGAAGCAGCTGCTCTGGGCTTTCTCCAAAGCTGCCTCCCTCCACCACACCGCACCGGGAAGGGAAGAGGCCCCACACCCCTTTCTCCTGAAAAGAGGTCCCCTGGACCAAGGCAGAGCACTCATATCTTCTCTCTCAGCCCCGCCCCCACCCCCACGGCTTACTGGGTGGCCTTTGCCAGGAGCTGAAGCTGGCAGAGGTTAGCCGAGAAGCCCATTTGCCTTCCCAAGACTCTGAGCTGTAGGTTCATTTCAGTAGAGCTGACCAGCAGAAGAGCTTGTGGGGTCAGCCCCTCTCGCTCACAAAACAACTCTCTCAGGAAGCACTCGTTTCCCTGGTTGGGGGAAGAGGGTGGGGTGGCCAGAGGGAAATTGTTTTCCATCTCTGTACTTGGAGATTGAGGTGGACTCTGGGTGGGAGGTAAAGTCAGATTTGACCTCTAGATAACCCCAAGATGTTGGCCTCACACGCCAAGATCTTGTGTGTGTGTGTGTGTGTGTGTGTGCCCGTGTGCATGTGTGTTTGCATCATAAACACTGTGGAAAATTTAAAAGATCCAAGATGTCCCTGGTTAAGGACCGCCCGGACTTCTTGCTGGTGGGAAGGCTAGCACCAGAGGGACCTTGTCTGTCAGGCCACATAGCAGAGCTTTTATGGCTCAAGCCAAACATAGGCAAGCAAGGCCTTTGCTGAACGGGCTGGGACTCCTTAATCCTCCAAGGAAAACTCAGGCTCCATTTGCCCTGTTTGGAAATTAGAACTGTCTGTCTATGTGACTGACCAGCCAGGGAGTCCAAGTTCTGAATGTGTCCTTAGAAGTGGAGGCATGAGTTGGGACCCGTGACGGCACTCTTGGTGTAGAATAAAGAGAGATGCACATCTGTTGTCCAGTTATTCAGAAATACCCATGACACATGTGAATGGGGCCTACTGAGAGCCAGCTCTGTGGCTGGGACTTAGAGAAGGGCTTAGACACCAACACTGCAGTGGTAGCTCTGGGCCCTGGAATCCTGCAGCTGATGCTAGCTCAGAGCTCCATTCCTGGGCTCCATTTTCCCTGGGAGCCATTGGGGCCTGGACCCTGCCCCTGCAGAATGTGGAAGCGGGGCACCATATGATCAGTTCTGCACTTTTCCCAACAAGTACAGCTTGTTCTTCCACTGTGTCCTCAGGCAGGCACCCCAGAACTGAAGGGGCCTCTGGGGTTCTGATCTACCCCTGGCCACCTCCTGCCTGCCGTTGTCTGGTTGAGAGTCTAAAGCTGAAGGGTAGGTTGGAACTGGGTTAGTCTCGAGGCCTTGAGACATTTTAAAGCCTTTGTCACCTGTCCCCTAGAGCCCACCCGTCTCATCCCTGTCTGTTCTTGCAAGAGCCACACGGTGCCCAGTGGAAACTATGCTTTGGAGCTGCTCGGCCTTTTTCTCTGAATCATGCGTGCATGTTCCTGCCCATATTTGGTGGTGGTTTGGCTGCTGGGCTGCAGCCCAGGGGAGTGTGCGGGAGGAAACAGGCAGGCAGCCCTGACGCTTTCCTGCCCCTCTGAGTAGGAAAAGGCCCCAAAGCCCAGCAGGGACAGCTGCTGATCTGCCTGGGAAGACAGTTAAGGCCCTGTTTTTCCTTTTAGTCTCTAGAGAAGAACTCTTTCTCAGATGTTTTTGTGGTTGGAGAATATTTTTGCTTTGAGAAGAATATCCCCCCAAGCTTCCCCCACCCCTCTGAACTGACTGCCTTCAACATTTACTCCTGAGTCTCCTCTCCCTGGGGTGAGGCAGGGGAGGGTGGGGGGGTCTGTTTACCCAGAACCAGAATTCTTCTCAGAGGCTTCCCTTAGAGGTGGGCTGTGTGAGCTCCTGCCAGGAAGGGGTTTGGGGCTTTTCTTCCTTAGCTTATTGCTGTCCCTCTGTGTTTTCTGCTGTCACTCTGTGCTTTCTGGGCTGCTACAGTGTTTAGCGCAAACAAGAGGACAAAGAGAATGAGATGTTAAGACAACAGACAGACTTACCTAGGTGTCCTCTCCTGCCGGCTTGCTGAGGATGGGACAGGGCTCTGAGGAGGGGCAGAGTGGTGCTGTAGGAAAGGTGCTGCCACTAAGCCTGGAGACCTGAGTTTGACCTCGAAACACAGAAAGGTGGAAGAGGAGAACCAATTCCATAAAGCTTGCCCTCTGACCTCCCCTCATAATAAATTTGAATTTTTTTTTAAAAATTTATTTATTGTATGTATGTGAGTACACTGTCACTGTCTTCAGACACACCAGAAGAGGGCATCAGGTCTCATTACAGATGGTTGTGAGCCACCATGTGGTTGCTGGGAATTGAACTCAGATCCTCTGGAAGAGCAGTCAGTGCTCTAACCACTGACCCATCTCTCCAGCCCCCTATTGTTTGATTTTGAAAGCAATTTTATTTATGCGTCTGAGTGAGGGTGTGGAGACTGGAAGAGGGCATGAGATTTCTAGGAGCTGGAATTATAAGCAGTTGTGAGCAGCCTTGCAGGTGCTGGGAACTGAACTCAGGTCCTCTGCTAGAGCAGCACATGCTCTAACCACTGAGCCATTCAACCTCTTTATTTTATTTTTGACAGTGCCTCACTATGTCACCCTGGCTGGCCACAGACCACCTGCCTCTGTCCCCGCAGTTGAAGTGTGGTGGAACCACTCCATTTTCCCTGTAAAATGACAACTTTGCTCTTTTTCTTTCCAGGGTGGAATTCCAGAACAAATTCTACACTGGGACTGGTTTCAAGTTCCTCCCCTTCTCCTTTGAGCACATTCGGGAAGGGAAGTTTGATGAGTGAGTCTCAGGCAGGGCGCATGCTCAGAGCAGCTCTCCTGCCTGCCTCTACAGTGACTGTGTCTCTTGCCTGCTGGTTGTGATCCCTGGATACTCGGGCGTTTGTGTCACCCTACAACCCCTGTCCCCGCTGTGACTCATTTAGGTAGTGCTGGCCTTCCCTGGGTCTCTTTATCCCAAGCCTTGGGTGTTACGTACAGACTTTCGACTGAGAGCTGGATGGCTGTGCCTGATACCCACCCATCCCCATGGCACCACTTGGCCTCCTGGCCTCCAGACAGATAGCCCTATTCCATCCCCTAATGGTGAGCCAACCTGCACAGACACATAGGGGCACGGAGCCCTCAGGATGCAAGGGGTCCCTCATCAGTCCAGGAGTTCTTGGTCACGCCTTGGAGGAAGATGGCAATGGGTTCTCTCCTAGAAGGGGATATTGCTTATGGAACATACCCGACTCCGCTGGCAGGGACAGTCAGGAAGATGCTGCTGTCACCCTTTGTCCAGCCTCTCCAGTGAGTATTCAGGAAACTCAGTTGGCCCTACCTGGGCCATCTCAAAGGTTCCAGGATAACCCCCACCCTCCTAGCCCCCACCCTCCTAAACACTCTCCTCCCCCAGCCCTGTTGGCACAGCATAGCTAGCATCCGTAGGAATGGGAGGGTCGCACTGACTTGCAGCACCGGGCTTCCGGACCTTAGATTCCCTTCTCTGTCAGTGCGTGAATGGGCCTTGCCCAACACTACACCCCAAGGCAGAAGTTAAAATTGGCACTCTCCCGGCATATCCCTGAGCCCTTCTGCACCCTGATCATGATGTCCTGAGGCTGTGGTCAGTAAGGTTGGTTCTGCCGGCAGGCCTGCCTTGATCTGCCCACTTATTACTCCCTCTCCAATCCCCATGCTGACCCCAGGTTTCAGGAGTGGCGTCCTGGACAGGGAAGGTCAGTGTCATTTACAATTTGCTAATCAGAGGCGACTGTTGGGCTACCAGAGCAGATGTGGGAGCGCTGCTAAGCCCTTGCCGCCTACCTCATGTACTGTGGATCTCAGACCCTTCTAATCATGTGCTGACTCCCGAAATTCACTCACTGCCTTCCCTGTGGAGGTAATACTAAATCAGCAAGGCCCCTCCCCTCCCCCACCCTGGCGCTCTTGAGCCGCTCCCACGGTAAATTGTTCAGAGCCCCTCTGTCCTTTTGTGCCCAGTTTACATGATGATCTCTGCTGTTTACAGAGAGGCCCACAGCAGAGGTCTCTGTGGGGACCCTGCCCAAGGCCTTCTGTTCAGACATTCTTATCCGGAATAAAGTGTGTTTGACTCTGACAAAAGCTGCCTGCCTCTGAGTGCTTGGCCCCTGCCACCCCAGCTCAGCCCTCCCGAGCTGTCTGGTGCCCACACCCTCTTCATCTTGCCAGCGTTTCTGCTTTTCTTCCTGATCTGAGGCCACAGTTGCCATGGCCCTGGCTGGGCCTTGAGTCTGTGAAATTAGCACCTTATCTCAAGCTGTCCAGGCGCCTTCCCACTGCCGAGAGCCAAGCTAACTTTGCATAGCTTGGGCAGTCTTATCTCCCTTCCCCTGTGTATCCCAACCGGAGAAGGGGCCTGGTGTCTGCCCAACTTCTCTCCAAGTGCATTCTCCAGGGCTTCAGGGCCTGGCTATTTTGAGCCTCATGGCTTTGGCCTTGGTGTGAGTAGAGGGTTGGCAGGCTCTTGGGGCAGCTGGAGAATATGAGGTACTGAAGTAGGCAAGCCGCAGGCCAGAGAACCAGCAGACTATGCAGGGAGATAGCTGGGTGCAGAGGGCACTTCCCTTCCCTGAGACACACACATTCTTTCTCTGCCCTGCCCCCTACACACACACACACACACACACACACACACACACACACACCACAGGGAGAGGCTGGGACATCCTGGTCATTCCATCTTCTTGGCCTACCCTAGCCTAAACCTCTCTCTCCCAACCCTCCCCCTGGAGCAGTGTTCCCCTACTCCATCTTTAAATGAAAGCCCCAAAGGGAACTCTGATCTTGCTCAAAGGGAGGCCTAACAAGAATAGCATAGCAGAGTCAAAGAATCCAGGATTAAACCGTAATTTACAATCAACCAAGTTTAGACAAAGAGGCCAAGGTAATTCTCTGTGGAGAGAACAGAGCATGACACTATATGCCTGTAGTCCCAGCCCTCTGGGGGTGGATACAGGATTGGGAGTTCAAAGCCAGCCTGAACTACATGAGACCCAGTTTCCAAAACAACACAACAAAAATCCCTTTGTTTTCATTAACTAGAACTAATACAACTGAGTGTCTGCCTGCTGGGAGAACACATTCGGATTGCTCCCTAACCATCGCAAAAATAAAATTCAAACACCAGGCCTGGGCCTGGGAGCCCAGGACTCAAGGCCTGGAACAGAAAGATGAGTTTAAAGCGAGCACACATTGTATAGCTAGGTCACATCTTATCAACCATAAATAAGTGAATAGATGTTTTTTATTAAATAAACTTAAAAAAAAATTAAAAGTGGACCATAGACCTAAATGGAAGAGTTAATGCTCTAAAACTCCATGACCTTCAAGCTAGGCAATGAGTCTCCCATGTAAGTAACACGATAAAAACGCAGACGTTAGCCTTCAAACTCTGGGTAAGCTTTTGTGATTGGAGGTCAGAACCAAAGCGTCTGGAGATAGAGAGAGATAGAGTAAAGGTCACAGCCAGATACCCAGGCAGTCTGAGCTGTGCCGTTCAAGGAGAGGATGACAGGCCACAAAAAGACTGGCGAAGAATCCAAGATGGCCGCCGTCTCCAAGGAGTGTGAGTCTGGGCAAACGAACGCTGCTGCACAATCCGTTCCCTGTTTCTCCGGCCCGCACCCCTCCCCACAGAAGACGGGCTCAGTAAGGGTGGGAAGTTGCTTACCTTCTCTTTCTATAAAAAAGAAAAGGGGTGCCCTCCCCCCCTCCCCAGTGCCTGAAGTTCCTGCAACTTGGACTTGAAGCTTAAAGGAGTAGCACTGAAGTCATCCTCACCTTTGGTCACACAGTGAGTTTGAAGCCAAGCTGGGCTACCTGAGACGCTGTCAAAACTTTTTTTTTTTTAAATCAGACACAATAGCTTAGCAAGTAAAAGCGCTTGCCACACAAGCCTAATGACTCCTTAGATTCCCAGACTCCAAGTTAGGTTGAAAGGAGAGGGTTAACTCCACAGAGTTGTCTTCTGACCTCCACCACCCACCCACCCACCTCCACACCCCATCATACACACACAACGGTGATAATCAAAATAGTATAAAATTTCGAATAAAACCTAGGGCTCTCTCTGAATTTTTTTTTCAGTACACTTTTTTTTTTTTTTTTTTTTTTTTTTTTTTTTCGGAGCTGGGGACTGAACCCAGGGCCTTGCACTTGCTAGGCAAGCGCTCTACCACTGAGCTAAATCCCCAACCCCTCAGTACACTCTTAAAAGAAAGGAAAACAGAGGCAAGCATGGTGGCTCAGGCCTTTAATGCCAGCAGCACTCAGGAGGCAGAGGCAGGCATATCTAGAGCTCTGTGAGCTTGAGGCCAGCCTGATCTACAGAGCCAGTTCCAGGACAGCCAGGGCTACACAGAGAAACCCTGTCTTGGAAAATGAAAGAAAGAGAGAGAGGGAGAGAGGACGAAGGGAGGGATGGAGAGAAAGAAACATCAGGATGATAATGGTACATGCCTTTATTCCCCCACTCCATGGGGGGGATACCGTGTTCATGTGAGAGCCTGGGTACACACCAAGTCCCAAGATCAATACTGGACCTCTGCCTTATTCGAGCCTCCCTTTCTGGCATTTTTTTTTTTTTCCGGAGCTGGGGACCGAACCCAGGGCCTTGCGCTTGCTAGGCAAGCGCTCTACCACTGAGCTAAATCCCCAACCCCCCTTTCTGGCATTCTTTTTTTTTTTTTTTTTTTTTTTTTTTTGTTCTTTTTTTCGGAGCTGGGGACCGAACCTTTCTGGCATTCTTGAGGTAGAGTTTTGTCGTGTCTCTGGTTGGCTCTGAACTCACGCCCCACCGTGCCTGGCTAAGGTACACACCTGGAAAATGTGTTACTTTATGTCTTAGTTACCTCTCTGCTGCCGTATATCCACCCCGGCTAAAATCGACCTACAGAAAGGTTTGCTCTGGCTACATTCCCGAGGGAGACTCCATAATGGTGGGAGGCGAGGCAGCAGGCGGCCAGCGCATATCTTTCACCACAACCCGGAAGCAAAGGGGCCAAACAAGAAGTGGAGCGAGGCTATACTATACTCCTGTCAGCCTCCTAGAGCAGCGGTTGTCAACCTTCCTCCTTCAACCCTCATGTTGTGGTGACCCTCAACCACAGTTGTATTGCTCCATAACTGTAACTTTGCTACTGTTATGAATCGCAATATAAATGTCTGTGTTTTCCAATGGTCTAGGCGACCCCTGTGAAATAATCGTTTGACAACCCCAAGGGGTCGCGACCCACAGGTTGAGAAAACAGTGCCTTAAATGGTTTGGTTTTGTTTTTGGGCTTTTTTCTTTTCTTTTCTTTTTTTTTTTAAATAACCTCCCCCAAATAATAACACTAATCCGGGATCAGGTGTTGTAATACACGAGCCTATGGGGGCAATTTCTCATTCAAACCACCACAGTATGTAATCTAAATAAAGTTAAGAGAAGACCCAAAGGGGTTGGGGATTTAGCTCAGTGGTAGAGCGCTTGCCTAGGAAGCGCAAGGCCCTGGGTTCGGTCCCCAGCTCCGAAAAAAAAAAAACCAAAAAAAAAAGAAGAAGAAGACCCAAGACTTCCTCGGAAAGAAATGACTCTCCAGTCTGGCTGATTGGAGTGGGAAGAGAGCAGAATCCTTAGGTAGGCTGAGTTCTCAGAATCCAGAAGCTTCTGGTTTCCTCCAGCCCGCTGAAGACCTGTATGTGTGGAAGTTAGGGGTGAGGAACAGGCTCTAATGTGCCTGTTTCTAACGCATGTTCTTTTTCCTCTACAATTTCCAAACGCCATCCTGAGATCCTGAAACAAGCTTTAGAGATGGCATCCGCAGGTCTCCCGGAAGGCCCAAACTTCACAGCAGCGGGGAGAAATCCATCACCTTCAGTACCAGCTGTTTTCCCCCGCCCCCGGGGTTGCCGCTTCTTCAAACAATAACCCACCAGCAAGAGCCCCTCCCAGCCTTCCCAAATCATGCTAGGTGGCGGCTGCCCCCTGGTGGCCACACAGGGAAAGTCTCGTTCTTCACACCAAATGGTTAATTAAGGTTGTAACCGACCTTTCAAGGCAAGACAGAAAGAATTCTGGGATTGTTCTGGAGTGCGTAGCAGAGGGACAGGATGGTCAGAGACAAAACAAAGCAACAACAAACCGGAGCTGGAGAGCAAGCTGAGACCCAGCCGGCTTGCTTCTCCCATTAGTGAAAGAGTGGTAACACCTGTCACACACTAAAAAGCTCAAAATGTACTCAAACCCCACTGTGAAAGTGAGTTCTACCCGTGCCAGCACTGGAGGAGCAGCCTACATGCTAGCACTCAGGAAGCAATGGTAAGAGAACTAGCAAACTTGAGACCTACCTCATGGACATAGAAACTTCCAGGCAAGTGGGTCTATTTAATGAGATTGAAAAAGAAAAAGGGGGGGGGGGAGAAAAAAATAGAGGCAGAACCAACAACAACAACAAAACCCCGTGGCACACTTTTTTGTTTTTTGTTTTTTATTTTGTTTTTCGAGACAGCGTTCACCGCATAGTCCTTGCTGTCCTGGAACTCACTCTAGCTGCCCCGGAACTCAGAGATCCACCTGCCTCTGCTTCCTGGGTGCTGGGATTAAAGGCAGCTGGTGGCCCATCCTTTCAATCTCAACACTTGGGAAGCAGAGTTCTGTGGAATCAAGGGCACCCTATACACAGTGAGTGTCATGGTTTCCAGAGCGGCATGGCGACCGAGACTTGTCTCAAAAAACGTGGGGGGTAGGGCGGGGGTGGGGTGGAGGGTGGGGAACCAAAGGAGATGGTTCAATATTTAAGAGCACTGGCTGCTCATCTTCCAGAAGACCTAGATTCTACTTCCGGCGCCCACACGGTGCCTCACAAGCCTCTGTAACTCCAGTCCCAGGGATCTGTAACCCTTTTCTGGCCTTGCAAGTGCCAGGCAGGCATGTGGTACTTTGACATATATGGGGGCAAAACTACCTATAGATAGTTAGATAGAAGTAGGCCGTCCATCCCTAGGACCCCACTTTAGTGCACCTGAGCATGTGCCATGACTCACTACCAGCGTGTGGAAGTCACAGAGCAACTTTTTTAAAAAATATATATTTATATGTGTGAGCACACTGTCACCATCTTCAGACACACCAGAAGAGGGCATCAGATCCCATTACAGATGGTCACATGTGGTTGCTGGGAACTGAATGCAGGACCTCTGCTCTTAGCCCCCCTGAGCCATCTCTCCAGCCCAAAGGGCAACTTTCAAGAATCAGTCTCCTTCCTCCTCTTCCATCCGGTGGGTCCCGGAGGCTAATTTCGGGTTGTCAGGCTTTGTGGCAAGGGCATTTGTCTGCGGAGCCATCTGCCCTCCCTATCGTTTTCTAAGGTTTGCTTTTGTCCAGGCTGGTCTTAAGCTCCTGGGATCAAACTACTATCAGCATACAAGTCCATCAACCTACCAAGACTTCCCTGTCCTAAAAAAAAAAAAATGTTAGGTATACCTATAAGCACAGGAACTTGAGATTCTGAGGCAGGAGGTTTACCTTGACTTCAAGACCAATGCAGTCTAGAGAATGAGACTTTGTCTCCAAACAAGGAGAAGAAATTAGAAAACGAATTGATAAAGGAAAATGGGTCTGTCGACAGTTTGGTCTGAAGTCAAAATTTCTGGTCTCTTTGAAGACTCCTTTGTGTCACGTGATGTTCTTATAAAAGCTGTCTTGTAAGAAGATGCTTTTCCGAGGTTGGGAATTTAGCTCAGTGGTAGAGCGCTTGCCTAGCAAACGCAAGGCCCTGGGTTCGGTCCCCAGCTAGAAAAAAGAAAAAAAAAAAAGACGCATGAAAGAATGTTTTGCTAAGAACACATGACGCTTTTCTAGAGACAGCCTTAAAAAGGGGGAGCATGGGATGTTTTCCTAGAGCAGATGCTTGAGGAACCCCGTGATGTTTTAAAGAGATATAAATATAGCCCAGTGGACAGCAGACAGAAGAGATGGCATTGGTGCGCCTTGCCACTCTTTGTTGGTTGACATTGGTCACGACTTCATTGAGAGAAACGCACCAAGAACCTTCTGGTGGTGTTCCGGTGACTTCTTGCCGCTTCCTTGGACAAGATTGGCAGAGCCTTGGGCTTCTTCTAGATTGCCCTGCCGTTGCTAATCCACGTAAATCGTGTTTATGGGTAGAGTAGACAGAGCTATTGTTACTGATGCACTAAATCACCAGTGTCCTGACAACGACGCAAATGAGATTTGCTCCAGAATAAATATCTCTAAACAGGTCCACATCCACCTTTGCTTTAGTAACCCTTTCCTTCCCACTCTGGTAGGTGATAACATAAAATAAAAAGATGTTAAAACATTTAAAATGCAGGGCTGGAGGGATGGCTCAGAGGTTAAGAGCACTGACTGCTCTTCCAGAGGTCCTGAGTTCAATTCCTAGCAACCACATGGTGGCTCACAACCATCTGTAATGGGGTCTGATGCCCTCTTCTGGTGTGTCTGAAGCTACAATGTACTCACATAAATAAAAACATAAGAATAAAAAAAAAGCAGGTTTCAGCGGCTGGAGAGATGGCTCAGCGGTTAAACGCACTGACTGCTCTTCCTGAGGTCCTGAGTTCAAGTCCCAACAACCACATGGTGGCTCACAACCATCTGTGATGAGATCTGATGCCCTCTTCTTCTGGTGTGGATGAAGACAGTGACAGTGTACTTACATATGATAAATGAATAAATCTTAAAAAAAAAAAAAGAGCCTACCTTGGTCGAATTGGGAGTCATTTTTACCAAACCTTAGCCAGCATGGCTGTAACAATCCCTGTCCTCAATGTCAGTCTGTCCTGTAGTGACTTCCAACAAACTGTAAAGCTTCCTGCCTGCCCAAAGGGCCTCAGCCTTTAGTAGCTCCCAGCATGAGATCCTTGGGAAAGTTCAAGTTTCTTAGTCTGCACCGTCTAGGACACCAGATAGACAAAAGGAAGAACACAAATGTCTCGTTCAAGCAGTGGTTCTCAACGTGTGGGTCTCGACCCCTTTGGGGGAGCCGATTGACCTTTCCACTGGGGTCTCATATCAGATGCTTACATTATGATTCATAACAGTAGCAAAATTCCAGTTATAAAGGAGCAGCAAAATAATTTTATGGTGGGGGGTGGTTCATCAAAACCATGAGGAACTGTATTAAAGGGTCGCAATGTTAGGAAGGTGGAGAGCTATGAGTTTAGAATATCCAGGATATTTACCATATTGCTTTAAACTTATTTAATTTTATGCACGTGTGTGAACATGTGGGGGGGAAGAAAGTGGGGAAAGGACCCCCAAAAGACTGTGGGGAGACAGATGCATGGATGCACGGTTCCTGGCCACAGGTAACAGCCGCATGGCAAAACGTAGGTTAATTTAAATGGGTATCTTTAGCTGTGATCTAGTCAGAGTAGAGCCTAGCTATATGGCCAAGGTATTTGTAAATATAATTTGTGCCTGAGTCTTATTTCTGGGACTATGGGGCTGGAGTCAGAACAGGACATGACTTCAACGTGTCCCCCATGTGCTGTCCCTGCCAAAGGAGTCACTTAAAACTGCTTTTTCTAATGAGCACTTGGGTCCAGAGAGTAACCCAATTGCAGGCTGAAAGTCTGGCTCCCCGCCTTCAGTTTCGTCTGCCTTCCTCCCTCTGGGTCAGCTGCTTCTGCTGCCCGATAATCTTGCCTTGAGTAACTGACCTATCTCACCCTCCTCCGAGGATAAGGTGTGTAGATAAGACTTGTTTGGGTCTTTTTGTTTTCAGTTTCATGCTGTTCTTGAACTCACAAAGATCTGACTGTCTGTGTCCCGAATGCTGGGATGAAAGGCAGGTGCTTGGCTGCAGAGGGAATAGCCTGTGAGCTTCAAGGCACGCAGCAATTAGGATGTCCACACAAGGTTTGCCTTTTGAATGTGCTCAGTTTTTCTCACACAAACATTCCTTATAATGTGATGCCAATATAAACGGTAAAACAGACATCTCACCAAGTGGGGGAACAGTTAGGGCAGAAACACTCCAAGGTTCCACTGGGGAATCCTCTCCAGTGAGAAGGCTGCGAAGTCCTTCCGCCGTGGCAGGCAGGAGGGTGGCACTGATGGAGGTCCAGGAGGTCCTTGAGTCTATAGGCCGATGGCTCGTGCTCTCGTGAAAACCTAAGTGGGCCCACCAACAGTGCCTGAAGTTCAGTGGTCACTGAAGCTGGAGCCACGCACAGAGTTTCGAGTTCTCTTGTGGATGGATATCCACCCACAGGCTAGGGAAGCTGTGTCTCAGGAGACGGCAGTGCCACCCTAGAGACTAAAGTTCCAATTTTTGTATCATTTCATTGAACAGTCGCTTTGTGTTCACAGGGCCCACACCCCTGGTAGATCACTGACACAGCGACACCATTGTTGGCTTATCAAGCCTGTCCTTGGCTAGGCTGGTACCTGAACAGCCAGCAGCTGGTTCCGTGACCCGCCCGGAACAGGCTTTTGAAGTCTAGCTCCTATCAGAGCTTCTTGGTGGCAAGCTTAGGCATCGTATTACTCTAAGTCACATAAAATGGCTTTTGAGTTACACGAGATGGTTTTTAAGCTATGCTACTAACATCAGTTAAAAACGGATTGTCCCCCTTTGTTCTGTTGTTATTGTTTGCTTGTTTGTTTGTTTGTTGTTTGTTTTAAACAACCACGCTGGACTGATGTGGCCTCTGAGTCCCGAGTGTCAAAGGCTTGCAACACCAGCACTGCAACCACGACCACCAGGCTCCCAGGTTCTTTTTGGTTGATATTTCCTCACAGCATCAGAGAAGCAAACTAGGACAGACGCCAGCCTCTAACAACAACAGCATTCGTGGTGTCAAATCAGAACAGCATCAGAGTGTACCTGCTGGTGTTTCCAGATCAAATGAGTGAAGTGTCCTACAGCACAACTAGCACAAAATTAAATATTTTTATTTTGCTTTTGTAGAAAAGGAAATGACCACAACTCCAGTAGCTCCTTCCAGAGTCCTGTTTCCATCCCCTTTTCTTCTCCTTTTCAATTAAGAAAACTGCTTTAGCAGGGCAGCGGTGGTGCACACCTTTAGTTCCTGCACTCAGAAGGCAGAGGCAGACACATCTCTGTGAGTTTGAGGCCAGCCTGGTCTATAGAGCAAGTTCCAGGACAGCCAGGGCTACAGAGAAACCCTGTCTTGAAGAACTAAAAAAAGAAAAAGAAAAAAGAAAAAAAAGAAAGAAAGAAAAAAGAAAGAAAGAAGAAAGAGAGAAAGAAAGAAAGGAAGGAAGGAAGGAAGGAAGGAAGAAAGAAAGAAAGAAAGAAAGAAAGAAAGAAAGAAAGAAAGAAAGAAAGAAAGAAAGACAAAAAACAACTTGGGGAAGGAAAGGGTCCCACTGTGGGACAAAGCCAGGAGCTCAAGGCAGTCACCTGCAGGAGGACCTTGTTCCCTATTGCGACCCTAATTTGTGGCAAGTTGCTATAGCAACCAACCATCAGGTTGTCTTTTGTGTAGTCTGGATAAGAAGACCCGAGTAAAAGCCAGGCTCAGGGTTCTCCTCTCTAACACCAGCGCCTGGGACAGGTGGAAGACAGGCGAATCCTTGGGGTTTTCTGGCCACCCAGCCTCGCCAAACTGGAAAACTCCAGGTTCAGAGAGAGACCCTGTCTCCAAAACGAAGGTGGGGGATGATCTCATCTAAAGCAATCCTCCAGTCTCCACACACCTGCGCACAGCAACTTCTACAGTTATGTGAGGATAGAGTGGGGCTGAGGTCCCAGGGGCAGATCTTTCCAGTTCTCATTCTGCTTCCTCAGAAAGAATGAGAAGGTCTAGATAAAGGGAACTGAGAGGAACAGGAGCCTTTCCTACTACAGGAATGACTTGGAGAGCTAGGAATAGAGCTGTTTCTCTAAGCCCCACACCCACCCCGGCAGGGCCGGTCAGAAAGCTCACCGAGGTCTTGAAATCTAGGTCCTCCTTCCTCAGCCTCCCAAATGGGATCACAGGCATGTGCCATCACACCTTGCTCCAGCCTACTGTTCTCTGCCCCCGCCCAGACCCAGTCACCCTCCCTGTCCTTCAAGATGGGCAGCCTGAGCATTTGCAAGGTTTGGAACATCTTTGGGGGCCCACACTGAGCTCTAGGAACTAAGAGCCTCTGTTCTCCTTCAGCTTCTCTCCTGCTGGGCCTCACTTCCCAGGCCAGTCAGGTAAAGTGCTGATTCCCAGTCTGCTCCCATAACCCTTTGAGGATCCACTGGAAACCCTTCTTGACCTCCTGCTGGCCAAGCTGGGCTCATGTGGTCACATTAGTTCCTCAAATCTCCCCTTCTTATCTATCATCCATGCGTCCCTCTGCCTAGAAAGTTCTTTTCCTTCCATCCTCTCTAAATTCCTAGTCAGCCTTGGGTTTCAGATAAAATGCCACTGCCTCTTTGGAGACCCCAGTGTTCATCATGGTTTTACAACCCAGTGAGAAATTCTGCTCTTCTGTGTATATGGTGTGTGTGTGTGGCACACAAGTGATGGTCAGAGCTTTGAAGCAAAGCTCTGGGAAAGCAGTTTCTCCAGAACCTTCTACAGTGCTGAGTGGCTCAACAGAACTTCAAGGCTCTGAAGAATTCAAATTGTTGCAGGCCCAGAACCAAATCGGGTCATTTTCAGGCTTCTCAATAACTACTGTTACCTTCCCTCCTCTGTACCCAACTTAATAGCTTTATGACAATGGGTACGTCTTTTTGAATATACTGACCACGAGTTTTCCTTTGAAATGCGTTAATTTAGCAGACCACCAGCTTCCAGCATCCCGGAAGCTAAGAACGCTCTCCGAAGCCTGCAGCTGATTTTCAGATTCACTACAACCCACCTCTGATGTCTCCACCAATGTCTCCACCAATGACCTTCACGGTCAGCAGGTCTCGATTTATGGCTTTTTGCTCTGTTACTATAAAAACTTCATTAAATTATTTCCGCGTTGGAACACGGAAACTGGGGAGGCCTAAAACTGTTCCGTGGCCATGGCCATTCATATTTGGCTTCAGAATAAACTCTCAGTCCTTTCGAAGAGAGAGTCGTGGGGCTTTTGGCGTCGATAGAGGACAATCTCGGGTGTTACCTTCTATCTTTCGATAAGGTCTCTTTCCTGTTTGTCACTTTGTACACCAGGGCGGTTGTCTCCAGCGCTCATCTCCCCGGAGCACTGTCATTGCAGACTCCCGATACTGGGACTGCTTTATGTAGGTTCTGCAGATTCAAACGCCTGTCCTCACGTGCAAGCGCTTTACCCACTGAGCTATCTCCTCACCCAGAGAAATCCTTATTTGGTTTCCAGATCTTTATCCAGAAACGACAACTGAGACATCCTTCACTAATACCAATAACAGTATGATATGAAACAAAATCCAAACACATTTATTAGATGAGGGGTTAGAATTTAGCTTAGTGGTAGAGCCCTTGGCTGGCTTCAATTCTCATCACTAAAAAAAAAAAAAGAGTGGCTAGACGTTTGGAAGGGAAGTGACTTGCAGAAGAAAGCGGGCCACGTCCTAAAGGCTTGGGCATGCGCAGCGTCCCATCTGGCCGAGGATGTTTCCTTAGGGTCACGCACCCTCCAGCCACGCGCGCGGTCAGCAGGTCTGGGTCCGGAAACCAAGTCCTTCAGGCGGGTAGCAAGAGCCCAACCTTCAGGCCATGTGGTCTGCAGTCCGCAGTCGATTGGATGTTGGCAGCCCCGCCCCACGAGCCCGGATCTTGGTATTGGTTGTGAGCCGGCCAGAGCCGCGCGGTTGGCATCATGGGAGCCGCGGGGCTGGCGGCGATTCTGGGGTTCTTACTCCTGGCCCGGGACTTGGTGGGTGATGAGGCTCAGGAGGCAGAGGCTGTACGGGAGCTGGTGGTCCGGCTACTGGGACCCGGGCCGGCGGCCGATTTCTTGGTGTCCGTGGAGCGCGCGCTGGCGAACGAGTCGGGCCTGGACACCTACAGTCTGAGCGGAGGTGGAGGGGTGCCAGTGCTTGTGCGTGGCTCCTCGGGCGTGGCGGCCGCCGCGGGGCTGCACCGCTACCTGCGTGACTTCTGTGGCTGTCACATAGCCTGGTCCAGCTCTCAGCTGCACCTGCCGTCGCCGCTGCCGGCAGTGCCGGATGGGCTGACCGAAGCCACGCCCAACAGGTATTGGTGCTGTGGGTCCCAGCCTGCTGGAGCAGCAGCCTGCAGCCTCGGGACACCCACCGTTGGTGAGGACCAGCACGCCTGGGTCGGGGCTGCAGCTACAGACACACCTGGAGACTGAGATGGAAGTGCTGGCTTGGGGGTCTGTGCCTTCAAATCTTGGTTCCCCTCTAGTTGTGTCTTCTTGAGCCAAGTCACTTGGCTTCCCAGCGACCCCACCCCCCATGCTGGAAATAATGACCAAGCCCTGGACCTTTATTCTAGCACTTGCCACACTGTACAGGAGTGACGTGTTCACATATCTGTCTCCTGCATCAAACTATAGGAACTGTGAGCCCTCTTCTGGACAGAAACCGATTTTGCCTTATGGCCCTTACACCCTAGGACATCACATGATACACAGAAGGAGCTCTGGGCATGTTGAATGAAAATGAAGTTTTCACAATAGCTACTAGGCTAGGGAGCCCTGAGGGAAGTTCCAGCCCTGCAGTCAGCTTCGCCTGAGGTGGATCTGGAATGAGCAGGAGAGGGTCCACTTTGAAACCTTTGCCCGGTATTCTGTGTGTTGGGGGTAGTATTCCAGCACCAGGTTGCCTCTAATGTGTCCCAGAGTGGTGAGTGAGGCATCCCATACGCCCCCAATAATGTGCCCCTACCTGCAGGTACCGCTATTACCAGAATGTGTGCACGCACAGCTACTCCTTCGTGTGGTGGGACTGGGCCCGTTGGGAGCAAGAGATTGACTGGATGGCGCTGAATGGCATCAACCTGGCACTAGCTTGGAATGGCCAGGAGGCCATCTGGCAACGGGTTCGTACCAACCTGACCCCTCATGCTCCTATGCCTGCCTTACACACCCCACTGGCTCTAGGGAACCGAGGCTTTCCAGGGTGGGACAAACCATCTGGTAGTACATGCCTGTAATCCCAGGACTCAGGTAGAGGTAGGGAGATTCAAGATTGAATCCCAAGGCAGGAACTCAGGCAGGGCAGGAACCTGGAGGCAGGAACAGAGGCAGAGACCTGGGAGGAGCACTGCTTATATCGGCTTGCTCCCTGACTTGGTCAGTTTGCTTTCTTTTTTTTTTTTCTTTTTTCTTCTTTTTTTCGGAGCTGGGGACCGAACCCAGTGCCTTGCGTTTGCTAGGCAAGCGCTCTACCACTGAGCTAAATCCCCAACCCCCAGTTTGCTTTCTTATATACCCAGAACCCCCTGCTCAGGGTTGGCACAGCCTCCAAAAGGCCGAGCCCTTCCATATCAATCACCAGTCAAGAAAATGCCCCCAAAGGATTGCCTTTGGCCAATCCAATGGTATCTTTTTTTCTCAGTGGAGGTTTTCCCTTCCCAGACGACCTTAGTCAGATTAAGGGGGGAAAAAGGCACAAAAACTCTCCCTAGTTTGAAGAAAGCCTCTTTGTGCCCCAGATCTTCACCCATCCCACAAAGCTGACACTTCAGCGTACTTTCTTCTCACGGAGCTGTTTCCTGGACTGTGAGCTCCCTGTAGTCTGAAGTCTATCTTAGTAGCCATAGTACCCAGCTCAGAGAGGTGACGTGGTGAATGGGGACCCATGTGTTTATAGGTGGGGCCTCTTCCTGCTCCACAGGTATACCTGGCCTTGGGCCTGACCCAGTCAGAGATCGATAACTACTTCACCGGTCCTGCCTTCCTGGCCTGGGGACGCATGGGTAACCTGCACACCTGGGATGGCCCCCTGCCCCGTTCCTGGCACCTCAAGCAACTCTACCTGCAGGTAAAGAGTGGCTAAGGAAAGGTGGGATGGGTGCTGGGTGTTCGCAGACCCAGGGATGGGGTGCTGAGCTAGCCTCAGGGCCTTTGACTGGTCTATAGATCAATACTCCCTCCCTAAGTGAGCAAGGGAAACCCCCCCCCCCACCAGAGGTTCCGTCACATTGACCTCTATCCCTCCCAGCACCGAATCCTGGACCGGATGCGCTCCTTTGGCATGACCCCAGTGCTGCCTGCCTTCGCAGGGCATGTCCCCAAGGCCATCACCAGGTGACGTCCTCCCTCCCTGCGTAGCATGATGTAAACGCTCGGCTCGACTCCCGCCTCCACTGTCAGCCACTGCCGAGACAGATCGCTTGACGACTCTGTGACTCGGTTTTCTTGGTTGTAAAATGGAATCATTGGTGGGTGTGATGGCATACTCTTCCAATCCTGGTATTTAGGAGCCTGGGACAGGAACACCACCAGTTCCAGGCCAGCCTAAGCTACATAGAGAAACCCAGTCTTTATATATATCTATACCCACTGGGTAGGGGCATGCTGGAGAGATGCCTTAACTAAGAGCACCTACTGTGCTGCTCTTGCAAAGGACCAGGTTTCAGTTCCCAGCCATCTATAACAGCAAATCCCGAGGAGCTGATCCCCGTCCAGACACATACATCATACATGTGGCGCACAGACATAAATGCAGGCAAACATTCCTACTCATAAAATATCAATAAATCAAGCTAAAGGACTCCCAGGACCCCTAAATTGTTAACATCAAACTTAGAAAAGTCACCAACTTTTAAAAGGTTTTCATTTATGTGTGTGGGTGTTTTGCCTGCATGTAGGTCTGTGAACCACATCCGTGTCTGGTGCTCTTAGAGAACAAGAGGGCACTGGATCCCCTGATGCTGGAGTGACAGATGGCTGTGAACTGCCATGTGGGTGCTGGGAATCAAACCTGGGTCCTCTGGAAGAGCAGCCAGTGCTCTTAAGTGCTGAACTCTCTCTTCAGTCCCTAACCTTAATAACTTAATTATTTAATAAAAGGATAAATATTTAAAGAGAAGGAATGGAAAACTACTAAGTAACAATAGCTCCTTCAGCTGCTGTCCTGAGCGTGCATATTGCCAGGCACAGAGCGTTATGTGTAGCTGCTCTTGCCAGTGGCCTAGGGAATGTGCTGGTCTCTCTCCTTGTTTTTGTTCTGTCTTCTCTTCTGTGGCTGGAGAGAGAGACCCTCAAGGTCTGGATGAAGCTCCTCCTCCTCTGGAGGCTTCGCCAGCCAGCACCTGCAAGGACCCTTGTCACCAAGCCGTGTTAGCACCTGGCTCCCACCACTGCCCAGCAGTCAGACCCCGTCCTGTGCTAGGTCTTGGGGGGTGCCCATGTGTGCCCATGGCTCTGTCCCTAACAAGAGATCGTTGGCAGAGGGAGATAGGAGAACCTTTTTAGACAGGTGACTCTCAGGGACCGTGAGGAAGAACCAGGTGGATAAGCCTTAGGGGTGGAGGGAAGGACACCAGGCAGGGGACAGAGCATGCATAATCATGGGGATGAGAGAAACCCAGGCACAGTCCTGAAAGCCACTGACGTGAGACTGGTGAGGGGGTCAGGCCAAGACAAGCATTGTATGAGCCTCTATCAACTTTAAACCTCCCCCCCCCCCCAGGGTGTTCCCACAGGTCAATGTCATCCAGTTGGGGAACTGGGGACATTTCAACTGCTCCTACAGCTGCTCCTTCCTTTTGGCTCCAGGAGACCCCCTGTTCCCCCTCATTGGGACCCTCTTCCTACGGGAGCTGACCAAAGAGTTCGGCACGGATCACATCTACGGGGCTGACACCTTCAATGAGATGCAGCCTCCCTTCTCCGATCCCTCCTACCTCGCCGCAGCCACCGCAGCTGTCTATGAAGCCATGGTCACTGGTATGGTGCTGGGATAGGAAACTCCTCCACCCCCAAAACATCGGGGAGGGAGGCTGGGTAGGAGGAGGATCTGTACCCTGGTGACACCATGCTTTCCTGCTCAACAGGCCTTAGTGCATATATGCCATCCCACATAGCCACACTGGGTGCTGAGTGGCCAGTAACCTAGGGCATATTCTTTCCCTCCTGGTGTATGTTGTTTCATCTGTGCAATGGGACTCGCTCATGGTCCAGGATGCCTAGTCCTGTAAAAAAAAAAAAAAAAAGAAAAAAGTCACTGAGTACAACCTAATCGAAAAGATTTTAAGCCAGGCATGGTGGCATAGGCCTGTAATGCCAGTGATCGAGAGGCAGAGGCAGGAGGATCGGGAGTTCAAGGCCAGCCTGGGCTACTGGAGACCCTGGGCTATATACTTCAAAAGAGGGTGGTGGCAGCAAGGAGAAGGCTTGTCCAGTAAAGGCACTCAAACTTAGTGACCTGAGTTTGATCCATGAAACCACAAAAAGATCAAAGGACAGCACCAACACCATAGAGCTGTCCTGTGACTTGCACATGTATGTTCACGTATACACGTCACATATATGAACAACAACCACCACCACCATCACCATCATCATCATCTTCTTCTTCATGTTTTTATTTGGAGCCAGCCTCTTGAGTTTGAGGCCGGTCTGGTCTGAGACTATCAGGACAGCCAAGGCTGTATAGAAAGACTCTACCTCAAAACAAAACAACAAGAAAACAATTTTTTTGCTTGTTTGTTTGTTTGTTTGTTTGTTTGTTTGTTTGTTTTTTGAGACTGGATTTCTCTGTGTAGCCTTGGCTATCCTGGAACTCACTCTAGACCAGCTGCCTCAAATACAGAGATCCACCTACCTCTACCTCCCAAGTGCTGGGATTAAAGGCGTGTGTCACCATTGCCCAGGAAAATTTATTCGTTCTCCACCTCATTGTTAAAGTAGGTCATGTAGGCTAGAGGCTACACACGTATCCTGTCACACAAACATGAGGCCAAGACTCCTTTCTACCACTTATAGAGGAGAAGGGGCCCGATTGATAAAGAGCCCTCTGAGAGGTGTCCTGTCATCCTGAAAGAGAGGGACACATTGGTTTATGTTTCTCTAAGCAGCACTCTCCAAGCATGATCTGGAACCAGAAGTCTGAGCCTTGCTCTAGAGCAAAGGTGCCCAACCTTCTTAATACTGAGACCCTCTAATACAGTCCCTCATGTTGTGGTGACCCCCCCCAGTTGTAAAATTACTTCATTTCTACTTCACAACTGTAATTTGCTACTGTTATAAATCATGATATAAATATCTAATATGCAGGATGTCTGCTCTGTGACCCCTGTGTAAAGGTCATTTGATCGCCAAAGGAGTCCAGACTCACAGGTTGAGAACCACTACTTTTACAGCCTTTGTTCTTTCGATTGAAAGTTACATTTATTTATTTATTTGTGTGTGTGCATGTGTGCCACACCTGGTGCACATATGGAAGTCATAGGATCGCTTGTAGGAGTCTTTTTCTTTCCTTCCACCATGTGAGCTTAAGGGTAGAGCTCTGGTTGTCAGGATTAGCACAAAATACCTTTCCTAGCTGAGCCTCCTCAAAGACCTGAGTCTTGACTGTTTTTATTTCACAGTGGAGATCAGGCATGAACTTTAACCTTTAACCTTTAATCGTTAAAGTTAACTGTGGGAAATTTTATGTAAACCCAAATATGCCAGTATTTGAATATAAGGATTCTCAGGCCCAACTCCTGGATGTCCTGATTGGCAGGTCCAGAATTTGGAGCCCAGGGACCATGTCTTAAGTTCTCTGGGTAGCTCTGATATCCAAGAAGCTAGATCAGTAGTGTCCTGGAGTTTCAGGAGGCAGGATAGGCAGAGGAGCCCTGGTGATGGCAGACTGGGAGATAGATCAGTCATGGGGGTAGTGTGAGCTGTAACGATCGGCTGATTTCCTCAACAAAACCACTTCTCATGGCCTCTCTTTGTCTTCTCCCACTGTAGTGGACCCTGATGCTGTATGGCTGCTCCAAGGCTGGCTCTTCCAGCACCAGCCCCAGTTCTGGGGCCCCTCTCAAATCAAGGCTGTGCTGGAGGCCGTGCCCCGTGGTCGTCTCCTGGTTCTAGACCTGTTCGCTGAGACCCAGCCTGTTTACAGCCGCACAGCCTCCTTCCATGGCCAGCCCTTCATCTGGTGCATGCTCCACAACTTTGGGGGCAACCATGGCCTTTTCGGAGCCCTCGAGGATGTGAACCAGGGTCCCCAGGCAGCCCGCCTCTTCCCCAACTCCACCATGGTCGGCACTGGCATAGCCCCTGAGGGCATTGGCCAGAATGAAGTGGTCTATGCTCTCATGGCTGAGCTGGGCTGGCGCAAGGATCCTGTGCCGGATTTGGTAGCCTGGGTGAGCAGTTTTGCCAGCCGCCGGTACGGGGTCTCCCAGCCGGATGCAGTGGCAGCCTGGAGGCTCCTACTCAGGAGTGTCTACAACTGCTCTGGGGAGGCGTGCAGCGGGCACAATCGAAGCCCACTGGTCAAGCGGCCATCCCTACAGATGAGTACCGCTGTCTGGTACAACAGATCAGATGTGTTTGAGGCTTGGCGACTGCTGTTAAGAGCTGCTCCAAACCTGACCGCCAGCCCAGCCTTCCGCTACGACCTGCTGGATGTCACCCGTCAAACGGTGCAGGAGCTGGTCAGCTCGTGCTATGAGGAGGCAAGGACCGCCTTCCTGAATCAGGATCTTGATCTCCTGCTCAGGGCTGGAGGCCTCCTGACCTATAAGCTTCTGCCTTCACTAGATGAACTGCTGGCTAGCAACAGCCACTTCTTGCTGGGGACCTGGTTAGATCAGGCCCGGGAAGTGGCTGTGAGTGAGTCTGAGGCCCAGTTCTATGAACAAAACAGCCGCTACCAGATTACCCTTTGGGGGCCTGAGGGTAACATTTTGGACTATGCCAATAAGCAACTGGCAGGACTGGTGGCTGATTACTACCAGCCACGTTGGTGTCTCTTCTTGGGGACCCTGGCTCACAGCCTAGCCAGAGGGATCCCCTTCCAACAGCACCAGTTTGAGAAGAGTGTTTTCCCACTAGAGCAGGCTTTCATTAACAACAAGAAGAGGTATCCCATTCAGCCCCAAGGGGATACTGTGGACCTCTCCAAGAAGATCTTCCTCAAATTTCACCCCCAGCCTGACTCTTTGTGACAGATCAGCCATCTCGAGGACCTGCTGGAATAGGTCCTCAAATCCAAACATGCACAGGATGCTTCCCACGATTTGGAGAAGGAGACAGGGTCTGACAGTGACAGTAATGGCTTGGAGGGAAATGGGGTGCTTTCTTCCACCCCAGACTTGGGGGTTAAAGTACCATTTTCTGTTAACAATAAACCACTGAATCCGCCTGGGTCTATTAAAGTACCTTACGTTGCTGGTGTGCCTGGAAGGGCTCGGGCGTACATGTGGACCCTGGGGTGGAGAGAGTTCTTCCCAGCCCTCACTTCAACTCCATTTTAATACTGGTCCCCAACCTTAGAAGGTTTACAGCAGCAAGCTGGTAACTGTAATTGTCCCTGAGAGTGTTGTGGTCCACACCTGGAACAGCCTTGAAAAGCTAGAGGCAGGAGGATCAGACGTTCAAGTCCAACCTCAGCTCCATAATCAGTCTGAAGACAGCCTAGAGTACAAGGCAGCCTGTCTCAAAAAAGCTCAAAATGAGGCCCTTGCCATTAATCCCGACACTGATGGGTCAGAGGCAGATCTCTTGAGTTTGAGGCCAGCTTTGTCTACTTGGTTGTCTCAAAACCAAACAAGAAGTTCCAAGAACAGAAGCAGTTTCCCCGTGGCCAGATCTGCCTGCTCAGTTTGAACCTAACAAGTTGCTTCCTATAGAGCTTGCTACTTGTAGAGCACCCCTTCCTCTGACCAACTAGGGTAGTTTAGTGTTACAAACACCCTTTTCTCTTGCTTTGACCCACTCCAGGCTAAGGAAAGCTTTTCAGGGACCCAACTCAGCCTTGAGATTGCCAGCAGACACAACAAGGGGTGGGGGCACCGTGGGCAGGAGCAGGGTCAAGCAATTACCCAGCCCTAGCCTGCCACTAGGACCCTTCATGCTCTGAGCATCAGTACCTTTTCACATGGACCCCACGGTAGTGCTCATTACCGGTTGCTCTTCTGGAATTGGCCTGCACTTGGCTGTTCGTCTGGCTTCCGACCGTTCCCACAGCTTCAAAGGTATAGGAAGGGAAAGTTCTGGGGAGAGGCCCCAGAGGTGAGCAGAATGATGAATCTTCATCCTCTACCAAATTTTAGTTTATGCCACATTGCGGGATCTGAAGTCACAGGGACCATTGTTGGAGGCAGCCAGGGCTCAAGGATGCCCTCCTGGCTCCCTGGAGATACTGGAATTGGATGTCAGAGACTCGGAATCTGTGGCTGCTGCCCGGGCATGCGTGACGGAGGGTCGAGTGGATGTACTGGGTGAGCCTCTCTGAAACGTGATAGGGGACTTTACCCTCCAGTGTCCAAACTGTGTCCGGAGTTCAGGGGACATGGGAGGACGACGGGGGAGGGGAAAGAGCAGTGCACAAGTGGGGTCTGTTCTCTCTCCCTTCAGTCTGTAATGCTGGACGCGGCTTGTTCGGGCCGCTGGAAGCGCATGAGTTGAACGCTGTGGGTGCTGTACTGGATGTGAATGTTCTTGGGACCATCCGGATGCTTCAGGCCTTTCTGCCAGACATGAAAAGGCGCCACTCCGGGCGTGTGCTGGTGACTGCGAGTGTGGGAGGTTTGATGGGTGAGCAAAAGGGACAGAGTAAGGGGTTCTGAGTAGAGTGAGGAGCCGCGGGGCCTCTGCAACTTTGTCTCCCTTTCTAGGGCTGCCATTCCACGAAGTGTACTGTGCCAGCAAGTTTGCGCTCGAAGGTCTGTGCGAGAGTCTGGCGATCCTGCTGCCGCTCTTTGGAGTCCAGTGAGTCACCAGCTCTCCAGAACCCTCTGTAGCTTGAGAACCCCAGCACCAGATCTTGCAAATGCTCTGCCTCTGGCCCTCCTTCTCCAATTCATGATGTGTGCTAGACACTCTACAGGGCGCTTGGCACAGGTTAACTCACTTCACAAGCCACCCTAGCTCTTAAGGCATACTGGGATGAGTAAACAGACCGAGTAGGTGACTGGGCCCCAAATGGACACGGGAGCTCTTCCATAGCAGCTCTCGACTCTGCCAGCGCTATGGTTCTGCCAGTATCTGCTTCCAGCGTTCAGTCCCCTTTCGGTGTCTTCCCTTTGCGGAACTAGGGCCAAGCTTGTGGTCCCCGCCCCTAACCAGTCGCTGTTGCCCTCACCCCTTCCCCTCAGCGTGAGCCTCATCGAGTGCGGGGCAGTGCACACAGCCTTCCATGAAAAGCTGGAGGGCGGCCCGGGCGGGGCTCTGGAGCGAGCAGATGCCCAGACCCGCCACCTCTTTGCCCACTATCAGCGTGGTTATGAGCAAGCCCTGAGCGAGGCGCAGGACCCAGAGGAGGTGACGGAGGTGGGTGCAAACGGGGTCTCGGGGCGCAGTCTGTGGGTGGGGCGTGGTGATACAACCCCAGGGGTGCCCGGCAGACACATGCTGCTCTTCCCGCTTCAGCTCTTCTTGACTGCGATGCGAGCCCCGCAGCCTGCGCTGCGCTACTTCTCCACAAACTGCTTCCTGCCGCTGGCCCGAATGCGCACAGAGGACCCCAGTGGCAGCAGCTACGTCGAAGCCATGCACCGCGAGGCCTTCTCTGATCTGCAGGTCCAGGAGGGTGCCAAGGCTGGGGCCCAAGTTTCAGGGGATCCAGACACGCCCCCCAGAGCCCTCATTTGTCTCCCCGAGTGTGCAATCCCTAGGGTGACAGCTGAATTGGGATGGTCTGCATCAGATAAACCGGGTCAGAACAAATCATGTTACCAGCAAAAGATCTAAGCTAGAATCTCTTTTTATTATTTTAGAATGTGTTTTGTTTTAAGACAAGGTTTCACTATGTAGCCCTGTCTGAACTGTAACTCATAAAGATCCACCTGCTTCTCCTTCTGTGTGCAACCGCACACTTCTCAGAATCATTTGAAATAGTGCAAACATCATCATGGGTCAAGATAAGAGGGCTGTAGTCGGGGTTGGGGATTTAGCTCAGTGGTAGAGCGCTTGCCTAGGAAGTGCAAGGCCCTGGGTTCGGTCCCCAGCTCCAGGGGGAAAAAAAACCTAAAAAAAAAAAGAGGGCTGTAGTCAAGGTTAAGGGTTTTTCCTTCCAATAAATGTACTTATTAATTATTATTATCCTGCATGGTGTGGAGGGGGGCACATTCTATCATCACACAGAGTACAGAGATCAGGTGACAAGTTTGTTTCCTCTTCCACCATTGGGTTCAGGGATTGAACTCAGGCTTGAACTGGAAGTGCTTCTAACCCATAAGCCGGCGGCAGGTTGGGATGGGCTTTAATAACCACCACTGAGTTTGGTTGAATAGTGTCTTATGTAGCCCAGGCTGGCCTTGAACCTGCTATGTTGCTGAGGATGACTGAAATGTCTAATTCTCTGTCCTCCTCTTGTGGAACCAGGTCTAGGCTTGTGGTCCCCACCACTAACACACAATCCTTGTTCCCATGTATATGGGCAGGTGGTGTGTGTGTGTGTGTGTGTGTGTGTGTGTGTGTGTGTGTGTGTGCGCACGCGTGTAGATATATGTGTGCACCTGTGGAGGTCCACAGTTAAAGTCAGGAGTCTTGACTTGCTCCTTATTTGTTGACTCGGGGTCTCACTGGCCTGGGAGCTTATGCTTCCAGATTGTCTAGACTAACAGCTTGTCCCCAAGGATCCTAGGTCTCTGTCACCCTAGTGCTGGCATTACAAGAGGACACCAAGGGAACACCTGGGTTCTGGGGATCTGAATGGGGTTCCCTGGGCTTTTTTCCATGAGCCCCTGCTTCCTTTCTGACCTCTTATGCCATCTTCTTCATCTGTATACGCGTCGTCTTCTCTCATGGCCTCCGAAAAAGCTTTGCTGACTGTTGTTGTTTTTGTTGTTGTTTTTATTATGAAAACATCATATAACTTTCTGCCGGCATGTATGCCTGCAGGCCAGAAGAGGGCATTACAGATGTTGTGAGCCACCTTGTGGTTGCTGGGAATTGAACTCAGGACCTCTGGAAGAGCAGTCAGTGCTCTTAACCGCTGAGCCATCTCTCCAGCCCAACAGTTGTTTTTGTTGTTACTTGTTTGTGTTTGCTTTTTGAGACAAGGTTTCTCTGTAGCCCTGGCTGTCCTGGAACTGAAACTGTAGACCAGGCCAGCCTCAAACTGTGCCTGCTTCTGCCTCCTTAGTGCTGAAATCAAAGGTATGCACCACCAGCACCCGGCTATGACACTTGCTTTTTTTTTTTTTTTTTTTAAGATTTATTTTATTTATATGAGTACACTGTAGCTGTCTTCAGACACACCAGAAGAGGGCATCAGAACCCATTACAGATGGTTGTGAGCCACCATGTGGTTGCTGGGAATTGAACTCAGGACCTGTGGAAGAGCAGTCAGCGCTCCTAACCACTGAGCCATCTCTCCAGCCCATGACACTTGCTTTTAACTGGTTCACTTTCCCTGGACTATGACCGTATTGGGTTGTCAGGTCTTTGCTATTTTCCTGAGCTACCCAACTTAAACAAGTATCCCTTCCACTCCAGCATGGATCTTTCCATCTGTTTTAATCTTCTTTATTGACTGATCACCACCAAACGTATTCTGGATTTATTATTTATTCAAGCCCTTCACTAATCTACTTCAGTGAACTTTGTTCTCTGTTCTGTCCTTTCTACCTAGAACAGTGCCCTAAATAGACACTTACTTAATAAAAGCAACGCTGTGTGGGCTACACAGTGAGATTCTGTTTCAAAAACAAACAAACAAACAAACAAACTAGCAAATAAAAAAATGTAACCGTGCCAACTGTAAGACTAAGGCTTGCTTTGATTCCCTTAAACACCTCTCTAAAATCCAGTTTGAACTGTCTCCTGCAACCCGCTTGATTCCTTAACAAATTAGTTACTTTACAAGGCCACATTTCCTGACCACAGCACAAGTGTCTCTTCTCCTCTTGTCTGGCTGCAGCACTCCCACCCTCTCCAGTCCAGGACCTTGCTATGTAACTCGGGCTGATCTCAAACTTGCAGCGATGCTTCTGGGATCGCACATCAGCGCTCGGCCCTTTACAGGAATCTTGATGCGGGCTTGCTTTCTGTTTTGTGATCTCCGTGGGCCTGAGATATTTTCTGACGGGTGTCTGGCTTTCCCTCCATGCCCACGACTACCAACTTAACTTTCAGTCCTCATTAACTTCTCTGCGAATCCTGTCCTCTAGGTCTTCTTCCTTCCAACCCTTCACCCCCAGGGGGCCAGAGATCCCCGAAGCGCTACTGAACTATCTTTGCAAACCTAAGCACAGGGTTACATGATTCCCAGAGAATTCTTTTTTTTTTTTTTTTTTTTTTTTTTTGGTTCTTTTTTTCGGAGCTGGGGACCGAACCCAGGGCCTTGCGCTTCCTAGGTAAGCGCACTACCACTGAGCTAAATCCCCAGCCCCTGAGCTAAATCCCCAGCCCCGAGAATTCTATAGAAGGCACCAGACTTTGCCTCTTTCCAAAATACTCAGAAAACCAATTTCCCGTGTGTGAAATGATGATGCGGGTAGAGATATCCAGTAGCTTCGCTGGGAACCCTGACCCAGAGCAAGCACAACAAAGTCATCAGACTGTCCGCAGTCCTGGCTTTGCCGCCGCCTCCTAGCAAACTGGAGGAAGCAAAGAACACCAGGAATACGCGAAATGAGCTTTGCAATCCGCTCTGCCCGCTTGCGTCTAAGAAGATCCGGTGCCAGGGTTTTACTCATCCCCGTAGCCTCCGCGCCCCGCCCCTCCGCGCCCCGCCCCTCCGCGCCCCGCCCCTCCGCGCCCCGCCCCAGGAGTCTCTCGGAGTTGCATTGTTTGATTACTCTGAGTTCCCGTAGCGCCGTGCTTTGAGGCTTGAGGGTAGTGCTTCCGGGCCGCAGCCTAGGACGCCTCCTCGGCGGTGTAAGTAGAAGCAAAATCCCCGAGCTCAGTGAGTAGGGAAAGCAGCCCGAGCCACGGCATTCCCTCTAGTCCCCGCCTCCGAGTCTTCGCAGATGCTGGTTCAGCTTAACAAGAGGGGCTAGGATCCCTGAAGCCCCAGTCCCATGACTCAGGGGTTCCTGGTCGGTTCTCCCTGCCAGGATTCCGGTTTCTATCAGCGAACGGCCCCCTGCCCTGCTCCAGGTCCCTCCTCCTGCGTCCGAGTTCCCCTGCAGGCCTCGGTCTCAGCCCGCCTAGTCACTCTCGCTTCGTCTCCCTGACTGTCTGCAGGCCTGGATAGCATGGCCGTATTCCGCTCAGGCCTCCTGGTGCTGACAACGCCGCTGGCCACCCTGGCCGCACGCCTGCCTCCCATCCTGACCTCGGCGTCACACCTGGTGAATCACACCCTCTATGTGCACCTGCAGCCGGGCATGAACCTGGGGGGACCCGCTCAGCCCCAGCCCAGCCCTGTGCAGGCCACATTTGAGGTTCTGGATTTCATCACGCACCTCTACACTGGTGCCGACCTGCACAGGCACCTGGACGTCAGAATTCTACTGACCAATATCCAAACCAAGAGTACCTTAATCCCTGTGCTTTCCTCAGTCCAGAATCTGGCCCACCCTCCAGAAGTAGTTCTGACGGACTTCCAGACCCTGGATGGGAGCCAGTACAACCCTGTTAAACAACAGCTGGAGCGTTATGCCACCAGCTGCTACAGCTGTTCTCCACAGTTGTCTTCCGTATTGCTGTATCCGGATTATGGGACTGGAGAGATGCCTTTGGAACTCCCGAATGCCCTCTTACCCTCCACCATAAGGCCAGCTTCCCCGGTGGCCAGATCTCCGAGGCAGCCTGTGCGTGGCTACCGCCGTGGGGCCGTGGGTGGCACTTTTGACCGCTTGCACAATGCCCACAAAGTGTTGCTCAGTGTTGCATGTGTACTGGCCCAGGAGCAGCTTGTGGTGGGAGTAGCGGACAAAGATCTGTTGAAGAGTGAGTGAAGGGACCCTGGATTAGGGCAATGGAAGACACCCATCACATTTTTTGTCTTCCCTGGTGCCAAGATCAAGGAAGGGTAGGGCTGCTTCACACCCTTCCAAAATGCCACAATGCCTAACACTCTGTTTTTGCTAAGAGACTTTTGTTAAATGAATACATGTGGTATCCAATGGGAACCAAGAAATCTGCACTTTGTGGTTGTCCAAGTGATCGACTCAGAGGTTAGAAATGCTGAGAATAAATGGATAGGAGATGATTGTGGGTGACCCAGTACTGCTGTGAACAGTGAAGGGATTCTTTCTTTGTTTTGTTTTGTTTTGTTTTCCGGAGCTGGGGACCGAACCCAGGGCCTTGTGCTTGCTAGGCAAGAGCTCTACCACTGAGCTAAATCCCCAACCCCCAGTGAAGGGATTCTTTTTTTTTTTTTTTTTTTTCCTTTTCTTTTTTTCAGAGCTGGGGACCGAACCCAGGGCCTTGCGCTTGCTAGGCAAGCGCTCTACCACTGAGCTAAATCCCCAACCCCCAGTGAAGGGATTCTTAAGAATAGAGTACCCTGGTTTCGGTCCCCAGCTCCGAAAAAAAAAGAACCAAAAAAAAAAAAAAAAAACAAAAAAGAATAGAGTAGTTCTTGGGGTTTTCCACCAGTTAATACCTACTGGTACTGCTGCTCTGTAAGCATTTCTTAGCTTGTTCTTGGGGTACATAGCAGACCTCTCGGTGAGTGTGATGCTTGTTTCTCCCTCTGTCCCCCAACCTGTCCCCGTTTCACCCTTTCTTGTTGCCACTGTTGGGAAGATTTCAGTGCTTGGGACACTCTTCCCCAAATGGGCCCGCACATCTCCCCCAGTGGAAATTCTCACTGTTGTTCCTGCTCCTTCCTCAGGCAAGTTGCTCCCTGAGCTGCTCCAGCCTTATTCAGAGCGTGTGGGGCATCTGAATGAGTTCCTGGTGGACATCAAGCCCTCCCTGACTTTTGAACTCATCCCCCTGCTGGATCCCTATGGGCCTGCTGGGTCTGACCCCACTTTGGAGTTCCTGGTGGTCAGCGAGGAGACCTACCGTGGGGGGATGGCCGTCAACCGCTTCCGCCTTGAGAATGTAACTCCTGAAGGAGTCTGGCAAAGGGAATAGGAGGGGGAGGCCTGTGAGAAGTACTGTGGTCCCAGAGCAGGGAAGGGAGGGTTGGGAGGAGAAGCCAGAAGGAACTTGTCTGTGGAGCTGGAGAAAGAGAGGGGGAAGTAAAGGACAGATTGGGGCTCCAGGTTCATTCTCCTATCTCTCACCCCTTTCCTCCTTCTCCCTTTACCTCAGGGCAAAGAGGAGCTCGCCTTATACCAGATACAGCTGCTGAAGGACCAGAGTCACAAGGAAAACGAGGAGGAAAAGGTCAGCTCCTCCAGCTTTCGCCAGCGAATTCTGGGAAACCTGCTTCAGCCTCCGAATGTAAGCCTCTCCTCCTCCTCACTGGCTGGGCTGATGAAGTGCTGAAGCTAGAAATAGGCCATCCATTGGAAGCTGAGATTCCTTCCCTTTTGCCTGTCTTTAGGAGAGGCCCGAGCTCCCGTCAGGTATCTATGTGCTGGGGCTGACAGGCATCAGCGGCTCTGGGAAAAGCTCAGTGGCTCAGCGGCTGAAGAACTTGGGGGCATACATCATTGACAGTGACCATCTGGGCCACCGGGCCTATGCTCCCGGGGGCCCTGCCTACCAGCCTGTGGTGGAGGCCTTTGGAACAGGTACTAACCGGAGAAGACTGAAAATGTCCTGAGGTGAGACGATGGCGTGACGTCTTTGCTTAGCCTTCTTTCTCTGTCACCCAGATATTCTCCATCAAGATGGGACCATCAATAGGAAGGTCCTAGGCAGCCGGGTGTTTGGGAATAAGGTGAGCGCACACCTCCTCCAGAGTTCTTCAGCTGCTGCCACCACATAGATGGGCGGGATCCAGTGGACTCCCTAGTCTGGTACAGGAAGTCAGTCCTCTGCTCCTCTGCTCCTACCCCCACCTCCCAGCTGTATTACTCAGGAAAGTTAACCTCTGCCCACTCCCTCTGTCCCCCTCCCCAGAAGCAGCTGAAGATGCTCACAGATATTGTGTGGCCAGTTATCGCAAAGCTGGCCCGAGAGGAGATGGATGTGGCTGTGGCTAAGGGTGAGTGGGAGGGATGACGGGAGCAGCCAAAGTGGGACAGTGAAGCAGCAACACCCTGTGGGATCTTCCTTGGCCCCAGGCAGACCATTCACCACATAGGACTGCATTTGGTGCACTAACCGGTAGCCAGTGTAAGGTGCTGCTGGCAGTGACTAGCGTTTCCCCACAGGAAAGACTCTGTGTGTGATTGATGCTGCTATGCTGCTTGAAGCTGGCTGGCAGAATATGGTACACGAGGTGTGGACCGTCGTCATCCCTGAGTCTGAGGTATCTGGACCCCACTCCGCCCCATCTGAGCCCACTGCAGACAGTTTCCTGCTCTGACCCAGTAGACGGGGCTGGGGCCCTTCCAGACCAGTCTGTCTGTCATCCGTGCCCAGGCTGTACGTCGCATTGTTGAGAGGGATGGACTGAGTGAGGCAGCCGCTCAAAGCCGGCTGCAGAACCAGATGAGTGGGCAGCAGCTGGTAGAGCAGAGCCACGTGGTTCTGTGCACCTTGTGGGAATCACATGTCACACAGCGCCAGGTTGGTGCAAAGGGAAAGACGAGGTTAGGTTGTGGGACGGGGAGGTTCAGTGGTTATCGTTTCTGACCCTGTCTTGTCTTCTCTGGTTCTGGACTGGCCAAAGGTGGAAAAGGCTTGGGATCTTCTACAGAAACGCCTCCCCAAGGCTCACCAGACCAGGAACTGACAGTGGATTTTCTGTGGCGCCACACTGGCCCTTGGAACTAACAAATCTAATGGTGAGGAGGAATGGGGGCCTCGATGTTTACCCTATGTCAGGCCTCAGGGGCTTCAAGCTGAGCTGTGCAGGACACAGAGAGAAGCTTGGAAGTCGGCCTAGCATGCTGGAATTTGGCCAGCAATGAGGACACAGCAATGGGGAGCGGCCCCCTCTTGGGTTCTGTCTGCTTTTTGGTGGTGGAGATTTGATGTCTAACTAGTGTTATGGGTTGTAGTGAAGACTGGACCCAGTAACTAAATTAAAGATGTTTCCAAGTGCTGCCTGTGTGGTTTCTGTTTCCTCTCCAGTGACTCTAGGTATCTTTGGACCATTAAGCTCCAAATTCAGGGGCAGGGCCTGAGCTGGAAGCCAAGGAGTGCTGTAATTAAATGTCACCTGAGCTATGTGCTTTTGAGTATGTTATAGACTTTACTGGAAGTTTAACTTAAAAGCTTTTTACAAGACTTAATTCAACAAAGCACCCTGTCAGACACCTGCTGGATGTTGGGAGATCAATGCTGGTGGTGGCTGTGTCCCCTTGAGTCAGATCATGTGATGTAGAAGTTCTTTTTTTTTTTTTTTGATGTAGAAGTTCTTGACCCAGCCGCAATTACAGGACAGATCAGCTGTGCGCGTGCGTACACAGTGTCACACTGTTCAGATTTTTTTTTTTTTCTGAGATGCTGGGGCACTCTCGCCAGTTCTATCACTGAACTAATTACACTTCTAGTCCTTCTGACAATCTTTTGGAGGTGCTCCATTGCACAGAAAATCGCCCCCATTGAAGATTCTCATTCGGAGGCGGGTAGGAACCCTAAGGGGCTGACACTACCTATATTAATGAGAATTGGGCAAATTTAGCCACCACCAATATTCGTTTAACAACTGGAGCTGCGCAAGCGCAGCGCTTTCGCACCGCTCAAGACTGCGGTTGTGGATTGGTGGCTTGGATCACGTGACTGAGCCTCGCCTCTTCCTGGAGGTTGGGGGCCAGTCCGCTGGCTTGTTTCCGGTTCGGTAGGTCCACGATGACGGAGCCGGGCGCCTCTCCGGAGGACCCTTGGGTCAAGGCAAGCTCCGCGGATGCGCACGCCGGCGAGGGGAGGGCGGGTCGGGCTCGTGCACGTAGGGGGTCCGGAAGACGTGGGGCTCCCCAACTATCCCCAGAGTCTCCCCTGCTGTCCAGGCCCCGGGGCTGCAGAGAAGACAGCTCTCACCCGGCCTGTGCCAAGGTGGGGAGACAAACCGGGCGTGTGTGCGGGAATGAGGGGGTCGTGTCCGAGAGATGGGGCGGGGACCGTAGGGAGCGTACAGAGGGGGCGGCGCCCCTGCGGCCTAGCCAGGGCTGAGCTTAACCATTCAGTGGTCCCTGCACCCGTGGTATGTGCATTCGCGGACTGCGCGTGCCTTCTTAGAGGCAAAGGTTTGACAAGATTCTTCCTTGCTTGGTGCTGCAGGTCGAGTATGCCTACAGTGACAACAGCCTGGACCCTGGTGAGTGCCTCCTTAACTGTCTGCACGTCGGTAATGACCCGTTTCGGCTCTATAGATTCTTGTGGTCTTGCCAGCCACACCTGAGCACAGTCCACAGTCACTGCGCCAAGGACTTGGCTTGAGAAGTGAGGGTGGAGCTGGAGAACAGGCAGGAAGCGACCATGGGTCACACCTGGTTCCTCTGCTCTGGAAGGGGAAATGATAGGTGACAGCTGGTCATGCTCACTGCATCCAGATGCTCCTTTGTGAGCCAGATAGAAGTCCTGTGGGCAGTGTAGACACTGGGACGGGAGCGTTGAAGCATGAAATGGAAGGCCCGTGGTGGCTGGCTTTGGAGTTGATGGGGAGAGGTCAGCATTTGAAACCATTGTGTCCGTATGTGCCTGAAGTCATAGCAATGTTCCGCACTCTTTAGTGATTGAGGCCTCTTTTTTCCAGGGCTTTTTGTAGAAAGCACCCACAAGGGGAGTGTAGTGTCCAGAGCTAATAGCATCGGTTCCACCAGTGCCTCTTCTGTCCCCAACACAGGTAGGCAGCAACATAGCCCATCACACACCGGGGAAAACTTAACTATCTTATCATTCTAGTATCTCTCCTAGATAGGGAGCTCCGTCCACTATCCACACGGGGGTGGCCTGAGTCTCACGGTCTTTCCCCGCATCCGAGATAATTAGGTTCTTTCCATTCCACATATCTGGGCACCAGGTTTCCCAGCTGGGGAAGGGTGGGCTAACTGGACTTGGTGTGCCCTAAAGTGAGTGGCCTCTCCTTCCTCCACCTGAGTTTAGACGATGAGGACAGCGATTATCAGCAGGAATCCTACAAGGAGTCCTATAAAGACCGGAGGCGGCGTGCGCACACTCAGGCTGAACAGAAGAGGAGGGATGCTATTAAGGTGACTGGAAGCCTGTACCCAGGTCCTTCCCTGGCCCTTCATCCCCAGATGTCTGCAGGGGGCTGGGCTGGGCTGGTTGTGCCTGCCCCTTTTCCTTCCAGCCTCTATGCTTTGAGTCTCTGAGCATGGAACTGGTATCAAGATTGTGTGCTCACCTTTGTTATTCCTGAGCTAAAGAAACCCATTTCCCTGCTATTTCCAGAGAGGCTATGATGACCTTCAGACCATTGTCCCTACTTGCCAGCAGCAGGATTTCTCCATTGGCTCCCAAAAACTCAGCAAAGCCATCGTTCTACAGAAGAGTATGTCCAGGGCAAGAGGGGGTGGGAGGAGGAGCAGCAGCTGGAAGTGGCCTGGTCTCACCCAGGTGTGGTGGCCAGAATGGGAAAGTTGGGTTATAGGGGAAGGGCAAACAAAATAAGCCCTCTTCCTGGTTCAGACTTCCTCAGTGCCCAACCCCTCTCTTGGCTCCTACTCCAGCCATTGACTACATCCAGTTTTTACACAAGGAGAAGAAAAAACAGGAGGAGGAGGTGTCCACCCTGCGCAAGGACGTCACAGCCTTGAAGATAATGAAAGTGTAAGAGGGGTGCTGAACTGAGGGCGGAGGTCAACTCTAGTGCACTCTTGCTCAGAGGCTGTACTGGAGAGCACAGCATTTGGTGACACTGACTGCAAGGCAGTCGCTGTAAGGCAGGGCTGGCCGGCCCCCACCAGTCTTTTTTTTTTTTTTTGGTTCTTTTTCTCGGAGCTGGGGACCGAACCCAGGGCCTTGCGCTTCCTAGGTAAGCACTCTACCACTGAGCTAAATCCCCAGCCCCCCCCACCAGTCTTCTACACATACAGGACATAAACACCTGCCCGGATAACCAAGGGGTTTCACCGTTTCTGACTTAGGAGTGTCTAGCTGATATTGAATGTATCCCCAAAGGTCTCTAGGGATCCCCTTATGGCATGGGCATGGCCTACTGGATTATCCTGCCATGCTTTGCAGGGCTGACTGAGTTGCCACAGCACTTCAGCCCTATTTGCTTGAATGCTTTCAGGAACTATGAGCAGATCGTGAAGGCACATCAGGACAACCCTCATGAGGGAGAGGACCAGGTCTCTGACCAGGTCAAGTTCAACGTCTTTCAAGGCATCATGGACTCCCTGTTCCAGTCTTTCAACGCCTCCATCTCTGTGGCCAGCTTCCAGGAGCTCTCAGCCTGTGTCTTCAGCTGGATTGAAGAACACTGTGAACCGCAGGTATGTGGCAGGCGGGTCATGGGGCCTGAGGCTCTGCCACCTTCAGGCAAAGTGGTCCAAGCCATCAGAAAAGCAGTGTGGCTTCCTTAGAGTCTCTTCAGGGTGTCCACAAAGCTTAGTACCTTTGTCTTTGCTGCCTAGCCCAGTGAATGGCTCATCTGGCAAGCAGGGTGTGAATATTCAGTGCCAGGTCCAGCTTGGGCCATGTCATTGGTGACTCATTAGCTACTCTACTCCTTGGCTGCCCTGTGTGGAAGCCAATAGCTTCAAATGTCTAGAAATGTGAGGCATGCAGATACCAGAAGCCCCCACCCCGCAACCCCCACCCCTGCAGCTCCAGGGCTTTTTACTGTGCTGGCTTCTACTCTTGAGGCCTGTTTTTTCTCAGATTTTCTACTTTCTTTTGTTTCTCAACATTTTCGTTGTGAAATACTTTACACAAACACTGCCAACAGCTAAGGACTGTTTGAGTGAACGCCATATCCATTGGTCAGTTATACCAATGACAAATTCATCCTTGTCTCCATCTTATTTCAGGGATCTTGAAATTAAAAGGAGGCCACACTCCATTTCAGGGACTTTATGTACATGGGTATTTTGTCTGCATATAATCTGTGTACTACATGTGTGTGCCTGATGCCTGAGGCCAGAAGAGGGCATTGGGTCCCTGAAACTGGACCTGCAGGTGCTTGTGAGCCACCAGAGGGTGCTGGGAACAGGACCTGGGTCCTCTTCAAGAGCAGCAAGTACTCTTGACACTGAGACATCTCTCTCTAGCAACTCCCCTCCCCAAATAAACAACTTATTTAGTGAGGGAGGTCAGAGGCAACTTTCCTCCCACTTCCTGTGGGCTCCACGAACTGAGCCCCAGTGACCAGGCCTGCATGCAAGAGGTTTTCCTGCTGAGTCATCTCACCAGCCCTTCCTGAGTGCTAGGCAGTGCTCCATCAGGCTGCCAATACTTGGGTGACTGTTTTGAGTGCCTTCAAGAGCACGGCCAGTCTAGGCAGGTGTCTTACAGGCTCGTGTGTCACCTGAGCACTGCCTTTCCAGACTCTACGGGAGATTGTGATCGGTGTCCTTCATCAGTTGAAAAACCAACTCTACTGACGGTTCCCAGAAACCCGAAGAGCAGCCAACAAGTGGCCTTGAGTGTTTGGTCACGGAACTGCTGGGCCTGAGATTGGACTGCAACACCTCACACCAGTCAGCTGGTTTCTACTTGGTGTTTGGTTTTCCCAGCCCCACTTGAGCTTCTGATTAATTTATTATATTGCCTACAATGTTGAGCCTATCCAACCTTCCCCTTCCCAGGAATAGCATCTAGGGCAAGTCTGTGCAGGGAACCTCAGAATCCCGAGCCTCTCAGCCCCTTCTCTACCCATTGGGTTCCTGCTCACAATCTATATATACAATTTGGAAACTGTTTGCCTCTGCTTGGTCTCTTGGGCAACACTTGGCTCAAGTTTGGGTATTTTGGCAGTTCTTAAGTTAGAGGAAAAAGAAATAGCCCCATGGGCATGAAGGGTAAAAGGCCACCTTGTGTATAAGCTAAGGCTGTGTGGTCAATACTAAGTTAAGGCTAGAGTATTCTAGCCAGCTCAGGGTAGAGCTGCCAGGTTCCTGCTGCCCCTCACATTCTGCCACCCACTTCTTCAGCTACTGTGGGTGCTACAGGAAACAGTGTCCCATCAGCTCTTGCCCTGTCTTTCCCCAAAGGCAGCATTACATATTTGAATTTATTTTCTAAATACCAACAGTGCATTTTTGTTACGTGCAGTTTTCCGAGATTCTTAGCAGACCTGCAAAGCACCCCAGCCTCTTCTGCATAATGTGTGTTTCCGCCCCACGCGTGTGTTGCCTACATTTCTCCTAGGATCTGGGGAGAGAGTAAGTGGTACAGAAGATACCCAAATCTTCTGGGGGCAGGCAAGGGTGATACCTTGGGATTCTCAAAATGTTGGTGTGTGACACCCTTTCTGTACTTTTATCCCGTGTTCCCTACTGCCTTCCCCAGGTTTGATATCTGGGAGGTTTGATCATCCAGAGGAAATTAAGTATTTTTATATCAAATTATATTACAATAAATATTACAAATACTTTAGGATTGTTACAAGTCCTTGTTGAGGCCTGTGCAAAATGATTGTGACCGTCCCTTTCTAACCAGCAGCCTCTACCTAACACTATGCCTCTGTGCTCCTCTGTCCACTGCTCAAAGGTGGAGAACAGCAAGAATAAAAAGGCCACCTCAGTAAGGTGGCCAAAGCAGGACGGTCTGTTCCCACCTCCATCAAGGGCCCCTCAGGGGTCTGGGAGCGTAACATTATGATCTTCATCTGTCTCTATCCCAACTTCCTCCTGTGAAAGGAAAGCAGTGAAGAGTCCCCTGGGCAAAGATCCCAGGGGAGCAAGAGAGGAAAGTCACTTACAAAGAACTGCTTCTTGCTCTTGGGGTAACCTTCAAGGATCGCATCGCACAGCTCTGTGGTCTGACAAGAAGCAAAGCCCCCTATGAGATGAGCGGTGGCAGTACTAGGAACTGCCTGCCAGCCAGGCCATTTTACACAAACCTCCCCAGTGACCGTCACTTCCCGCAGTGCTTCCGAGAGCACCCTTGGGATTCCCACTCACCATTCTCTTCCGCTTCCTCCACTCTTTACAGTACTTCTGTCTCTCCCTGTACACCTGAAAGGAAGGAGCATGCTTGTCTGAGCTGGTGCTCGTTCACTGCAGACAGCACAGGCAGCCTGCAGCCGCCCAGCTCACCTTCTCCTTCTCTTCTGGAGTGACATGGTTGGTAGCTGCTTTGATGTTTTTCAGTCTCTCTGTGTAGCGAGCACACTCCTTCTTCAACTCCTGAATCTCTGTCTGCATCTCAGGAGTGGTCAGCGCACTTGTTAATTCCTTCAGCTCTGAAACCACATGCCTTCCGAGTTACTTGGTGTGAGGGAGGGAGGAAGGGATTCTGCCTTGCCCAGCAGCTGTTTCCCAGAGGTGGGAGGTCAACTTCCATCTTGCTCTGGGACCTCTCTAGAATAGGACCCCACATTCTGGAAAAGCTCAGGAAAAGGCTTATAGCAGTCAGTTTGTTTTCCTAGTTTTCTTCCCTCCTCCATCTAACAGCAACAATGACTTCTAAGCTTGAGCAGAGTGCGGTATGCAGTGTGTGCTCCCAGTGGCAGGGAGAGCAGTGACTTCTTGCTCAAAAGAAGTCAGCTAATTCTGCACTTCTTTCAATGCAACAACGTAGGTACCCGGCAGAGGGGTCCTAGCTACAGTAGGATGTTGCATTCAAGGAACCATCCTGTTAGCATGTATGACCGCCAAAGCACAGCAGCTTGGAGGGGCCCAGTCTTACCAGCCTCCATGTGCCGGCAGCTCTGCTGTAAGCCCTGCACCTTGGCAGTGAGGGCCATGATACTGGCATCCAGACTGTGGAGGTCCGCATCACTCACTGTGTCAAACTGGTCCTGCCAGCCAAGAGAAACACAGCTGAGTTCATGAGGCACAGAGAGAAAAAAAAAACCACACACACATCTCGGGGAGGCAGCATTCACATATGGAAGAACCAGGTACATCCTTAAACCCTATAGTGAGAGAGAATCCTGGGGCTAGTGGTGCAGGCCCATAACCCCAGCAACCTGGAAGGCTGAGGCAGGAGGACTGTCTATACATTAGTAAGTGGCTGGGCACATAGCCCAGTGGCAGAGTAGAGCTTTATTAGTGAGACCAAATGCTTTAGAAAGTCTAAAAATACAGTGGAGCTCCTGAGCCATCTTATCGGCCCTGATTTGCATTTAAATCACTCTTTCTGCATACAACATCTAACATGAGATCTTAGTGCTTTACTTCAGATCAGAGGGTCTGACAGAGAGCAGTGACCACAGGTTAGATGCAACAACCGCAAAAAAAAAAAGCCAGCCTGAGGCTACATAGTAAGGGCCAGTCTGAAAAAAAGAGGGTGGGTGGGAGTAATCAGATATAATTGAGGAGCAGCCACACATGTCAGCTGTATAAAGTAAAAGAAAGAATTACATTCTAACCTCTGGTTTGAGAAGAGTGGTTCCATGACAGAAGAATGCTAGAAAGCCAATTAGCAGGCAGAGAGTAAGCACTCTACATTGACCACATCCATACTGATACTTCATATTACCTGGGTAATAATTACCCTGAGAGAAGTCCGGGCGGGAGAATACAAAGTTTATTGTATTTAAGGTAGTGGAGCAGAGAAAGAGGAAAATGATGTTAGAGGTGGGACTAGAAAAAACGATAGGGCTGGAGAGATGGCTCAGAGGTTAAGAGCACTGGCTGCCCTTCCAGAGGTCCTGAGTTCAAATCCCAGCAACCGCATGGTGGCTCAAAACCATCTGTAATGGGATCTGATGCCCTCTTCTGGTGTGTTTGAAGATAGCGACAGTGTGTTTACATACATAAAAAATAAATCTTTAAAAAAAAAAAAAAGAAAAAACGATAGTAGAAATGACTGGGAGTTGTGAGTCAGGGTCTTCTGTCGTCCATAGCTTACATGAACACTGATGAAGGGTTATCACAGGCAGCACACACCTGACTTAAGGATATCTAAAGTCCTTTTACTGCACAGATTAATTTTGTGAGGTGCCTCAAACACTCCTAATGCTGAGAGTCAATTCTCTCAGACAGGCTCTCAGGTGGACGTTAATCTGCTCGAGTTCTCACCTGATCGGCAAAATATATCTTCTGCTTGCCGTAAGTCTTCTCTTTGATCTTGCCTTGCTGGGCCAGCTGATCGAGTGCCTTCACCACCGCCTGGCGGAGGGGAGAGTGAAGCAATTTGGGCGAGCCAGGGGAGGGGAAATTCCTGTTGGTGACAGGGAAGGCGGGACCCAAGCCTAAACAGGGGAGTTCAGCGGAGAGGGAACTCCCACAAAGGGGGTTCTCACCGCCTTGCCCAGTCCATGTTCCTTCTGCAGGTTCCCGAACACGTCCTGGGCGCTGTAGGGCCGGTTTTGTTCCTGCAGGTACCTTAGGACGATCCCGGGGGCTGCGGGAGACAAGGTGGGAGATGGAGTCACCTCCGACCCACTCTCCCACTCGCCTCCCGGGTCCTGCGGGCGCTGCCGTTACCTCCAGCCGCAGCTTCGGCCCGGCTTTTACTCATGGCCTTTCCCGCCACCAAACTCGAGATCTGGATCTGTCTGTTGCTCCGGGAAACGCCTCCTTCCGGTGAGGGGGCGGGACCCTAATATTGATTGGTTGAGGGAGAAGCCTTCCGGAAGAGCGCCGGGACCTTCCGGGACCTCGTAGGCCTAGTAACCTCGGTCTAGAAGTCTCCGGCCTTTGCGACAGGTCAACCGCTGCCTCCTGGGCCCGCAGTGTTGGCTGTGGTGAGCGGCCCCCTCCACTCTAAGCTGCGAGAGCCGGTTGGGCTGTGTTTGAGCACTCGTGACCTTGAGCTAGACCCGCGTGGTGTGGGAACGGGAAAAAACTTTAGGGGTCAACTCTCACGCTGCTCAAGGTTGCACAGAGCTAGTCATCCACGGGAGTGGGACAGTTTTCTCACGTGTGAAGTAGGACCTGTTGGTACTTTTGTCAGAGGGTGGCTGTGAACGCGAGCACGCTAATGATTCCCGTTTTCGTGTCGCATGTAGGGGGCGCTCGAGACTTACTGTCGTTTGAATGCCCAAAAGAGACGGTTAGGAGTGGGGGCTACTCAAGCCACAAAGCTTGACGCCTCCAGTTATCTCGAGCTGCAACACCTGGCAGGTGCTGCTTTCCATTCCTGACCACAGGGGCCAGTCCGGAGGAGCCTGAAATAAATGTTTCTAGTTTCTGAGGTCTGCTGATGACCAAAGAGCAGCTAGCTGTCCCTTGCAGCTCAGTGGAAGGGCAACAACGATATTAATTTTTCAATCCTTCAGCCTAAAACTTCATTAGCCATTATTCAGAACATGTATTTGTCCCTACTTGTTTAAGGGGCAAGGTTAATTTAAAATGGTGGAAGGATGAGGCTGGAGAGATGGCTGAGCAGTTGCTTTTCTTCAGACACACCAGAAGAGGGCGTTGGATAACATTACAGATGGTTGTGAGCCACCATGTGGTTGCTGGGAATTGAACTCAGGGCATCTGAAAGAGCAGTCAGTGCCCTTAACCGCTGAGCCATCTCTCCAGCCCAGCAGTTGCTTTTCTTTGCAGAGGACCCTACATGGCTCCTCTACATGCACACGGCTGCTAAAAATGGTCTTTTACTCCAATTCCAGTATATCTGCCTTCCTTTTCCGCAGGCAATTGGTAAGCACATGGCATACACATACAGACAAAACACTCATATACATAAGAAGATAAATCTAAAAAAGGGGGGAAAATAACAATGGACAAATGCCAGTAAAAGTGTTAGTTGTATTTATGTCTTGGTTCTGTAGGGGGAGATGTGGCCTCATGAGGGAAAAATAGGGCAGGAGGGCCCCTGATATCCACCTGGGCTTCCCCTTCTGAGGTCAGCACCCCAGATTAGCTATTATCCCATTAGTAAGACCTATTAAGAAAGTACACGACGAAACAGCAGTCTCTTAAAAATTGTTCTCATACAAGATTTATTCCCCAGCACCCCCACCCCACCCCCAATTCACAGTGGAGGAGTCCAGAGATTCAGAGCAGGATCCCACTGGTACAAGAAAAGACCTGGATTTGCTCCCCTTCCCTCCCTCCCTCTTCCTCTTGCCAACTCCCAAAGCATGAAGCTACACACACTCATGCAAACACGCAAAATCCCAAGCCTTTCCCTCACCTCCCTTTTTTTCCACATCAAAGTTCACCTGTAAGACATCTGGCTCTAAAGAAAGAGATGCCCCAAGTATTTGAGAACCCTAAAGTGGAGAGATGCCATTATTACGCCTAACTTTCACACTCAATAGTAAACAGGCACCTGCCATTCCTCTTCTCACTTAAGTATTTTCACTCCCTGGCCTCTACCTTGTCCATCAACCAAGAGCAAAAGTGTTAGCACAACCCCCAACCTGCAGCACATGAAAATGGGCTCTGTCCAACATCCCTCACCCGAACATGGGAGCGCTGGGGGAGTGGTCCCTGAGGATCAGCAAAGGGTTAATGCAAGAGGGAAAGAGGATAGAAGAATTTGGCTTGAGCTCTGATTTGGGAGACAGAGAGGCAGTATGCTGGCACAGGTTGAGAACCAATGATCATTAAGGGGTTTTGTTTCACATGATTTGATTCGGGACTGCAGAATACCTACCCTTCAGAAGGGTCTCTGCTGATTACCAACACATCCTTACTAACTGGGCTCATCCTTACAGGAGTTAGGAAGCAGTATGGTAAGAAAAGCTGGTGGCTCCTAGGATGAACACCATGGGCATTTGTAAAGTGCTACTTTGCCATCCCCCGTGGAATTATTGCTTCTCCAGAGGAGGAGCAGGGGAAGAAAGAGGAACATAAAAATGGATATGATATTGCTTTGCTCACTGCTCAGACTGATGGTCAAATGGAGCCAAGGGTTAACAGCACCAAAGACAACCACACAGCTCCAGAAGATTCCATGAGATCTCAAGATAGGCACTCACCAACCCTACCAGCCAGCTGATCCTGTAGCTCAAGGTGAGAGAAGAGGCTCAGCCCCACATTGGGTTCACATTTCTCACACTCTGCAAGCACTCTAGAGCGCTCAGGGTCAGCCATCTAGAATGAAGATGGGCTCAGGGGCAGGAAGTGGGCCTGCTCTACAGAACCAAAGGACAAACTTGCTTTGAAAACACAAATCAAATCATGGTAAAAGACACAGATGACAACTCCTGTAGCTGCTGCTGACTTCTGTGGCTCTGGTGAGGTGAGAAAAGATGGGCTCTTGTTTCAGTGAGGGCCCCTGAGCACCCAGATCTAAAAGCAAACAGCACTACCTCCTCACAGGGGAATCAAGATTCCTACTTTGTTGCCTGTAGTACCACCCTGATGGAGAGAAGCCTCCCTTGGGGGAGTATGTTCTCACTCAGTGACTAAGCACAGATACGGTGTCTCACTGGCAGCAGGGTAAGAGTATGTTCTCTCAGCAGGCCTCTGCGTCAGCCAAGGCCACCCAGCACACAGATATAATTCAGGGGACAAGACTGGGTTCTTCCCTTGCCCCATCACAGTAAGTGGGGTGGAGGAAAATAACCTACATCACAGTGACCCCCCTCAAAGGAGTCTCTCAGTGGCTCCTAGAACTGGCAGGGTCTAGCTGATTCAGCTCTGATTGGTCCAGAAGTTCAAAATCATCTCCTTCAGCATCAGTGTCCAGGTCTGAACTAGGGGCCCGGAGGAAGCCTCTTGCTGCTCTTCGGGGAGGTGGGCCAGAAGGGTCTGTCTGGGAGGCCTCTGACAAGGCCAGTTGAATCATCCCCTGGGAGACCAGGCTGGCAAGGTTGCTGGTAAGGTTAGATCCTCCAGGAAGGGAACTAAGCAGGAGCTCTGGCAGTGCAGCCTCATTCCGACTAGCAGGCAGGCCCTGGGTATCCCCAGTTCCTGGTGGGGAGCGGTACATCAAGCTGGGCATTCCAATGCTGGTGTCGTCCTCATCATCCAGGCCAGCAGGGTCCACATTAATGGAAGGGAAGTCTGGAAGGTCTCTGGCAAATGATTCCTCTGGATCACTGTGACCATCTAGGTCTGAGAGAACACAGTTGTGTGAAACATGGTAGCTACCTGTTCTCTGTGCCCAGACCCACAAAAAGTCAACCCTATGTAACCAGGTTTTCCCACCCAGTACTGCCGTAAGATGAGGCGAAACCTGTGAGACTGGTTAGTTTTTTGTCATCATTCAGATAGCCATGGCTGCTGATGGCAGCGAACTGCCTGTCTTCCTCTACAGTGTTCACGAGGCCAGAGGCAAAGACTATTAAGGGACTGGGGGCTTTGAGGGCAGCAGTACCAGCTGTGTCCTATCACACCCGTAGGTGGCTCTACTACTTATGCCACAATTCAGGAGAGGCGGTGGCACAGGTAAGCCCTGCCCAAGGAAGCTATGATGCAAAAGTCAGAGTTGCTATCAACTCAGTTAAAGGTTCTCACCTTCAGAGCCTTCTGTTAGAGGTGTTTGGCCCCTTGACAGGTTGAATGTGCCATTTTCTGTACAGGAGACCTCAGCGTCAGAGTGCTCCGAATCTGTGATAGCCAATTCCCTGGCAACAGTAGAATCATCCAGCTTAGAAAAAGAAAACAAGTCTGAGATGACGCAATTGGCTTTACGGATGCAAGCCCTGGAAGATCCTCAAGCCACCCATGAAACCAGGGAGATGGAAACTGCATCTAGTCTTGACTCGGGAGGCTGCTTCCCTAAAGGGAACACTCTTTCTCATCAACCTCTTGAGCTCAGGTAGTCTTGGGTAACCAGAAAAGTATACTTATTAACCACACCTCTAGATGGGTCGGCTGCTAGAGTAACAGTAAACCTGAGTGAGTGCTGTTCTCATGCCCCACACAGTACCAGGTTCTCTTCGCAGCTCTGTACTAATGGACTCTAGGGTCTCTGAGGGTCTGTGATAGGCTTGAGAGCCGGTTACTGTGTCAATGCCTGTCACCAGATGGATTAAAGGGACAGTGGAGCAGCTTCCACACACAAGATACCTGAGGACAGAAGGCCGCAAGTTCCTCTTCACTGTCACTGTGGGTGTCCACGGCATGCTCTGAGTGCAGAGCTCTGCGGCGCACTATGTGGAAAGAGCAGAAGGTCCTGAGGCCTTTGAGGGAAAAATCTCCCTTTGGATTCCAAAAGCAGGTATCACAATACAAGAGGCCCTCTAAATATGGCCCTAGCAATGTCTGAAGGTATGAGTGCTGAGTCTAAGCAGTAACACATGAGACTTCATCTCTCCAACATCCCTCCTCCTCCCAACCCAGCACAGCTCTAGAGCATCTGGCTAATGAACTACCAAACTGCCCAGCAACTTTGAGAATCTCCTAGGGGTAAATACAAAGCAAAGTGCTAAGTGGGCAGAGTCATGGGAAGGAGGAGGGAGGTGCTCACCTTGAGGAAATGAGGCTTTTAAGGACTGATAATTCTCAACTAGTTGGCCCAGATGATGCTGGGCTTGGAGACCACATATGAGATTCTTTGAAGGCCAGTGCTTAATCAAACACCCAAATTGATAAGACCAAAGAGAGGGATTCGTTTGCAGCACCCTCTTTGTGTTAGGTAGCACTTGGGCTAATAATAGTACACTTCGGGTACCTATGGTGGCTGTTCTCAATCATCTTTGGAAAACAGCTTTCATTAGTGGAAAGAGGCTGCCTTAGAAGTGCAAAAAACTTGAGCTAACATTTACTCAGTTTAAAACCATGGTCTTATGGTTTGTGCAGATTAAAACGATGCACAAAACAGTCAATCCAGCGCTCGGACACTTGGAAGGTGTTTGAGAACAGCAGATGGCACTACACACATCTTCCCAATCTTTTACTCAATTTGGAAGGTTTTCGCAAATCAGTTTAAAATGGGATTTTAAAGCCTTTGTAAGAAAACCTGGCAAGCCTGCCTAGGTTTCTCAGGAAAAGAATATTGCCTACTTTGTTCTCCTACCAACCACTCCACACTTCTACTTTTAAAGTTACTCTTACGCACACAGTTCCCTGTGGCAGTCAGAGCACAACTGTCATGCGTGTGCGTGATAGTTCTCCATTATGAGGATCCGAGGGGTTAAACTCAGGGCATCAGGCTTGGTGGCAAGCACCCTGTACCTGCTCAGCCGTCTATGGGCCCTATTTCTCCCACTTTTTTTTTTTTTTTAAAGATTTATTTTATTTATTATATATAAGTACACTGTAGCTGTCTTCAGATACACCAGAAGAGGGCATCGGATCTCTTTACAGATGGTTGTGAGCCACCATGTGGTTGCTGGGAATTGAACTCATGACCTCTGGAAGAACAGTCGGGTGTTCTTAACCACTGAGCCATCTCTCCAGCCCTATTTCTCCCACTTTTAAAGACTTACCCAGTTTGTGAGAGCGGGCTCCTCCTCTATCCCTAATGGGTAGAAGAAAGCCATCCCATGACACTTACATTGTCTTTCTCTCTGCTTGGACATCATGTAGCCACGGACACTGAAGTCCAGCCGCTGCAGAGCTGGCTTCAGTCGCACATAGGCTCGATCCCATAGTCGGTGATAGACAGCAAGAGGCCACATAATAATGATGACAACTGAGAAGAGTGGAAATGAAAGGAAATGGAGATGGCACAAGGCAATGCTACCTGCCCCTCCTAGTGTGTCCTTAGGACTCTGGGCAGAAAAGTCAACTTAATTCTAGTGGTCACCTCATTAGCGACCCCTACCATAGATAGGTTTTGAGAGCAGGGACTTCTGTAGCCATCCACAGGATCCACACATGGCCATACACAACACAGTACGCTACAGAACCAGGCAGTGTGGACATATACAGTCAAACGGTGACAACCAGCCATCTGGCTCTGAGATAAAATTATGTATATAAAATAGTACACATGGATGTCCAGCATGTTGGCACAAGTCTTTAATCCCAGCACTCGGGAGACAGAAGCAGGGAGATCTCTGAGTTTGAAGCCAGCCTGGTCTACATAATGAGTTCCAAAATAGCCAGAGCTGCACAAAGAACCCGTTTTTCAAAACCAAAAAGAAAAAAGATGGGCCAGCTGCAGAACACCTGCCTAATACACACGGCTCCCTGGGCTGGACCCCTAGACTCCAAGCTCCCCAAGGACATGGAGTTTGTGCCTTTTATGTGGAGTACCAGTTCCATGTGCAAAGACATTTAACAACACTAATCATGCCCTGAATATATGGGAAAGTCATTGTCGGAGGACTAAACTATAGAAGGCCTCTTCCTAGACAGCAGTTCTTAACCTCTGGGCTGTGACCCCTGTAGAGGTTGAGCAACCCTTTCATAGGACTCACATATCAGACATTTCTACTAAGACTCCACAGTAGCAAACAGAGTCATGACGTAGCAACGAAAATAGCAGGGTTGAGAACCTGTCCTGGACCCCAGATGACTGTGACAGGAAAAGCGATGCTCAACCTACAATGTTTGAGGGGAAGCATGTTCACACTTACGCATCAAGTAGGACAGCAGGAGCCCAGGGACGTAGCGGCCCAACATGGCCAAAAAAGTCAGTATCCCACAGCTTAGCAGGCAGAACTGGGAGAAGAAAGAGCATTAAGTTTCTGCTATATGGCAGAGGACTGAGGTGAGGATGGGGATTAATGGAGGTGTGATTAGACTCTGTGATCTGAGTCAAGCATGTCAGGATGACAGCCTCAGCTACAGTCCAGGGTGATTCTGTTTTGGTAGACAAGAGAACTGTCCCTTCTACTCAAGCTTCCTTCACATGGAGAACCCCATATAGCTGTACCTTCCATGCCAGGAAACTGGTTTGAGTTAAGTTTTAGCCAAAAATTCTCTCTGAAAACAGGTATAGGTAGTGGGTTTTTTTTAAGTAAAAGTAAGAAAAAACATTTAAAACCCAACAACTCCTGTGAAACAGAACGCACACAAGCAAGCTTCCCTTCTTGAGACAAGAAAATGGCCTGCTCCACGCGGCTGGAGGTGCAGCTCAGCTGTAGCTTGCCTAGCCCTGAATCCAATCCCTAGCACAAAAAGAAATTTAAAGAGGAAAAAGAAAAGTGGCTACTCCAAGCACAGCAACCATGTGCCTTTACTGTAGCAGCCGGTCAGAACCCTTCCTATCACCTCCCTTTGCTTCTATGAACCTCATGTCTTTTATGAATGAAGGTACATGGGGAGGGCGTCTCAACTTAATGTGAACTGAGCGGAAGACCAGAGCTGAAAGTGAAAAGGGAGGTCTTACCTTGCCTGGGTTTTGCTTTTTGAAAAGCAAAAGATTCCTTATGAAAATGGTCCCACTAACCCAGACTTCAGCTACATGGTGGCAGAGCTCGGGCACGCTGAGCAACCGAGGGTGCACAAAGCCCCAACTATGGGAGAGAGAAGGGGAGCTGTGAAAGGAGGCTGTTTAGGGGCCCCCCATCTTGCTGTGCTGGCAGCCAATGCTTCCGGGTTTAGAGGGCCTGGGAGCGGCTCGTCCCAGGTGCTTTAGAGGTGAACCATGTCATTCTAATTGGCTCACCAGGTTGAAACTTGATTTTGGGGACTAGGAAGACAGACTTGTTCCAACGACTCCACCCTATGAGCAGGAGGCTCCATCCACATGTATAAACCTGCCACCAGCCCCAAGGCCCTGTGTGCTCAAGAACACCGTCTTCACCACACTCAGACCACAGCAAGTCTGTGCGAGTGCAAGCCGGGGACACAAAAACCTGACTGAGTCCTCTGCAGCCGAGAGGGTGGCCATGTGAGGGCACAGAGCAAAACCAAAATGAAGCTCAGCAGGGGAGATCCCTTATCAAACGTCCGGTGGGTGCATTAGGACGAAAGCAGAGGCTCCAAGACACACAAGACCCTCAAGCTCAGCTCTGGCTGATGCCAGCAACCAACATGTTCTGACACAGAACTTAAAAACAGCCACAGGTCCAGAAAAGAGCAATGATGCAGCATGAAGGCCAGGAAGACAAACGAGTTTTCACACTGTGGCTTATTAACACAGCTACTCCCCTGGCATGTCAGGCCGTAAGTCACTACTACCACTTTTCCACAAGTGTCTCATCCTATAAAGAGTATTCTCAACCTGAACTTTAGGATTTGTTATTACTGTAATGTATCCAGAATATGGGGTTAAGAAAATGTAACCAAAACAACACAACGGACTCCATTAGAAAAGAGAAGTGAAGTAACTGCCACTCCATACCTCTCATTGTCCAACGCGTCAGGTCTCGGCACTGCAACATCAAAAACAAACATCAGTATTAGCTGGTAGGCAAAACTAAACATGAGAATATGAGGCCTGGTGGTCTGACTGTTCAAGTTTTAATATGTTTAGAAAAAAGTAAACATCAATAGCCAAGAAAAAGGAGATTCCATGTTATATTGCCAGAGTAAGGGAGCTGCAGACAATGGAATAATGGTTTATACATAAAGGATTTTCTCCATGGGGAAGGAGAAGGTACAAACGGACCACAAGAGCGACAACCGAACACTTCAGCTTACAGCCAAGGTGTATAGGAGGGCAGTGCACACACCCCTTGAGTGTCAAGACTCATACACATGGCTGTGCCATGCTTCTAAGGCTGTTGTAACTACTCCAACGCTACAGACCGTCTGCTTCCTTTAGAGACACCTATCATCTGCTCTGACAGTATAGTCTTTTGCTGATTTCTTGAACTCTATAATAAAATAAAGAGAGCGAAGTACTTAAAAGCTCTAGACTGCAGTGTGGACATCCTGCCACACTTCAGTTCTCCTTTCACCCTCCCACCTGAACCGATCTCACTGCCTTTGCCTATAGCTGCAAACGCAGGCAATTCTCCCACTCTCACTTCAAAAGTCCCCAAGTCGGCATTCCTAACCCCTCCATTCTGTATCAACACTTAGCTCCCCCCTCTCTTCATACTCTCCAAAACACCCACCGAGAGACTCATGGACACCATGGCTTCCTCCCACAAGGTCCAGCTGCAGCTTTCTAGCAGAGCTTCTGCTTGCCCTTGGCTCAGCCTATCCCACCCTAAGAGATGCTACCAAGTTCATCTTTACTCATGCAGCTCTAATGTAAAAGATCTTCAATGACCTCTCACTACCTGAATATCTAAGCCTAACTTTCAAGGGCTTAGAAATCTAAGTTCTCTCCTGAAAACAGACTCCTCGTTCCTACCGAAATGCTCATTTTTCTGTTCCCAGGAGACACTTAGCAGGTCAGGATTCGTTTGTGCACCTGGTTGTAAGAGGATCTTGTAAACTCGAACTAACCTCCAACTCACTACATAGCTGAGGCTGACTCTGAGGGCCTGCTGTGCTGGCATAGAGTATGCCTCACTTGCCCATGGGTCTTTAAGCAAGCTACTGCCCTGCTTGGAAAGTTGTTCTTTTTTTTTTTTTTTTTTTTTTAAAGATCTTTATTTATTTATTGTATATATGTGAGTACGCTGTCACTGTCTTCAGACACACCAGAAGAGGGCATCAGATCCCCTCACAGATGGTTGTGAGCCACCATGTGGTTGCTGGGAATTGAACTCAGGGCCTCTGGAAGAGCAGACAGTGCTCTTAACCGCTGAGCCATCTCTCCAGCCCGGAAAGTTGTTCTTTTTAACCTTCCACGTATTTCACTTCCGTCCTTGATTGGCTGGAGATAACATACATAAATCCATCAACTACACACTACACTGTATCTCTGACTTATCCCTTGAGTTGTCATTACCTTTTCTTCAGTGTCTATAGTTTTTGAAAAGAGAAACTATTTCTTATTGCTTATTGCATAATTTAAAAGAAATTCTTGGGAGGCAAACTGATGATGCCTGGAACTGGGCATGGTAGTACACACCTGTAATCTCAAGAGTTGAGAAGAGAGGCAGGAGAATTAGGAGTTCAAGACCACCCTAAACTCCACAGTGAATTGGAAGCTAGCTTGGACTACATAGACACTGGGTTTTGTTTTTTTGTTTTTAAGTAATGGCCGGGACACGGTGGTGCACATCTTTAATCCCAGTACTAAAACAGGAGCAGTAAGTGAACTTTGGTGAAACTGAGGCCAGCCAAAGCAACACAGTCAGACCTGGTCTCAAAAAATAATTAATAAATAAATAAATAAATAAATAAATAAATAAATAAGAAAGCTGGAAAGTGGGGGAAACACCTTCATAGAAGGGGAGGGGGTTGGGATAAGGAGTTTATGGATGGGAAACCGGGAAAGGGGATAACATTTGAAATGTAAATTTAAAAACTCCAACTAAAAAAAAGAGATCTGGAGCAATGGCTCAGCACTTAGGAGCACTGACTACTCTTCTAGAAGGCCTGGGTTCAATCCTCGGCACCCATGGGGCAGCTAACAATAGTCTATAACTCCAATTCCAGGGGATTCAATGTCCTCTTTTGGCCTCTGTATACATCAGGTACACAAGTGGTACCCAGACACACATGCAGGCAAAACACCTATTCAAATAAAGTAAGAATACACTGATGATGTCTCAGTAGCTAATGGTATCCACTAAGATCATTTGAGTCTAAGATAAAACAGAAAATGGTAAAGACTTTGCATTCCTCAGGCCAATTACACCAGCAACATCAGCTCAGGTGGCAGACACGATCTGCCAACATCAACGTAATGACAGAAAGGCAGAAAGAACCCAGCCCTGCAAGTCCAGATGAGGCATAGGCTTTTCTTTTCTTTCTTGTCTTCTTGAGATGGGGTTTTCTCTACATTGCCCCGGCTGTCCTAGAACTAACTCACTATCTGCCCGCCTCTGCCTCCTGAGTGCTGGGATTAAAGGTGTGCACCACCCCTGGCCTGAGGCTTAAACTTTCCAAATGTCTCCTAAAGCAACTAATTCAGACTTAACAATTAGTCCCCAGCAACCCACACTCCTCAAACAAACAACCCTAAAGGTGAAAGTCACATAAAAAGTTACCACCAGTTCAGACTGTTCTAAATGCTACAAATCTTACCGTTTATCTCAGGCCAAATTTTGTTCTTCCATTGGTCAATACAGACAATGATCATCAAGCTGAATGCAAGTAAAAATACAAAACGAAGGGATGTCAGTGCAAAAAACCTAGGGAAAGAAAGCAGAAGAGGGTTACTAAGTAATAAAGCTGGTTCAGAAGACTCGTGCCCTCTGGGCTGGGTGAACACACCCAGATTCTAGTTCTAGGTTTTGGTGGTTGTTCACTCTTCACTAGTGATACACCTTGGTTAAGTCACTCCGATTTTCCCAGCTACTTTCCTATGGAAACAGTAATTTCTTCTGTGAAAGTAAAGGACTAAACCAAATAACCTCCTGGTGACCCTTCCAACCTTTCAGTCTATTCAGCAGGGACAAGTTGGAATGAAAGCAAGTATTTATTTACTCAAGTTAAGCCCTAATAGAAGTCAGTAACTGACACAAGCACATAAAAATACACCCCCCTCCAACCAAATGACTCAATCAAGGTCATACAGAAAGCCAACACTAAAGATGTGTCTAAAAGGTACTTCAGGATTAGCACCAATACTCAAACGCCTGTAAAGAGGCCCATAGGAAAACCAGGAGCAGTGCTCCATATGTCTGTGATCCCAGCACTGGGGAGGTGGAGACAGGGCGATCAGGAGTTTGAGATCATCTTCATCTAAATCATGGGTCTGGGGCCAACCTAGGCTATTTGAGACCCCCACATTGGGGACGGGGACGGGGATGGTGGTGGTTACAAAGCACATAGTTTTTGGAGAGGCCAGCATTACCCTGTTACTGAAGCTAGGTCTAAGCAAATCCTTATGATTACGAATGCAACTCTGCAATAAAACATAAACAAGCGCTCTATCTCCATGACCGCCACTTCTCACTCCTCCCCATCATTAGTTCTCCTTAGTCCCCGAGAGTTTCACACCAACTGTCATGTCATAAATACATGTATGATACATGATTTGATGTAGCTATCTACAGTCTAAGACGCACGAATGAGACTTTTCTGATATGGTATTCGTCTTTCTGAGACAGACTTGTTTACTGTGATTCTCCCCAGGCGCATCAGGTAGGAAAGTGTGTAGACCAGAAATCTCTTATCGTTCCAGAGAGGTCTTCCAGCACAGCCCTGGCTGCCCTCGAACTATGTAGTCAGGGTGGCCTTGAGCTCACAGAGCCCTGCTTACCTCCCGCCTGAGGAGCAAAGGTGTGAGCCACTATACATGGCACTCCACTTCATTTCAAACAGGGTTTCTACTGAATCCAGAGCTCGGCAACAGGAAAGACTTCTGGCCAGTGAGTTCCCGGGCTCTGTCTGTCCCTGACCCCTCACTGGGGATACAGACGTGTGACCAGACTAGGCTTTTACATGAATGTTGGGAGATCCATGCTCAAGTGCTCCTGCTTGCACGGCAGGAACTTTACATGTTCAGTCTCCCATTCCCAAGTGGGGTTTACCTTACAACAGCAAGGGTCAGCAAGATCAGTAAATGTAGCATGCCATCACCTCAATAAAACGAAGGGACTGGGAATGTAGCTCATTGGTAGCATGCTTGTCTAGCATGCATGAAGACCACGGGTTCAATCCCAGGGCAGCACAAACCAGGCAGGCTAGTGCACGCCCATAGCCACCTCTCAAGAATGCCCACTTTTAAGAGCTGACATCTTGCTAGGTTAACTTGGTTGGTCTCCATGTTCTTGAGCTGAAGTAATCTTGTTTCAGCCTTCAAATTCTGAGGCCAAAATCAATACCACTGCACCAAGCAAGAAACAGCTTTCAGATTGTAAGAGGGACAGAGATAGGGCCAGTGGATAAAATTACTTGTAGCACAAGTCTGAGAACCTGAATTGGATCCCTAAAATTCACAATGGAGGGAGAGAAGGACTTTGGAAAGTTGTCCTCTGACTACCTCATGTATACATCTACACCAACAGACATACAAAAATCATAGAATTATATACACTAATAATAAACAAAACAAAAATTAGGCCAGACATGGTGATACACATCTTTAACTCCAGCCCATGTAAGGCAGAAAGTGAATCTGAGTTTGAGGTCAGCCTGCTCTCTATAGTAAATCCCAGGCCAGCTGGGGTCACACAGTGACCTGTCTCAATAACAATAACAATAATAAAAAATTAAATTTAAATTAAACATAAAATCAAGTGACCCTGAGTTTGAGTCCCTAAATAGAACCATTACGTGAACTTTAATGAATGTTTCCTCAGACATGCTGTGATGCTAACATGTTTTAAGCTAGGGATGGAGCTCAGCTGGCAAACTGCTTGCCTTGCGTGCATGAATACCTAGTTTGAGCCTCAGCACTGAATAAAACCAGTGTTGTAGCTCACACCTACACTCCCACCACTTGGGATGCAGAGGCAGGAGGGTCAGAAATTCAAGGTCATCTTTAGCAACATCGTGAATTTGAGACCAAGCTGGATTATAAGACTTTCTTGGTTTTTTTTTTTTTTTTTAAAAAGGAGAACAGCAGATTTAATCACCTATAAAACATCACATTTGATGCTGGCCAAAAAGCCAAGAAGAAAGTGTAAGGCGCCAGCACCTGCCTAAGAGTTCTGCTCAACTATTCCCCGTCACGGTGGCACTAGGTATTAGCACAGCAGCCAACCAAACAGCTGAAGATGATCAGGGGGTGGTCGTAAGTCACCGTCACCATTCTGGAACATCCTCAGCTCAGTACATGATTAGTAATGTTATATAATCACAGAACAACTGAGCACTATCCCTAGCCTTTTGTGCTCAGTGGGTAGGGCTGTCTGGGTGTAGATCCTTAACCAGGAGAGAGAAGCAGGGCAATCCAAACGGCTTCACAGAGAGTTTAATACCACGCTAGGCCCATGAGGCAGTCTCTAAATAATAAAATATGCTGGACATGGTGGCAAATGCTTTTTATCACAGCACTGAAGACAGAGGAAGAGTCCAGCCTGGTCTACACAGTGAGTTCCAGGACAGCCAGACAAACTCTATCTCAAAAAAAAAAAAAAAGTAAAAGTAAATTTTTTAAAAATTAAAAAGCTAGGGCTGGAGAGATGGCTCAGCAGTTAAGAGCACCGACTGCTCTTCCAGAGGTCCTGAGTTCAAATCCCAGCACCCACATGGTGGCCCACAACCATCTGTAATGGGATCTGATGCCCTCTGCTGGTATGCATGAAGAGGGCGACAGTAACTCACATACATAAAACAAATAAATAAACCTTAAAAAAAAATAAAAGTAGTACAGATTTTGTCTACAGATATTTCTGGACAATAACTGTCACTGCATGCTACCTGCACACTTTAAAAATAACTTATATTAAAATGAAGGATGAAAGGACATGAAAAGCAGGAGTCAGTCACCAGACAACTCTTAAAGGTTAAAGGGCACAATCGCACATGAGATTAAAGAATGATAGCAGCTTAGCAGAGACAAACTGAGGAGCTGCCCCAGGTCATTAACCCCCTCAAAGCCAGTACATCTTCCCAACAAATAAGCAACTTCCACAAGGCCACTGTGCTGAGGGCTCTGTTCCCTAGGACTTGAAAGTGATCTCTGAGGGGCAAGCCAGGCTACAGTCACCCCTTCCCAGAGCACTGACTGCTGACAAGAAGAAACTCAGGTGAGGGGAAGATGTTTAGCTCTCCTTCAGAGAGTCATTTTCCAGCCAGGCACAGGAATACATGCCTGTGAACTCTGCACTTGGGAGGTGAAGGCAGTAAGATCAAGAGTTCAAGAGCGTCCCCCGTTGAAGGAATCAGAGAAAGAACTGGAAGAGCTTGAAGGGGCTCGAGACCCCATATGTACAACAATGCCAAGCAACCAGAGCTTCCAGGGACTAAGCCACTACCTAAAGACTATACATGGACTGACCCTGGACTCTGACCTCATAGGTAGCAATGAATATCCTAGTAAGAGCACCAGTGGAAGGGGAAGCCCTGGGTCCTGCTAAGACTGAACCCCCAGTGAACTAGACTATGGGGGGGAGGGCGGCAATGGGGGGAGGGTTGGGAGGGGAACACCCATAAGGAAGGGGAGGGGGGAGGGGGATGTTTGCCCGGAAACCGGGAAAGGGAATAACACTCGAAATGTATATAAGAAATACTCAAGTTAATAAAAAAAAAAAAAAAAAGAGAGTTCAAGAGCACCCTCAGCTACACAGAGGTTTGTTGCCAACCTGGGCTACATGAGACCTTGACTCAAAACAGACAATAAAATCATTTCTCCCCACACTAGACTAAACAAACAAATCTGAGGGTGTACATACAAGCCATGGGCGAGCAGCCCAAGCATAGAGTAGTAAAGGCAGGGTGTGGCGGTGGATACCTTTAATCCCAGGAACTGGGAGGCAAAGGGAAGAGGATCCACACAGACCTCCGTGAGGAGTCAGGGATATACTGAGACCCTGTCTCAAAGCAAATAAAACAACAAAGTAATAAGGCATGAGTCTTACAGAGTACAGTTGCCTGTGTTTATATCATGGGACAAAGTAATGAAAAGGGAGGAGAGTGCATAAAATGATGTGACAGGACACGAGGTAAGAAAACAGAGAGCAAGGAAACAAATGGGAAGAAATCCAGACAAAACATCCAGGCGGGGAGCAAGGGTGCACACCTATAATCCTAGCATTCAGGGCTGGGGATTTAGCTCAGTGGTAGAGCGCTTACCTAGGAAGCGTAAGGCCCTGGGTTCGGTCCCCAGCTCCGAAAAAAAGAACTAAAAAAAAAAAAAAAAAAAAAAAAAAAAAAAAAAAATCCTAGCATTCAGGAACCAAAGCAAGAGGACCAAGGGTTTGAGGCTGGTCTAAACTATATAACGAAATCCTTCTAACACACACACACACACACACACACACACACACACACACACACACACACACACACAAACACTCTAAACCTCAAATCCATAAAGCTTGCTAAAATAGCACACGAAACACTTTCAGCAGCTACAATCAGCATAGAAATTCCCCACTAAGCAAAGAGCACCCAGAGACACAGCCAATGAGGAACACGCACAAATAAATTCCTCACTGGAGACTGCCCTTGTTGTTATGCACGTATCTATTTTTTGTTAGTGCTTTTCCTTTATTTCTAAGGCCAAGCTTATTTGTTGAAGGTTTAGAAAATGCAAGAAATAAAATGTCAGGCATAGTACAGCATGCCTTTAATCCCGGTGCTCAAGAGGCAGAGGCAGGCAGATCTCTGTGAGTTTGAAGTCAGCCTGGTCTACAGAGTGAGTTCCAGGAAAGCCAGGGCTACACAGAGAAACCCTGACTAGAAGAACAAAAAGAAATAATAAAATAAAGATGAGAATATCACTATAAAATAAACTGGTTTGCACTCCGCCTTATTATTTTGCTTCCAGAACCACCACACACAAAAGCAAAGCAGTGCCTCACACTCTAGCTACCTAGTGAGAAAGGAAAAAAGGGAGAGAGGGACAGAGAGGGAGGGGTGCAGGGGAAGGAGGAGAGAAAAGAAACAAGAGGAGAAAAAGAGAAAGGAAGAGAAAAAGGAATTATAAATCTGAATCTGACCAGGCTTCTGAAGTGGCCGCCAATTCACAGGAAACATGAGACAGGAGAACATGCTAATTCACAGGAAACAGGAGACAGGAGAACATGCTAATTCACAGGAAACAGGAGACAGGAGAACATGCTAAGCCTCAGGGAGGCAGCTAGAAGGGTCTCAAGGGCACTCTCTGGACAAAGGATCGGTTCAGAGCAATCGGTCACAGTATATACACTTCATTTTTACTTACTTATTCATTTATTAACTGTGCAAGCAAATAAAGTTTTTTGCTTTGTTTTATTTTAGGCCAAAAAGTATCAATTTTGAGGGGAATTTAAAAGAAAACCAAAACACAGACATTTCAACACTGCACAAAATCATTTTACATGTGATAAAGTTAGCGATGTTTTAAATGTCTACTTTACAAAGGCATAGGTAATGATCAATACTTTTATTTAACACACAGAATCAGTAGGAGGCTAGCACCAGGGCTCAGGATAAAGGCATTGGCCACCAAAGGTGGCAACCTGAGTTCAATCCCTGGAACACAGTGGGAGGAGAGTCAGACTCCCACAAGTTATCCTCTGATCTCCACATCTGTGCTCCTAAGTGTACACACACACACACACACACACACACACACACACACACACACACACACACACAATGGGAACTAGAAAGATGGTTGGGTGGTGAAGAGTGCTTGTTCTTGCAGAGGACATAGGTTCAATTCCCAGAACCTACATGGAGGTTCATAACCATCTGTAACTCCATTCCTGGAGAATCGGACACCTTCTTCAGTCCTGAAGGCACCAGGTACTATACAACATCATGCAGGCACGTGAAAGACTAGACTTAGTCAGGTCTAATAACAAATGTAAACAAACAAACCACTGGGAAGTAAAATGTAGTGGTTTGAATGCAAAGGTTTGAATGTTCTGTCCCCAATTAGTGCAACTATTTGGGAAGGACTAGGAGATACAGCCTGTTGGAAGATGTGTGTCACTGGGGATGGGCTTCAGGGTTTCAAAAATCACACGCCAATCCCAGGATCTCCTTCTCTTTATGCTGTCTGTGGATCTAGGTATAAAATTCTGAGCTACTGCTCTAACACCATGCCTGTCTGTCTCCCCACCAACCATCTAAAATGGTAAGCAAGCTCCCAATTAAATGTTTCTAAGAACTGCTTTTGTCATGACGTCTTTTCACAGCTAGAAACCAGTAACTAGGACATATACAATATACCTAATTTTAAAAACTATTTTATTTAATACATAAGCAAGTTTTCTCATGATGCAGGTACCTTTAGTCCCAGCACTTAGGAATGAGAGGGAGAAGGGAAGAGGAGGTGGAGGCAGACAGATCTCTGTGAGTTCAAGGCTAGCCTGGTCTACAAAGTAAATCCAGGACAGCCAGGGCTTGTAACACAGAGAAGCCCTATCTCAAAAAAAAAAAAAAAAATTAAACATTACTACTTTTTTGCCAAGTGGTGGTTGCACACTCCTTTAATCTTAGCACTCAGGAAGCAGAAGCAGGTGGATCTTTGTGAATTCCAGGGCAGCCAGGACTACAGAGTGAGTTGCAAGACAACCAGTGTTACAAAGAGAAACCAGGTCTCAGAAAGACAGTCAAAAACAAAAACAACAAAAACAAACAAAACCCCTCTAAGGCTGCAGATGTGGCTTAGAGCCTACCATGCACAAGGTCCTGGGTTTGAGCCCAATCACTGTATAAACTGGGCACGGTGGTTCTACACAGTAATTCCAGCACCAGGGAGGTGGGGGTAAACTATCAGGAGTTCAAGGTAATTCCTGGCTGCATAAGGTAGCCTGGGCTACAGGAGACCCCACCTCAAAACGAAAAGCAAAAAAACACATGAATGAAAACACAAAACAAACAAAACTGGGGCAGTGAAATGGCTCAGAGAATAAAAGCAAATGCCAAGCAAGCCTGATGACCTAAGTTTGATCTCTGGAACCCATAGCAGAAAGAGTAAATTAACTCTTCAAAATGGTCCTCTGATCTGTGCAAACACACCCTCATTCTCCCTCCTCCCCTGTCTCTAACACACACACACAACACACACACACACACACACACACACACACACACACACGATATGTATACACACAAGGATAATAAATTAAACCACAGACCTCTGACCTTACCTATAATTAAATAAGCAGAACAGCGGGCCATGAAGCAGCCATTCTCTTTATAACAACATTACCATAAGATTCACCCTTTAAACCACCTAGTGCAATGGTTTGGAGCACATTCAGAGTCCTGCAACTGTCACCATTATCTAACTGCACGGAATTTTCATCAACCTCAAAGAGCGCATCCCCATTATCAGTCACTCCCTGTACCCGCTGTCCCCCGAAGAGGTGCTAATCACTTAGCTTAGCAAATGTTGCCAAACTACTTCCTAAAAAAGTCATCCAATGCTGGCTTCTATCAGTCATGTCCATTTTCTCGTATCTTCCCAAGAATTAAACAGTATCAGTTCTTAAAACGTAATAAGCAGCTGGGCGGAGTGGTACACAACTTTGATATCGGTACTCGGGAAGCAGAACCAAAACTCTTGAGTTCTAGGACATCTGTGGCTACATACTGAGACCCTGTCTCAAAATCAAATAAAAGAAACAAAACTTAATAAGCAGAAATTGGCAACACAACTTGATGTCTATTTATTTTTTAAATTGATTTATCGTATGTGCGTAACTGTCTCACCTGCATGCATATGCATGCACCACAGACAGGCCTGCCTGACGGTCCCCAGGACTGGAGAGTCTGTGAGCCACCATGCGGGTGCTGGGAGTCAAACCTAGTTCCTCTGCAAAACCAAGAGCTCTTAACACCCGAGCTCTCCTCAGCCACTTCTACACTTGAGTTTCTAAAATACCAGTGACAGCAAGATTTTATAAACCTACTGTTTTTCCTTTTTGGGAAGGAATGCACACACACATACACACACACACACACACACACACACACACACACACACACACACACACACACACACACACACACGGCTGGATTATGGGCTTGCACCACCACATACAGATTTCCCTTTTGTAAACTGTCCTTTTATTTGTTGGGAGCTAAAATCCAATTAAACTGCCAAATAAAATATATTCCTTGGAATAGCAATTTGGTGTTCAAAAAGGCCATGAGAAATCCTAGAAAGTTTTCTGGAGTTACCTATAGCACAGATCCCCGGTGGTGACAGAAGCTGGAGGTTGGTCTAGAGTAACAATAGCTTGCCTAGCATACAGGAGACCCTGGGTTCAATCCACAGAAACACATACAATTGTAAACAATGACAGCACATCTATTTTCAATCAAAGAAGATGCTATTTCTGGGTTCCTCTGTTGTCACAGAGCACACTTGTCCCTGTGGCACTTGAGAACAAAGCATCCCATTCTATAGGGACAGGGAGCCTATTCTTGTGCAACACTTGTGACTGCCTAGTTAATGAGCCAGTAAATGAAAATCAACCCAACCTATATCACATGATAGCTGCTCACACACTCACACATACACACGCACACACGCACGCTCGCACGCTCTCACGCTCTCTCTCTCTCTCTCACACACACACACACACACACGCGCACACACACACACAGACACATAGACACAGTGAAACCAGCTAGCTGCTAATGACCCACCCAACCCTCAAACAGAGAAAGCGTCAACCTTACAATTAAAGACAAAACTCCAAGGCAAGGCTGGCTGCAGAGCTCAGAGATAAAGAGTCTGCCTAGTATTCATGAAGCCATAGGTTTAATCCCAGCACAAAAACAAATGACTAATCTACCTTTAAGGTAAAGAGAGGCAAAGCAGAGGAAGATGCAATTAGCAGCCTGCTAGGAAGGTTACCAACCAGACAAGAGAGCCCTACCAATGCAACAGACTCCCAAGAGGAGAGGACAGCTTTGGCTGCACAGGCCCAAAAGCAAAAAGAAAAAACTGATCATCAGAAACACTTGTCAATCATTTTCATCAGTTTTTGGTTGTTTTGTTTGTTTGTTTGTTTGCTTTGAGACACTAGCCCCACGTAGCCCCAGCCAGGAACTCACTATATAGGAACAAGCTAGTTTTGATCTCACAGAGATCTGCCTCCCGAGTGCTGGGGCTAGCAGCTTGCACCACTCTGATTCACCACAGAATAAATGTCTCTATTGAAATGGGCTTTCCTTGTCATTTAAAGGAAAACTAAAATCTTAAAATGTTTGTTTACTTTTCTAAACATCTCCAGAACTCATTAAAAAAGAGGAGGAAGAGGAAGATGAGGAAGAAAAGGGTAGGAAGATGGAGGAGAGGAGGAGGGGGAGGAGGAGGCGGTGGCTGGGTGGTGGTGCGTGCCTTTAATCCCAGCAGTTGGGAGACAAGAGACAGGTGGATCTCTGAGTTCAGGGCCAGCCTGGTCTACAAATCCAGTGTTCCATGACGGGGGTCGGAGTGGGGGGACATGCTCTCCGTTCCATTTCCTACTGGTTTTTAGTTGGATTCTAACTTTGTAAATGAGAACTGTTGCATACCTTTAAGCACTTCTCAGATCACTTTTAATTTTGTTTAGAAAAAAAACTTCTTAAAAATTCATTCAAATAACATCGTCCATAATCACAGACCCCTTTCACATTCTGAGTACAGAATAGTTAACTATTCTGGTAAGAATTGTTGGTGACTGGTAAGATTGGTGACTGTGGGGTTGGAGAGCTGGCTCAGCAGTTAAGAGCACTGACTGCGGGGTTGGGGATTTAGCTCAGTGGTAGAGCGCTTGCCTAGCAAGCGCAAGGCCCTGGGTTCGGTCCCCAGCTCCGAAAAAAAGAAAAAAGAAAAAAAAAAAGAAAGAAAGAAAAGAGCACTGACTGCTCTTCCAGAGGTCCCAAGTTCAGTTCCCAGCAACCACATGGTGGCTCACAACCATCTGTAATGGGGTTCGATGCCCTCTTCTGGTGTGTCTGAAGACAGCTACAGTGTACTCACATATAAAAAATAAATAAATCTTTAAAAAAAAAAAATTGGTGACTGTATTCCCAAAACAGTTCAACAGGACATCAACTGTGGATAATGCTCATGTCCCCAAAGGCCACCTAGAATCACAGGAACAACCCTGGAAGGGAGCTCCATAGTCTTTTATCTGTGAGCTCTGTGCTGTTCATGAAGTTAAGGCCAGCAGTGCCTGTACACTTCCAGAGCTCCTTTTACTCCCGTGCTCCCTTATCTCCTATCAGTCCCATCAAGGCTCCTGGAACCTGTCCTTTTCTGATCCTGTTGTGATGCGCTCTTGCTGACTTTTCATGGTTTCCCTGAGGATCACACATCTACAGATGGGGTGAGAGTGATGAAAACATAAGCATTTAGAGGGAGGCCATCATTATCCTAAAGATAGTAACACATCAGGGACCAGAAGTGATGTGGGTTACAAGATTTTTGATAGGGTCACCCTAATTTCTCTAGAGCCTGGGAGGGGACACCCTGGAAATACATGGTGGCACCACACTACTACAAGGATTTCTTCACAGGTACAGGCAGAACTACACCAGAGAATGCACAACACTAAAAGCACTAGGTGCCCTGAATCTGGAGGACTTTCGGAGTGAGTGTGAGTGAGTGAATGTGTGTGTGAGAGAGAGAGAGAGAGAGAGAGAGAGTGTGTGTGTGTGTGTGTGTGTGTGTGTGTGTGTGTGTGTAAGGCAGAGGACAGCTTACAGGAGCTGGGTTGAGGCATCAGGTTTGGAGGTGGATTCCATTACCCTAAGTGGACTCTAGCCCTGAGATGACTTGGTGACTTTTTTGTACTAATCTTCTGACACATCAAAAACCACCTAACGAGAAGTATTTCAGATTTGTTGTTTCTGACCCAACTTAACGACACTTCTTTAAAATGCTGAAAATCCAAACAGTCATTCTTTACTTCCCTAAGTGAAATGTCAACACTTACAAAGACACTACCAAGGAGTGAACCATGCTTAACCCTCAAACTTCGAAGGAAGTTCACTTCTCCCAAAACAATTCCGAGTGCCAATGTCTGACTATTTAACATCTTGGACCTTAATACTATGTGTGCCCTTCCTAAGGTATGAGTCCCCTCTATAAATGACAAGCTCCATTGTTCTTTAAGTCTTAAACCACCCTCACTTTGGTGGATCTCTCCCCCACCTCCTGTATTGTGGCTACACAGCAGGCAAACTACCAGGAAATGCCAGAGATAAAGATCAGTCACGATTTTTAAGAGATCCAAAGCACAAGCGGGGTTCTGAGAAAGATTCTAAACACAGACTTAGCCTAAGTAAACACTACTGGTACAGCATGGTGGCCAATGTCAATAGTCCCAATCTTCAGGAGCAGGGAGCAGGAAGATCAGAAGTTCAAGGCCTACTACACGGAATGTTCCAGGCCAGCGTAGGGTATATGGAACCAAAAAGTAATACACTGTTGAGGACCAGCAAATACTGTTGCAACTTTAAAATGTGTTCCAGTGCTGAAGAGATGACTCACACTGCTCTTCTGGAAAAGTTCAGTTCCCAGACGGCCCCTCGCCCGTCTCCAGCACCAGGGGGATCCGATGCCTCGAACCTCCACAGACCTGCAACTCATCTGGTGCACACTTGTGCACATACAATTAAAATAATAAAAACAAATCTTTAAAAAACATGTTTCATCAGCCAGGCATACTGGTGAACTCCTTTAATCCCAGCCCTTGGGAGGCAGAGGCAGTTTGAGGTCAGCCTGATCTACAGAGTGCCAGGCTAGCTAGGGCTATGTAATGAAACCCTAATTCTTTTTAAGAAGGAAGGAAAGGAGGGAGGGAGGGAGGGAGGGAGGGAGGGTGAGTGGGTTCAGTCAGAACTGCCTGTGATGTATACCTGAAGTCTGCATTCTAAAAACTGCTTTAATAAACATCGGTTTCTTTTTTCCTGGATGTTCTGCCTGGACAAGCACTACGAACGGGAGAAAGCTGGTATCTGAGGTCAGGAAAGAAGCATTACCAAAAACCGATGACAGTGGCCTGAAGTTCACTGTTGGAACATTTGCCCAGCATACACAAGGTCGCCTGTTCTAGCTCCAGAACTCCAACATACATACATACATACATACATACATACATACATACATACGCACACACACACACTTTTGCTTTTTCAGGTAATTCAAGATAGTCTTATCTCTTTTGGTTGTAGAGGCCTCAGTACACGTGTCAGTTCCCTTGGAATTTGATCAGTATTATGGTTATTAATAAACCCAAACTATGGTTGGTAGACTCGATGAGGGCCAAACCCCACTCCCAGGTGGTTTCATTATTCAATGAATGAAACGCACACTTTAACATAAAGCCACTTGTCCAGCTAAAGGGACTCCACGGTTCTCAGATACCCTCAAACCCCTTGAGCCTTAAACCATGGCTAAGGTCTTCCTAATTTCTTGGGAGAAGAGTTGCAAACCTAAGTGGCTCTGAAACAAATGAAATCTCATCAGCGTTCTGTAATTCTTTTTCTTCTTAATACCATCTACTTTTCTTTCAAGCTGAAACTCCATACCGACTTCACCAACTTGACTGGGTGAGACAGTATCTAACATGCTAATCCATGATAACCGGCTCAAGCTTGTTTTCCTCCTACACCCATGGGTACCATTTTTCAAGTCCTGCTGCCTCTCTTCCCACCCTAAGTTAAAATCTCTGGGAATCACACTGGGACAAGCAAGAGAAACGGAGGAAATAAGTCTCAAAGTGAAATCGCTTTCTCTAGCTAACAAGAGGCACTCTGGCTTACTGCGAGCGACTTGGGATGTTACCAGAAGCTCGTGGAGAGTGTCCGGGGCGAGAGTGGGGGCGCGGGGAAAGCGGGGAAGACCGGGGAAGATCGGGAAGGCACTGCGAGCACCCGGGGTGCCAAAGCCTGGAGGCGGACGTGATGTAGGGGAAAGTGAAGCATCATAAGGCAAGTTTAAGAAGCAGTCAGGGCAGCGAAAGAAAACAGGGCAGGGCAGGTGAGAGATAGATCCCCCCAGAGCAACCTGATGAATTCCCGCCTAGTAGGGTCAGCGAGGGTCCAGGTCTCTCACCAGAACGCCGCGTTCAGCCCCAGGCACCACAGGGCGCTCCTGGCCGGCCGCTCCCACACCAGGGCTGCCTGAACCCGGCTCAGCAGAGGCTCGTAAGGCCCCAGCACCTCTACCAGGGCTCGCTGCGCCGCCTCAACCTGCTGGTCGCGCTCCCAGGAGCCGGACATAGCTCGGCGGCCCCTGAAAGCCAACCCCGAAGATGGACCCGGGGCCGCGGCCACCCCTTCAGCCTCCTCCATCTCCCCTCCAGCAGCCACAACATCCGGGGCCACGGCCCGGCAGTCACAATAACACCAACTGCGCAGAAGCGCGATTTAGCTGCGGCCGGGAGGGGAAGGAGAGGGAGTTGCTAAGCCTGTTCGTCCCACGCGCGCGTGCGCATAAACTCCTGTGCGCATTCTCCGGACGGAAGAGAATGTTGCGTCAAAATACGTTCCGGGCGCTGAGCGCGATTCGGAGCCGCGCACGCGCAACCTGCACTACTGAAGCCCAATGAAGGAGGAAATTCCATCTGCGGAGCTTAGCTCCCATTGGAGCGGGGAAAGATCAGGGGTGGAGCGCATTGCCTAGCGCCTGCGTCTTGCGGGCGAGCGCGCTAGCGGTCGGCGGCGTTGCTGGCGGGAGAGACTGCAACGCCTATGTCTGAGGAGCGATGCCGAGAGAAATCATCACCCTACAGTTGGGCCAGTGCGGCAATCAGAGTGAGCGAACCTCCAGACCCTCTGCCTGCCAGGTTCCTTAGGTGCAGTAGGGCCTCGCAATAAGGTCGTAGATTCGGTCTGTCCTCAGAATCCTAGTTCTCCCCGACAAAGGCGTCCTCCAACCCTGTACCCAACTGCCCAAAGCCTATGAACCTTCCCTTGTCCAGTTGCTGGCCTAGACACTAGGAAGTCCCAAGGATAATCTTGATCCCTAGACTCAGGCGTTCAATCCCCCACTGGCTATTTGGAACCTACCCAGACCCACGTATCCTTTTTCTTCTCCTCCCGCCTCCCTCTCTTAGTTGGGTTCGAGTTCTGGAAACAGCTATGTGCTGAGCATGGCATCAGCCCCGAGGGCATCGTAGAGGAGTTCGCCACCGAGGGCACTGACCGCAAGGACGTCTTTTTCTACCAGGTGCCCCCTCCCCCGAACCCACCCCAGTGACTTGCCAGGTCCCTGGGGACATGAAGGTACTGGTGGCGACCTGGTACTGGGAAAGTCACTGGGCAGATGGGAACAGAATGGCTGTCTTGAGGGAGGGCCTGCCGAAACCAGAGTTGGGGGACTCAGGACTTGACTCATCCTAGCTCCCTGGGCCAATCCTGGCTTTCCCTTTGACAGGCAGACGATGAGCATTACATCCCCCGGGCTGTGCTGCTGGACCTGGAGCCCCGGGTGATCCATTCCATCCTCAACTCCTCCTATGCCAAGCTCTACAACCCAGAGAACATCTACCTGTCCGAGCATGGAGGAGGGGCTGGCAACAACTGGGCCAGCGGATTCTCCCAGGTCATTACTGTTCTCCTGCAGGGCTCTCAACTCCTTGGGTGGGCACAGACCCTGTGGTTTTTCTACAGATGAAACTAGGTCAGAGGAGCATGAGTGCTGAAGCAAGATAGCCTTGGCTTCAGGAGCTAACTGCAAGGCTAAGAACCTATTCTAGCTAGTCCCTTGTTGCAGGCCATTTAAGTACTTTATATGTTAGCTTTGCAAACCTCTGACTAACCCTAGATGTAGGCGCTGTGAGTTTATATTTTATCTACTTTTTCAGACTCAAAAAAACCTGAAACCAAAGATATTTCAGACTTCGCTTAGCAAAACCAAAAATCAATAGGGAAAGCTACATTGATGTTTCTAGTCAATGCACTGTCATCAGACGTCTCACTGCAGAAATATTAGCATATCTGATAGCACATCTCAGACCTCCACCGTTGTATGGGTAGTATTGTTTATTTTGTAGCTTCTAGGAATGTGTTGAACATCACACACTAGACAAACTTACACTGCTGAGCTAGACATCACATCCCCAGCCTTCACGTGGTCTTTTTGTTAAATCCGAATATTTATTTCTTTATTTTGAGAGGGTTTCTCTGCGTAGCCCTGGCTGTCCTGGAACTCACTGTGTAGGCCAGGCTGACCCCAAGCACACAAAGATCCACCTGCCTCTGCCTCCCAGATGCTGAGATTAAAGTGTGCACCATCACTGCCCAGCTGATATGCAGTTTACATTTGTATATACAAAGCTACCTTTCGGAACCAGAAGTATTTTGATTTCTTTTTTTTTTTTTTCTTTTTTCTTTTTTTCGGAGCTGGGGACCAAACCCAGGGCCTTGCGCTTGCTAGGCAAACGCTCTACCACTGAGCTAAATCCCCAATCCCTGATTTCTAAAAATAGCTGGCACCATGAATATTACATGATGGAGTGTGGACCTCTGTTTACCTTTATTTTATAAATGAGGAAACTGAAATAGATCCCTCTTCCTGAAGTCACATGACTAGGTGACTTCAATTGGTAGAAAGAATGCTTTTCTAGGATGTATGAAGCCGCGGCTTCAGTCCTTAACACTGCATAAAACTGGGCAGCCTGGGGGCTGGGGATTTAGCTCAGTGGTAGAGCGCTTGCCTAGGAAGCGCAAGGCCCTGGGTTCGGTCCCCAGCTCCGAAAAAAAGAACAAAAAAAAAAAACTGGGCAGCCTGATACTTACTGGAGGTGAAGCAGAAGAGCCAGTATGTGAGGGTTATCCTCAGCTAAACAGAGAATTAGATGCCAGCCTTGGCTACATGAAACTCTGTCTCCCAAAAAAAAAAAAAAAAAAAAAAAAAAAAAAGAGAGAGAGAGAGAGAGAGAGAAAGAAAGTAGAGCCCTTGCTAGCATAAGCAAGGTCCTACCCGGGCTCCAGCAGTTCAAACCTGAGTGTGAACAGATCAGCTTGGTTGGGTTGTAAATTACTTGCCTGTAACCACTGTTGTAGTACCTCTCAGTGCAAAGCAAGGCAGCTATGATGCATGTAAGACTCAAGGGCAGAGGGCTGGACAGACAGCTCAGCAGTTTAGAGCACAGAGGTCCTGAGTTCAATTCCTAGCAACCACATGGTTTCTTACAACCATCTGTAATGGGATCTGATGCCCTCTTCTGAGTGGTGCTGTCTCTTGTCATATAGGCATACATATAGAGTACTCATATACATATGCGTGTGTGTGTGTGTATAAATAATCAATGGTGGGTACACTGAGGTCAAGGTCAATTCCTGTCCCACCTCACCCTCTTCCATATCTGTCCAGGGAGAAAAAATCCACGAGGACATTTTTGACATCATTGATCGGGAGGCAGATGGCAGTGACAGCCTAGAGGTGAGTGTCCCAGGAATGTCAGTGGAGGTGGACATGTAGAGACTTGGCAACACCATTTAGAAATCCCCTGCTCTGGGCCGTTGAGATGGCTGAGCAGGTGACGATGCTTGCATTCAAGCTTGACAACCCAAGTGTGGTCCGTAAGACCCATGGTAGAAAAAGAGAACTGATTCCAAAAAGTCGTGCTCTGACTCTGCACACATACAGTGGCGTGCGTGCACACACACACATACACACACACACACACACACACTAATTAGAACAATTTTTTAAAAGCTACCTGTTAGGTACAAGACCAACTCATTCATCGTTGCATTTCACAGAAGCCACCAAGCCTTATTAAAGAGAAGACAGTCTCCTAGGCAGTGAGGGGACTTGGGAAGACAAGAGTCCAACACAATTCAGGATGTGTCTAGTTGGAAATTAGGGCTAGAGCGATGGCTACTGTGGTTACAAGCACTAACTGCTCTTGCAAAGCACCTGGGTTTAGTTCCCGGCACCCAGCATGGTGGTTTACGATCATCTATAACTCCACTTCCAGGAGATCTGATGCCCTCTTCTTTTTCTTTTCTTTTTATCAGAGCTGGGGACCAAACCCAGGGCCTTGCGCTCGCTAGGCAAGCGCTCTACCGCTGAGCTAAATCCCCAACCCCCTGATGCCCTCTTCTAACCTCCACAGGCACCAGGCACACACATGTATGCACACATATGTGTGCATATACATACGTGCAGGCAGGCACGGGAAATAAAAATAAGCTTAAACTTTTTAAACTAGATCCTGTCACCAGACAGACACCAAAATGCTTATAAGCCGCTTTTTTACACAGGGATTTGTACTGTGTCACTCCATTGCTGGGGGGACAGGCTCTGGCTTGGGCTCCTACCTCTTGGAACGGCTAAATGACAGGTAAGCCTATGTTTGTGGGGCTAGGTGAAGATGGGTCCTTTCTCTTTGTTCCCTAAGGCACTTGGGGCCCAGCAGACATAGCTCCCCATGTGCTGTAGCCTTTCCATTCGAATCCTCAGACTGGGAGGAAACTGAAGGTGCAAGGCAAAAACCCAATAGAATTTGCAGAGCTCAGAGCCCAGCATGTAGGCCCAGCTTTGAATGGCCAAGGGATGTGTCCAGGTTTGGAGCATAGGATTTTACAATGTCTCTTCCCTTGCCCTTTTTGGGGTTTTATCCTTTCAAAAACTGCAACCTCAGGGCTAGAGAGATGGCTCAGTGGTTAAGAGCACTGCCTGCTCTTCCAGAGGTCCTGAGTTCAAATCCCAGCAACCACATGGTGGCTCACAACCATCTGTAATGAGATCTGATGCCCTCTTCTGCTGTGTCTGAAGACAGCTACAGTGTACAATATACAGCTACAGTATACATAGATAAATAAATAATTCTTCAAAAAAAAAAAAAAAAACTACGACCTCCTGTTCTGCTGCTTTTGGCGCAATTCTATTTTTCCTATTCACAGAAAAATGCTCCTAGACCCACCCGTTGAGAAGGTTGATGTTCACAAAATCTCTAATGTTGCCCTCTCCTCTCAACCCCACCAGGTACCCCAAAAAACTAGTGCAGACGTACTCCGTGTTCCCCAACCAGGACGAGATGAGTGACGTGGTGGTCCAGCCCTACAACTCCCTCCTCACGTTAAAGAGGCTGACCCAGAACGCGGACTGTGTGGTGAGGCCTGGATTCTTGTTCCGGCTCCCATCCCCCTGTCTGCTCATCTTCGTTTTGAGCTCTCTTGTGCCGTAAGCCTGAGAAGGTCCCTTTGGAGTGAGTGTTTCCGACCATAAGGCTCAAGGCTAGACTCAGGCCAAGCTTGCGGTGTTCTTGCCCTTATAAATCTTCAACCCTTTGCTATCTCTTCTAGGTAGTGCTGGACAACACGGCCCTGAACCTGATCGCCACAGACCGCCTGCACATCCAGAACCCATCCTTCTCCCAGATCAACCAGCTGGTGAGCCCCCACTCCTGGAATGAGAGCCCTCTGTCTAGAGAGGGTCATCAGAGGAGGGACGCTCCACCTCCATCAAGCCCCATGACACAGTATCTCCTGCTCCCAGGTGTCCACCATCATGTCAGCCAGCACCACCACCCTGCGCTACCCCGGATACATGAACAACGACCTCATCGGCCTCATCGCCTCACTCATTCCCACCCCTCGACTACACTTCCTCATGACTGGCTATACCCCCCTCACCACGGACCAGTCAGTAAGAGCTCCCCCAGTGTCCCAGCACTGAGGCCTTTCCCTTTTCCATACTCTCCCACACAAACCCGCTCTTTGCAGCCCTTCTCTACCCACCTCCCAGGTTCTATACTCAGGGCCTAACACTGCCACCAGCTTGCAGCCCTGCCTCCGTGTTCTACTACCTTTGTTTGGCTCCTGCAGGGGTGCTGCCCAATGGGGTCTCCTGCTCATTGCTCAAGGGCATGGGATTGGTGAGCTGAGAGCCATGATCGATCAATTGATCGATCCTAATCCCATGGCAGAGACTCAGCACAGACCTGATCTAAAGACAGTCCCCAGAGGCCACACCTCCTGCCAGCTGATGGGGACAGAGTTGACCCTTCTCCTCTGTCCATGCCTCTCTGAGTTGCTCCCTGACTGCTGCCCGGGTCCCTGTGAATCCCCGTTCCCTCAGGTGGCCAGTGTGAGGAAGACAACAGTCCTGGATGTCATGAGGAGACTGCTACAGCCCAAGAACGTGATGGTGTCCACAGGTCGGGATCGTCAGACCAACCACTGCTACATCGCCATCCTCAACATCATCCAGGGAGAGGTGGACCCCACCCAGGTAAGGGAGGCCCCTTCACCCTAGCCTGGGGACCACAGGATGGAGAAGAAGCCACCACCACCTCTCTGCCCACCCAAGGTCCACAAGAGCCTGCAGAGGATCCGGGAGAGGAAGTTGGCCAACTTTATCCCCTGGGGCCCGGCCAGCATCCAGGTGGCCCTGTCAAGGAAGTCTCCCTACCTGCCCTCAGCCCACCGGGTCAGCGGGCTCATGATGGCCAACCACACCAGTATCTCCTCGGTGAGCACAGTCTCCTGTTGTCCCTGTGTTACCGGGAGTCAAACCCAGGGCTTCGGGAATGGGAGGTAGCTCTCCCCACTCTGAGCCACACCCCAGCTCCTGGTCTTTGGCCACTCTGCTCCATTCCCTATGTCCTTAGTCCCCACCCTGTCTGTCCCTAGTTCTGTGTCCTGTGCTGGGTGCCCTTCTGAAGCTCACCTCTCCAACCGTACGAGCTGCCTCTGCTCTACCCACTGTCTCCGTTCCTTCCACCTCTGCTCCTAGCATCTGACTAGAGAATAACCATACCTTGGTTCCCTGACCCTCTAGGCTGTACTGTTTCCTGATTTCTTTGTGACCACCCCCAATCTCTGTGCCCTAAGCTTTTTGAAAGGACCTGTCGCCAGTTTGACAAGCTGAGGAAACGGGAGGCCTTCATGGAGCAGTTCCGCAAGGAGGACATCTTCAAGGACAATTTTGACGAGATGGACACCTCCAGGGAGATTGTGCAGCAGCTGATTGACGAGTACCATGCGGCCACACGGCCAGACTACATCTCCTGGGGCACCCAGGAGCAATGAGTCGCCCGAGACAGGGACCCTCATCTGCCTTACCGGTTAGCCCAGGCCCTGCCTGGCTGACTACCCCTCAGAGCACAGATCAGGGACCTCATCAATCACTCGCATACACATGCACTGTCTGTTGGCTTAGGGGCGGGTTTACTTCTTTGAGAGTATTTATCTTTAATAAAGCACTGGATGTAAACCGAGTCACTGGTCTCTGAATTCACACTTGGGAACAGGGGCTGAAGGAACCTGTTTCTGTGTCACTGACGCTTCCTTTCTGCACTCCCAACATCTTCAACTCTGGACAGCAAGCCGCCCGCCTCTAGCTTTGCCTTTGGCCTAATTGTGGAAGACACAGATGGCTCTTGACCCTGCTGGAATTCCTTCCAGAATAAAAGGAACCACAGATAAGATCTTTCTCTCCATCCAACCTCCTCTGCTCTCAGTTCCGTCACACTGGACCAGAGGAACACTCCTCCACTTGCACGTTTCCACACCGGAGTGTCCTGTTTGCAAAGACACGCCTGGGGCCACCACACTACCTACCCGGAGCCCCTAACCAGGGCAGTCAGCCTTTGTGCCTTCCAAGCGCAGGCCAGCAGACCAGTGCTGAAGAGCCAGTCCCAGCGAGCCTTGACTGGAGTCTAGAGAACATCAGGAGACCGTGTCCAGTGCCTACACAAGCAGAGTCAAAACTGGTTCCATTTCTGTTCTCAACTGGTCTTCATTTATGTAAAGTTTTTATTACCTTTCAGTCCTTTTGGATGTAATTATGAGTATGTATAAGCCTTGGGGTAAGTGTGGAAGTCAGAAAATAACTTGGGAGAAATTTCTCATCCACCGTGTGCGTCCAGGGTACAGAACTTAGGTCGTCAGACTCAAGGGCAAGCCACTCTGCCTGCCAAGCCATCTCACCACCCCATTTTTTTTGTAAATTTATTTTTGATATATGGGTGTTTTATCTACATGTTTGTGTGTACCATGTACATGTAGTACCGGCAGAAGCCAGAAGAGGGTGCCAGATCCCCTGGAACTAGACTAGTTGTGGATGGTGAGTCTTGGTGCTGAGAACAGAACTCAAGCCATCTGGAAGAGTGCCCAGTGTGTTTAACCTCTGAGCTCTCACCCCAGTATCCTCCATTTTTACAAATTCCACTTATTTAAAAGGCCAGTGGGAGGAAGATCACAGACAAACAGTGATTTTGTGGCTCTTAAACCCTTAGAGTCCTGGGTGGCGGTGGTGCATGCCTTCGAACCCAGCACTTAGGAGGGAGAGTTAGGCGGACTTGGAAGCCAGTCTGGTCTACAGAGTGAGTTCCAGGACCGTCAGGGCTACCCAGAGAAACACAGCCACTAAATAAATAAATTTAAAATAAAAAACAATAACAACAACAAAACCGAAAAGACCAAACCAAAACAAAATCCTTGGGCTCCAAGCCTGGCTCTAAGGGCACACAACTTTCATCCTGGCATTCTGCAGGCAGGTAGATCTCCAAGTTCAAGGCCGTCCTGCTCTAGAGATGGAGTTCCAGGACATCCAGGGCTACACAGAGAAACCCTGTCTCGAAAGACAACCGAAAAACCTACTTACCCCCTCAAATCCTTGGGATGCAAAGGGCAGATTCCCCCTAGATTATAGAGGACTGCAAAGGCCTCACTAAACTCTTGCCTGCCCCACAGGGAAGAACTACAATGACTGATGGACGTCATGCATCATGTACGTTGGTTTGTTTAAAACCTATGAAGGGGTGGATGTCATTACCTATCTCGTTTTTAAAAGGAGCAAACAGGAGTAGATCACAGACACCCTGTTAAGTGGCCTGAAGTGGCAGAGTTGGAACAAACTATGCTGTGCCTGGCGCCTGTGTTTGTTTTAAGGTAAAAGCCAAACAAGCCATGTTTTTAGATGTATTTATTTTATTTCCACATGTGTGTATGCATACAATGTGTATGCCTGGCTGCCTACAGACGTCAAAAGAAGGCGGCATTGGATCCTGAGTTCCTAATGGTTACAAGCCACTTGTGTGGATGCTAGGAACTAAGCCCAGATCCTCTGCAAAAGCAAGTGTTTTTAGGCACTAAGCCCCTCTTCCCTTTTTTGAGATTACATCATACTATGTAGCCCAGGCTTACCTAAGACTCGCCATGCTCCTCCTGCTTCCACCCCTGCCCCTCTGCCCCTGCCCCTCTGCCCCTGCCCCTGCCTTGTACTAGGACTAGATTATGTGCGTCCATTGTTGGCACACAGCACATTTGTGTGGTGCTGGGGAGCAAGCTTAGAACCTGCGTGAATTAAGCGAGCACCATGCCACCGAGCTACACTCCCAGCACTGGTGTCTGTCACTAACTGTTGGCAATATGCGATATGCTTCCTTTTGTATCTGCCAGGCCAGTATTGTAGCTGCTCATTTCCGGGGGAGGAGTTGTTGGAAGCCATGAGATGAGCCCGTCTCCTGGCTTGCAAGGATGTGTGGGCCTTGACTTCTTCTGCAAAAAGAGCATGTTTGATTCTTCCTGAGAATATCAGTATTAGCTTCCCATTCAACTGCCAAACATCCATCTTGCAGTGCAAGATATCTGGTAACATGTCTGCTGTCAGGATGTTTTAGGCAAATACTTCACTTCTCCCTAGGCTGAGAGGATGAGTTGGTGGAAGAGCCCTTGTCTCATCTGATAGACAACCAAGGACCCCATGATAATGTGAAAGCCTCACAGAACTGGTCGGCAGGAAATAGGCAGTCAAACCCAAGTCTCAGACCGTCTTACCATCTTAGGAATGAGGAGTCCGCAAGCCCATTCCACCACACTCAAAGCAGCCAACCTGTCCCTGTCCTTTGCCAAGACCTACAGGGAGCTGACTCAGGGACAAGTGACATGGTCATGGCTAACCAGCTGCCTATTCCCTCTCAGGGAGGAAGGTGACTTCTTCAAAGCCAGTGTGCACCTGGTCCCCCCCCCAGCTCCACCTCCTACGTCTGCATCCTGGGCACTCAACACAGTCCTTCCCATTTGCTGACCTTAATCCTGATGACCAAACTTTTTCCGTCCTTTGGAGACCTCTGCATAAGTGGTCTACTGGCCCACTTCCAGACCACAAGCAATCCCTCCTTTTTCCAGGGGTCCTCCTTTTCAGGATCCAGTTAAGGCAAGTATGGCCCCCCAAGCTTGAGCTGGGCATAGTGACACACGTGTCTTTAATCCCAGCACTCAGGAGGCAGAGGCAGGTGGATCTTTGAGTTAGAGGCCAGCCTGGTCTATATAGTGAGTTCCAGGACAGCCAGGGCTATACAGAGAAACCCTGTCTCAAAACAAAAAGAAGAAAAGAAAGAAAGAGAGAGAGAGAGACAGAGACAGAGATAGAGATAGAGACAGAAGAGACAGAGACAGAGAGACAGACAGAGAGAGACAGAGAGACAGACAGAGACAGAGAGACAGAGACAGAGAGACAGAGACAGAGAGACAGAGACAGAGAGACAGAGACAGAGAGACAGGGACAGAGACAGAGAGAGAAAAGAGGGAAAGAGAAAAACAGAGAGAGAGAGACAGAGAGAGAAAAAGAGAGAAAGAGAGAGAGACAGAGAGAAAGAAAGAAAGGGAAAAAAAAGAAAGTTAGGTTTGCATAGTGTGATCACCAGCCCTGAGAGGTGAATAAACTCCCTAGCCTAGCAGGGTGGAGTGACTCTGCAAGGACGCCTATGTTCTCTGACTGGTAAGTACCAGGTGTTAGAGGCATGAACCGCACTTCAATACCAGCCTCAGCCAGGCCCCTCCCCCAAAGCTATTTTCAGATCACTCAACCCCCCCACAACAGACGACTGGGGGGGGCGCCTCCCAGTTCTTGGCCAGCAGCAAACCTCAAACTGTGTCAGGCAGAGAGCAACGCAGAGGCCAGGTGGAAAGAGAGAGGCCTCTGGGAATCGGGCAGCAGGTGGTGCTGGTTGTGAAAAGCCCTGAGGTATTGTGAGGCACAGCTATAAAGTGACCTGACTGGACAACATACATGGGTTGCTATGAAAAAGCTGTTGAGAAAGCAGAATGCCCAAGCTTGGAACGGGATTGTCTTCAGCCAAATGATGAGAGAAAGTTAGCCATTTAAAGGTAATGTTCTCAGAATATTCCATGGGAGGTGATGTAACTCCAGGGGCCCTGGAACGTGGGTGAGACGGAGCTCTGGAGCAGGAAGCACATATCCCAAAAATAGACTTGAGTGAATCTGAAACATGGAGACAGTAACTTGGGAGGACATGTTGAGGTTAGGTCAAGAGGCGACAAGCTCTCACTCAGGCTCTCTCTACCAGCCATAAACATTCTAGAACTCCCTAAAAAGTGGCACTCCTCCGTGGGGAGCCAGTTTAAATCCAAAAGAAAACACTTGCTCTGAGAACGCCACCTAGTATATGCCCCCCTTATACTCTCTAGTACCTTAGATGAGGAAGAACCTACTCTGGAAAAGAAACAAAAACATTCAAGTTTCATGTTTGGGGATCTGTGGCCATGGCTCAGTGGTTAAGAGCACTTGTTCTCGAAAAGAATCAGTTCCCAGCATCCACATGCCAGTTGGCAACCATCTGTAACTCCAAGGACCTGATGACCTCTGACCTCAGGCACCAGGCACACATGGGGTGCACATACAGACATTCAGACAAAACACACATACACATAAAATAACTCTTAGAAAAAAAAGCAAAGATAAAAATAAAATAAAATCAACCTTCCAGTTTTTTACCCTGTCATGAGCTGTTGGATCACCTCTTTGTCTTGTGACAGGATCTCATTTTGTAGCCTAGCCTTGTCTTGAACTCGTAATTCTTCTGCCTCAGCTCCCCAAGTGCTGGGATTAGGGGCTCATGCATCTGCACCCGGCTGACACAAGCATTTCCTAAAAATGGAAACTGAAAGGCTGGCCAGACGGCGTGGCAGATAAACACTCTCATGAGAAACGATGGCTTTCTGGGCCCTTCCTGTGTGTTTCCCCACCGTCTTTCCTCCCGCCCTCCATTTACTTCTGAGTCTTAGTGTCTTCGCAGTATAGTCTTCTAAAACGAGAGGGAGACAGTATTAAGTTCCATAGAAACTTCTGGAGAGCATCTGCTCTCACTGAAGGATCCATAGGGTGAAATTAATTAACGTTCTTGATAGCCTGTCTGAGTTTTTGTTTTGTTTTTTGTTTTTTGTCTTTTGTGTTTTTGAGACAGGGTTTCTCTGACTCTCCTGGAACTTATTCAGTAGACCAGGTTGACCTTAAGCTCCACCTGCCTCTGTCTCCTGAGAGCTGGGGTTGAAGGTTTGTGCCACCACACCCACCAAAAGATCTTACTGTATGAGTATTGCCCAAAGAATGTGAGGCTTTTTAAAAAAGATTTACCTTTATTATTTATTTAATTTTGTGCATATGGGTATGCACTCGTGTGCATACAGGTCCCCCCGAGTCCAAAAGAGGGAGCCAGATCCTTCGGAGCTGGGCTACAGATGGTTGTAGGCAGCTGGACTTGGATGCTGGAAACTGAACTTAGGTGCTCTGGTGTTCCAACAAGAGCTCTGAACAGCTGAGTTCTCCCTAGCCCTTTTCTTTCTCTTCTCTTTTCCTTTTTAAACCATCCTAATTTGAGAGAGAGAGAGAGAGAGAGAGAGAGAGAGAGAGAGAGAGAGAGAGAGAAGCAAGTTCCTGCAGCCCACAGTAAAAAGAGAAAACCAAATTCCAAAAGTTGTTGCTGTCTGACTTCCTGACTTCCATACATGGCACTATGACATGTTCCTGTTCTGTCTCTGTCTCTGTCTCTGTCTCTGTCTCTGTCTCTCTCTCTGTCTCTCTCTCTGTCTCTGTCTCTGTCTCTCTCTCTCTCACACACACACACACACACATTAGTAATAAATCAAAAACTAAGAAATAAAAACATCCTTAAGATTTCTTTTATGTGTCCGAGTGTTCTGCCTGCATGCATTCATGTATACTATGTGAGGTCAGATGGTGTTGGCTCCCCCTGGAAATGGAGTTGCAGACGGTTATGAGCTGTTAGTGCTGAAAACCCAAACTGAGCCCTCTGTAAGAACAACAGTGCTCCCAACGGCTGAGGCATCTCTCAAAACCTCTAAGCAGCAATTTCAAAAGATAATAAAAACCGAAACTTGGTTGCAGGGTTAAGCTTCACGAGGGGCCCCACCTAAGGGCTTCCAGTGTTAGAGGCAGGAGTGGAGGACTGCTGCCACTTGTATGGGAGCCCTTTACCCTGCATGATACATTCACACATACACTGATTATCCTGCCCTTTGAGGAAGGATATTTGCCATTTATCATCAGAAGGAAATGGGCACAGGAAGATGAGGAACTTCCTCGAGTTCACATACTGGTAAATGAAACACCAGGACCTCTGGCTCTAAATCAATACACCAGTCTGGATGACCCAGGGTCTAGGAAGCACTCGGAAGCAGGCTATAGTCAGCACCCAAGTTGGAGGTTTCTTGAACTAGGAGAAGGCATGGGGGGCAGGTCTTCACTTTAGGACTGTCCAACTGGCACTGCCCTGAAGACCGTTGTGATTTAAATCTGGATGTTCCCTACTGGCTCATGTTTCATTCATGTGGTCCACAGCTTGTGACTGTGTGTGTGTGTGTGTGTGTGTGTGTGTGTGTGTGTGTGTGTATATGTATGTGTGTGACTCCTGTGTGTGTGTGACTCTGTGTGTGTATGTATGTGTGTGACTCCTGGGTGTGTGTGTGTGTGTGTGTGTGTGTGTGTGTGTATGTATATGTGCAAGACTAATGCTGTTCTCTCTCCTCTGGAGCGCTCTCTTTCTCTCTCTCTCTCTCTCTCTCTCTCTCTCTCTCTCTCTCTCTCTGTGTGTGTGTGTGTGTGTGTGTGTGTGTGTGTGTATGTATATGTGCAAGACTAATGCTGTTCTCTCTCCTCTGGAGCGCTCTCTCTCTCTCTCTCTCTCTCTCTCTCTCTCTCTCTCTCTCTGTGTGTGTGTGTGTGTGTGTGTGTGTGTGTGTGTGTGTGTGTGTATGTCGTTGTATGACTGATACCCATGGAGGCCAGGCATACACAAATAAAAATATTTTTAGAAGACTCATCCTCTTAGGATCTCAAATCCACATGAACAATTCCTGGTGGCAAAAATTAAGGACATGTTTTTATGGGCAAGCAAGCAGAAGAATGAAAGCCCACTTTTTTTTTTTTCCTTTTTTTTCTGGAGCTGGGGACTGAACCCAGGGCCTTGCACTCCCTAGGCAAGCGCTCTTCTGCTGAGCTAAATCCCCAACTGAAAGCCCACTTTTTTAATTTAAATTTTTATTCCATTTATTTATTTACTTATTATGTATGAGTTTGTGGGTGCCTTATGAAATATCAGAGGATAACCCTTAGGAGTCATTTGTCTCCTTGACTCGGTCTGACAGACAGCGGGTACCTTTACCTACCGGGCTGTCTTACTGAGCCAAAAGCTTAATTTTAATTTTTCTCTAACTGTTCCCCATAGACATAAAACCATGCAGAGGATTTGAGAATAAAAACCAATCAATTGGGGCTGGAGAGATGGCTCAGAGATTCAGAGCACTGACTGCTCTTCCAGAGGTCCTGAGTTCAAATCCCAGCAACCACATGGTGGCTCACAACCATCTGTAATGAGATCTGATGCCCTCGTCTGGTGTGTCTGAAGACAGCTACAGTGCACTCAGATAAAAATGTGTGGTGGTTGGAGGGGGTTGTAGGAGGAGGTATGAGGTGTGAGAGGTGTGGGAGGGTGTGGAGGTATGGGGTGGGGATGTTCATGTGTGGGTGTCGGGTGTGGGGGTGGGGTGGGGGTGTTGACTGGGATGAAGCTCAGTTGCAGCATGCTTGCCTGACATGCGCAAAGCTCTGGGTTCAATCCCCTGGAGCAGGTAGAACTAGGCAAGGTGGTTCTCCACTGCAGTCTGAACACTCACCGGGAAGATCCAAAGTTCAAGGTTATCTAAGGACACATGGTGAGCTTAAAGCCAACCTGGGCCAAATATCAGGACCTCATTTCAGAAAAATTAAAAAAAGGAGGTATAAAATCCACGAGGTGGGGGGCAGGGGGGGATAGCTCAGCAGTTAAGAGTGCTGGCTGCTCTTCCAGAGGACCCTGGTTCAAGTCCCAGCACCCACAAGGCAGTTCACAACTGTCTGTGACTCCTGTTCCAGTGAATCTGGCACCCTCACACCGACATACATGCAGGCAAAACATCAAATGCACATACAAATAAATAGAATATTTTTTTAAAAAAGAAGAAGGGGGCAATCAAGGAGGTACTATTGTTCATCTTTGACCACTGAGCTCAGGCCACAGGTAGGTACATGGTGACCAAATGAGGCAACGTCTTCCTCTGAAGCTGACACAGGCTGGTCCTCCTGCTCTCGCCTGTGAACCTCTGGCTCCAGCCCAGACCTTAGGCCCCTCCCCTCCAGACAACCAGGCCAGCCAGAAGAGTCCGGCTCTCAGAGTATCCCTTTGTAAGGGTGGGTGAAAAGGACTTCCAGTTGGCCAGCCGCACAGTTCTGTGTCCCTGCTTCTCTGCCTTGTCTCTCATGGCCTCCAGCTGCTGTGGAAAATCCAGTAAGCATGAACACCGGGACACTCTCGGAGGGAATTTTCTGAATCTATATTCTGGGAAGTCTCGTTTAGTAAGGTCTGCCACTTGGCCACTGGCCAGATGACATTTTTTGGGTCACGTTGACCTCTTCAAAGGCTACGCCACCTAGGATTCTCCCTCGCTGGCATCCTACTCCGACTCTGTCAGCCCCAACAGAACCAAAGGAGCCTCCATTCTGGCACCAGCCTGGGCGCTCATCCATACAGAGAGGATCACAACCTATGCCCGAAAGGACGATGACATTTTCCCCTTTATTTAAGGTCTGGCTGCCTTCCAATTCAGTTACCTCTCCTCTAAGCTAAGGGTGGCGATGTGTCTACAACCCTAAAGCTCAGGAGGCGACAGCAGGAGGGGCCAGGGGTTCAAGACCAGCATGAGCTACATGAGACCCTGTTGCCAAACAAAGAGAAACAAAGCAAACCAGTGGTTGAAAAAATAGTGGGCGGAACTTTCCGAAATAACAATTCATCCACTCTACTAAACTCCATCCCTCTGGGGAAGTTCTTCCAGTCAAGTCTTTCCCAATTGTGAGACGCCAGGTAGATCCTTCCACAAATACAGACCTATTCATTCCTACAGGTACAGGCAGGTCCTAGAGGCCTTCTTGGATGTTGTAAATTATTACAGGACATATTTTAAGGTTTTCTTTTTTTTTCATCTCATGCACCCAGCATGGCAAAAAAAAAAAAAAAGTCCCTCTAGAACCACACAGCCATGAGTGTTTGATCTCCTGCCCCCACCCTCAGAGTGCCCACTAACAATATGTTTTTATGACTATTTGGGGGGGGTTGGGTTTTTTTTTTTTTTTTTGAGCATTTTGCCTGGATGTATGCCTGTGTACCACATTCCTGATAGCCTTAGAGGTAAGAAGAGGGCATTTTTGTTTTGTTTCGAGACAGTTTGTCTGTGTAACTTTGGCTGGTCTGGAACTCACCCTGTAGACTAGTAGGCTGGCTTCGAACTCACAGAAATCCAGCTGCCTCTGCCTCCTGAGTGCTGGGATTAAATGAGTGTGCCAGAGCCACCTGGCTAGAAGAGAGAGAGAACGTTTTGAATCCCCTAGGACTGGAATTATTGACAGTTGTGACCTGCCCTCTGGGATGCTGGGATTTGAACCTTGTCCTCTGCAAGGCCAAGTGTTCTTAACCACTGAGCCATCTCTCCAGTCCCAACATTGTTCTTTATTTTTATTTGTTTGATACAGGATCTTATTCTACAGGCTAGTCTGCCCGGAAAGTCAATTTGTAACCCAGGTTGGTCTCTAACGTATGACAGCCCTCCTGCCTTAGCTTCCCAAACACTGGGATTACAGGCATGGGTCACCACACCCATCTCACAAATTTCTAATTCTGTGGAAAAACCTGCCACCAAAAGTTTAGGGCAAGATACAGTTTAACTGGGCAGGGTAACTATACCTTTAATCTCAGTACTCAGGAAGCAAAGGCAGATGAATCTTGTCAAGTTTGAGGTCAACCCATAGGACATCTGGGGGTTACATTGTAGACCCGTACCAGGATAGATTAGCCTCTGACACTTTTCTTCCTCTCTCTCTCTCCCTTCCTTCCTTCTGTGAAATAGGGTCCCAACATGTATCCCAGGCTGGCCTGCAGATTAGGTCCTTCTCCTCCTCCATATCTTCAAGTTCGAGATTACAAGTCAGTACACCATAGCCAGTCTTATAGCTTGGTTTCAAATAGTACAGTTCAATTAAAATGTCTTGGTAATTTCCCTCTCAGAAAGTTGTTATTAAGTAGACTCGTGATCTTGGGCAGGTCACTTCCTGTCCCAAGATCATTCATCATTCATTCATTCATTCAGACAAATGTTTATTGAGAGACTACTAATTTATAGACACCTGTTAGGTGCCGGAGACAACTAAGATGGGCAAGATACCACAGCTGTAAAATTCCACTGCACGCTGTTCTCCTGTCAGCGTAAATAACTCATCAAGTTGCTGCGTGATTAGGTCTCTGATGAGGAGGCTGGACAAGACACTGGAGGAACTGGAGAAGACATTTAAGTCTCATTAGGGGTACAGGGGTCTGCAAAACAAGGGGTTGCATCTCTAGAGGGGCTATTATACGGTCGGGATGCATTTCAAAAGCACACAGAGGTTGCTAGGATACTCAACTTCAGAAGAACCGTGTGAGATACCAGCTCTGCACAAATTCACCTCAGGAGTTGGCCAACTATTTTTGGCCCAAGATCTTCTGGCCGGATTCAATGTTAGAAGAACATTTTATAAAGTTCAGCTATACGTGTAGTTATAGGATCAAAGAAACAAATATATCATTTGGCAAAGGATTTAAATCTAGACATACATAAAATGAGCCCATCTGTCTTAGTCAGGGTTTCTAATCCAGCACAAACATCATGATCAAGAAGCAAGTTGGGGAGGAAAGTGTTTATTCAGCTTACACATTCACATTGCTGTTCATCACCAAAGGAACTCAGAACTGGAACTGAAGCAGATCAGGAAGCAGGAGCTGAAGCAGAGGCCATGGAGGGATGTTTCTTACTGGCTTGCTTCCCCTGGCTTGCTCAGCCTGCTCTCTTATAGAACCCAAGACTATCAACCCAGGGACAGTGCCACCAACAATGGGCTGGGTCCTCCCCCCTGATCACTCATTGAGAAAACGCCTTACAGCTGGGTCTCATGGAGGCCTTTCCTCAACTGAGGCTCCTTTCTCTGTGATAGCTTCAGCTTGTGTAAGTTGACACATAGAACCAGCCATTACACCATTCTAATGCCTTCTCTCAAACAAGCCAAGTGTGGTGGCAAATGCCTTGAATTCCCAGCACTTGAGAGGGAGAATTGGGAGGATGGGGAGCACAAGGCCAGCCTCAGTTACACACGGAGTTGAAGGCCAGACTGAACCATAAGAGACTCTGTCTCAACAAAACAGACCAAAAATAACAGCAACAGAAGTTGTCTTTAAAACAAAGCTACAAAGAAAGTTTTCTTGCCAGAAACTCTGTATTCACCCCGAGTACTGTTGAATTAGTAACTTACTAGCTGTGATTTATGCCTAAGTCAAACACCAGCTGATACTATGTAAATCCTTAAGTGCTGAAGAGAATAGTTATCATTCCTAAAAGCCACTGTGAATCCTCCCATGTAGTCACTCTGGTCTACAGAGCAAGTTCCAGGATAGCCGGGACTACACAGAGAAATTCTCTTTAAAATAAAAATGAAAAAGCAAGGTTTGTATTAGTGTATGGGTGTTTTGTCTGTGTGTCGCATGCACGACCGGTGTCCTTGCAGGCCAGAAGAGTGTATCAGATCCCCTGGAACTGGAGTTAAATGCTTGTGAACTGTCACGTGGGTGCTGGGAACTGAATATGAGACTTCTGGAAGAGTACCCAGTGCTCTTACCCACTGAGCCATCTCTCTACCTTTCCTTTATTTTCTAGACTTACTTCAATACATACTTTTGTTTTTGCAATGCTTATTTATTGACTGACTTCTGGATTACGTTTGGTGGTGCCAGAGATGGAATTCAGGGCCTCGCATATACAGGCAAAACTGCTCTACTGGGGGTTGGGGATTTATCTCAGTGGTAGAGCGCTTGCCTAGCAAGCGCAAGGCCCTGGGTTCAGTCCCCAGCTCCGGGGGGGGGGGGAGCTCTACCACTGAGCTACATCCCTAACCTGGTTGTCATCATATTCAAAGATGGAGAGAAGTTATTTTATTCAGAATAAAGTGTGCTTCAGGATTCTCTATTAACAACCATGCCTTATTTTTCAAGATTTGTTTCTTTTTATGTATATGAGTGCTTTGCCTGCACGCATGGAAGTCTACCTTCCATATGTGTACCTGGTGCCCTTGGAGGCCGGAAGAAGATATCAGATCCTCTTGGCACTGTAGTTACAAATAGTTGTGAGCTGCCGTGTGGGTGCTGGGAATTGAACCCAGGTCCTTCGCAACTGCAGCCAGTGCTCTTAATTACGGAGCCATCTCTCCAGCCCCGGTCCTGTTGCCTATAAACAAACAAAAATTTTTTATTTCTCCTTAAAGCAATAAAATAAAACAAGACACCTCTACATTAGCAAGTAAAAGATAACAGGGACTGTAATAAGATTTTTTTTCTGTATAAAATATTTTTTTTCTGTAACTCAGTCACTTCCAGAAAGGCTCTGGGGGAGGAAGTTTACTAGATGAAGAGAACACAAGATTAAAATCACTTTGGTTCCAACATCTTTGAACAACAGAAAACATCCCAAGCCACTTGTGTGTCTCCAGAACCACAAACAGGGGTGTACAGCAGAAGACAGCAGGATCCTGCACGTGGTTCTCTTTTTAAGGTCCCTTGGTTTATTAACTCCTTATCGTTAGAGCACAGGGTGATTCAACCAGGGATCAGTTCCAACCTGTCTGGTGTTGGTCTATCCTGGGAACTTCCTGGTCCACTTGCTTCTTGCTTCATTGCCAAAGTGCAGATTGTAACAGCTCTCACCACTGGGGACTCTTCATAGGCATCGCGCATTCACTGTGACGGTCTCTACAGGACAGAGCTACTGGGCTCCAGGGTCAACAGCCAAAGTCTTACTCAGAGCAGAGTAGGCTATGGGAAGGCACTAGGCAGGCTGACTGACCGCAGCTACTGCTGTCCATGAAAAGCTGGGTGTGGTGAGCACGAGACTATAATCACAGCACTTGGGAGGAGGAACCTGTGGTGGGTCAGGGGTTTTAAATCAGCCTAGCTACATGAGACTCTGTCCAAAAATAAAAAAGCCTGGTGGATCAGGCTCATAAGGGACATTGAGACCCGTCACCTTTGTGGTTGCTGCCTCTAGCAGCCCATCCAGGACAAATGGCTTCCACCTCCCTGTCCTATGACATCATTTCCTGTGTGAGCACTGGGGGCAGGGTTGGGAAGACCTAATTAATAAATGATCTCCAAGTCCGGTCCAGCTGTAGCATGCTGTCACTGCCCCTGCAATGAATCAACTGCAGGATGCATGCCGGCTGCACGGGAGGAGACAGACTCCATCCTCATTCTGCACAAAGGCCAGAAAGAGAAGGGTAGAAGCAGCAAAGAACACCACGATTTTGAAAATTAAATACAATCTAAGAACAGTAAAAAGGGGGTGGGGTGGGGAGTTTTCTTTCTTTTCTTTTATTTTCTTTCAATTTTTTTTTTTTTTTTTGGAGACAGGGTTTCTCTATATAGCCCTGGCTGTCCTAAAACTCGATCTGTAGACCAGGCTGGCCTCCAACTCAGAGATCTGTCTCCCACATGCTGACATCAGAGATGTGTGCCACCACATCCAACTGCAAAAATGTGTTTTCCACAGTGGACCTAAATGAAGACTGGGGGAGTATCTATTATGGCTCTGCTGGGAAGTGAGAATTGAAAAGGGGACGATACCGATTGAATAAAAACTGTCACAGAGTCACGAAAACTACATCATGAGGTTCCAATAAATAGCACAGAAATAGACACAGTGGAGTAAGGAGACGGAAGCTTGCTCTGTAAGCAGGAGGTCCTAAGTTCAAATCCCCAGCACCCACATAAAAAACTGGGCAGAGCTGTGTGCCCCTGAAACACCAGCACTGGGGTACAGAGACAAGTGGGTCCTGGGAGTTAGTTGGTTGGCTAGTCAGTTCAGAAGAAAAGGCAAGCTGCTGTGTTGTTAGGAGTCCCTAATTTTTCCTTCCTTCCTTCCTTCCTTCCTTCCTTCCTTCCTTCCTTCCTTCCTTCTTCTCTTGGTTTTTCTTTTTTCTTTTCTTTTTTTTTTTTTTCTTTTTTTTTTTTGGAGCTGGGGACCGAACCCAGGGCCTTGCGCTTCCTAGGCAAGCGCTCTACCACTGAGCTAAATCCTCCAACCCTCCCTTGGTTTTTCAAGACAGAGTTTCTTTGTGTAGCTCTGGCTATCCTGGAACTTACTCTGTAGATCAGGCTAACCTTGAACTCACAGAGATATACTTGCCTCTGACTCCCCAATGCTGGGATTAAAGACATGGGCCACTACCACTCAGGGAGAGCCCCTGTTTCTTGAACCTGGCACAGGTCTTTAATGCCAGCACTTGGGAGGTAGAAGCAGATGGATCTCTGTGAGTTCAAGGCCAGCTTTATCTATGGAACGAGTTCCAGCACAGTCAAAACTACACAAAGAAGACTCGTGTCAAACAACAACAACAACCACAACATACTGTGGAGTAGTGCCTGTGCATATGACTCAAAGATCTCCTAAAGACACAGGTCCAGATCCAGGAGGTCCGCAGTGGCCCTGAGATGAGGTGGTTTCAGGGTGCCCTCCTAAACGACAATGCTGAGACTGGCGCAGAAGCCCACAGCACGCAGGGCAGCAGGAGGATTGCGCCTCTCAGTTCTCAGGTGCTACAGGCCTCTGAAGGGCTCCTTTGACCAGATTGCTGCTTGCCACCCCTAGGATTCCCAACTTCGAAGCCCTTGGATGAGCACAGAACACTGTGATTCTGGAGACTTGCTAGGTGCTGGTGTTTCCTGCCTGAGACCACTCTTAGAACCATTGCTGCCCAGGAAAGATTCCAGAGGGCTAGGGTGCAAACCTGGGTTTAGCTTTGCCTCTGCTTCTAGCCGGTTCTATGACTCTATCCAGCAGGAATGCATTCAGCTGCAGTCAACAGAATGCCCAATTAACAGCAGCTTAAGCAAACAGCACACTGTGGATGTTTTTCTTACTTGCTAAACACTGAGACAGGCAGACCAAGGCTGGGCCTCTCTTAGGAAGTCAGTGAGAACACTGTGGTCTGCTAGAGTTTGGATCTTGACTATCCCCGCAAAGGCCCATATGTTAAAAAGCTTGGTCCCCAGTGTATCCCTATTGGGAAATAGGAAAGACCAAGGTCAGCAAGCCTGGGAGATGGCTCAGTGGTCTGAGTAACTATTCCAAGCTTGGTGAGTTGAGTCCAAACACTGGAACTCACAGGGGAAGGAGAGACTTGACTGCTGAAAGATGTCCTCCGACTTCCTTCCATGGCACAAGTCCACTACCACTGTAACACGCATGCACGGACTCACGGGTGGGTGCATGCGCTCGCGCAGGCGTGCACGGACACCCAAGCGTGTGCACAATAAGAGCAAATTAAAATAAAAAGGGGTAGGGATTGAGTCAGACTTGGTGATGTTGCTCTGTCATCGCTGCATTCCAGAGGTGAGGCACTCAAGTAAGTTCAAAACTATCCTCAGCTATGTAGCAAGTTTGAGGGACAGCCTGTGCTATGTGAGATCCTGTCTGCCCCCCCTCACACCACCAAAAACCCAAACGATAAAGGGGCAGGGGTGGGCTCATTGTTTAGTATATTGTTTGCCTGGGTTTGATCCCTAGCACTGAATAAAAACTGCGTGTGCTGGTGGACGTCTGTAAGCCCAGTGTAGAGGTAGCACAAGTAGGAGGTTGCTAGGCGGTTGACGATTTTCTGAGATCCAGGCCAGCCTGGACTACATGAGACCTGAGACCCAGTTTTTTTGGTTTTTTTTTGTTTTTTTTTTTCTTTTTTTCAGAGCTGGGGACCGAACCCAGGGCCTCTACCACTGAGCTAAATCCCCAACCCCGAGACCATTTTTTTAAAATAAGAGTCAGGGACTGGGGAGAGTTCCTAACATTATGGAGATACACCCTTTTAAAGGGAACTGTGGGAACCTGACCCTTCCTCTTTTGTTCCTTTGCTATAAGGTAAATGGGAAATGGGTTTGTTCCACCACCACGAGATCCTGCCTCACCGCAGGTCCAAAGCCATAGGGCCGAGAGCTCATGGCGTCCTGAAAGCTAGGCACCAAATGACCCTTTTCTCCTTGATGGTTGATCTTCTCAGTTATTACAGGGGAAACTCACCAACATGTGGTCACCTTGCCTTTCTGTCTGTTGTGTGACAAAAGTTCCCCTGAGGAGATGCAACACCCACGTCTACTCACAACAGACCACAAGATGGACAGCACTAAAGTTCAAGCAGGTGAACAGTGAGTTTTGTTGGGGTGATTTATGGAGTGGTTCTCAACCTGTGGGTCGCTAGCCCTTAGGAAGTTGAATCATCTTGACACAGGAGTCACCTAAGACCATCAGAAAACAAATATTTGCATTGTGATTCATAACAGCAGCAAATTTACAGTCATGGGCTAGCAATGAAAATAATTGTATGGTTGGAAGTCACCACAACATGAGGAACTGTATTAAAGGGTTGCTGCATTAGGAAGGTTGAGAACCACCGACTTATAGGAATCTGGATGAGGGGTTACCCAAAGACAGATGCATCACCAAAACCCACCCCAGCATGGATAACATCTCACACAGCTGGGAACCTGGAGCCCACTGCACAGCCTACACGCAGCTCAACAGGCCGGCTGGAGAGTGCCCTTTCCGGGTGCCTCAGTTGTTCTGAACCTCTATATGCTCGTTTCTGCTTCTCCCAGACAGCTGGTCTGGGTCTAAGAGTCTTCTTTGCAGCTTTGCAACTTGACTGCCTTTCTGATGGGGACTCTGAGCTTTTTACTGCTTACTCTGGCAGGGAGGAGCCTAGTAAACCTGGTCAGTTTCAGGGACTTCCTGAATTGACTTTAGTTGTCCTGCTTAAGGAGTGCTCCTGTAGGATGGAGCAGGCACAAGAAGGCCACAGAACCTCCAAGGAGAAAGAGGGGAGCAGAGCAAAGGAGGCTGAGGCATCAAGCTGCTCCCACTTTTTCCAGTTTCATGTCTTATCTGGTACTCAGAGTCAAACCCAGGGTGAGTGATAGACAAGCATTCTATGGAGCCACATTCCCCAGGTCTATCATCGTCATCATCATCGTCATCGTCATCGTCATCACCATCATCACTACTATATAACGATGATGATAACTATTAAGACAGGTCTTGCTATTTCTCCCAGGATAGTTTCAAACTTGCAATCCTCCTGCCTCAGCCTCCTCTGTGCTAGAACAAGTGTGTGCCATGATACCCACCTTTATTACGACTTTGCTTCATTTTGCCAGGTGTGGTGGCAACATGCCTTTAATCCCAGTATCAGACAGGTGGGTCTCTGTGAATAAGGCCAGCCTGGGCTAAATATAGTGTATTTAAGTTTCCAGTGATGATCAACTTCTTCATATTTGTTTGTTTGTTTGTTTGTTTGTTTTTCAAGGCAATCAACTTGAAGGAACCTTAATCAAATGCTGGAGCCTTCTGGCAACAAGGGTTCCTGGGGAGGTGGGGTGTGTGTCTTGTGTGTACTGGCCAGAACTTTTCGGAGTTTATACAATGTGACTCTGAGGGATCTTAATCATAAGAAAAGGAGAAGAGGGGAGATCCTTGTTCTCCACACAGGCAGTCATATGGCAGAGTGCTGTGTGACTGGGTGAAAGGACTTGCCCTTCAGACCAGAAGATAAAACAAGACGAAATTACTACAAGGGAGGAGCAGCGAGCCTGCAGGGACAGAAGGACCTCCTGCCTGATGCCTTGCACTCACACTCACCAGGCTCCTCCCTGCACACGCCAAGCCGACCTTCAGCCTGGTGACTCAGGCATCCCTACAGGTACTCTCCTTGGAATGGCCTTCCCACCTCCTGGGCCCTTCACTTCTCTGCTTCATTCGCCCACACTTCGGCAGATCCCAGGATTGGTTCTCCTGCTGCTCCTTAACTTTAAACTTTGAAATGTTATTTTATTTGCCTATTTAATATTTTTTTAGATTCCCGTTTATTTTGTGTATGAGCGTTTCACCTGAATGAGTACCACTTGTGTGCCTAATGCCTTCGGAGACCAGAAGAGGGCGTCGGATCCTCTGGAACCAGGGTTACCGATGATTGGAAGCTACCCAGGATGGGTGCTGGGAAGCAAACTCCAATCCTTTGCCACAGCAACCGTCCTCTTAACCTCCGAGCCATCTCTCTCACCCTTACATTTCGCTTTTTCTTGTTATTATTATTTATTTGTATTTGTGTGTTTGTGTGGCGTGCATATCACAGCAGGCACATGGGTGCCACTGCACGTGTATGGAGGTCATAGGACAACTTTTGGAGACTGGTGCTCTCTTTCCCAGGTGGGTCCCAGGAATTGAACTCAGGTCATCGGGTTTACACTAAGTGTTCTTAACTGCTGCATCGTCTCTCCAGCCCTGTGCTTCTTTCTTTCTTTTTTATTTAACTTAATTTTTTTTTTTTTTGGTTCTTTTTTTTTCCCCCTGGAGCTGGGGACCGAACCCAGGGCCTTGCGCTTCCTAGGCAAGCGCTCTACCACTGAGCTAAATCCCCAACCCCTTATTTTATTTTTTGAGACAGGGTTTCTCTGTGTAGCCTTGACTGTCCTGAAACTCATTTTATAGACCAGGCTGGCCTTGAACTCAGAGATCCAACTGTCTCAGCCTCCCTAGTGCTGGGATTATAAAGGCGCGAACGTGTGAGGGGGGTGTCTGTGCATGTGTGTGCGAGTGTCCTTGGAGGGCTGAGGTGTATGCCCTAGAACGGAGTTACAGGCAGTTGTGAGACACTTGACGTGGATGCTGGGAACCAAACTCTGGTCCAGTACATGATCTTATGCTTAACTGCCCTGGAGGGCAGTAAGGGCTCTTGACTCTCTAACCACTGAGTCATCTCACCCGCCCCTATCCCACTACTTTCAACCTTAAACTTGACGGCTTATTCCTGTGAGTGCGTTTCCTGCACCTCTGTTTCCTTTCTCTCTTTGTCTCGCTGTCTGCACAGGGCTGCTTTCTCTCTCCCAAGTCATCGATGGCTTTGTGGATTTATATATCCTTCTCCCTGGAGTCTGGATGACCCGATCTAATTATCCTTTACTCCGTCGTCGTCTTCAGCTGGCCCCCCTGATCAAACCCGGGACTAGCTCTCCCTGCCTGACTGCTCTCAAAGTCCTCCAGCTGAGTACCGATCGAGACGGTGCAAGCCTAGGCTGCCCACAGTTGCCATGGCAACTGTCTTCAACCTGGCAATCTTCCCCCACCCCCTGGGGCTCCGAGTACTGGTCTGTCTTCACCAACTCTCTGCTGTTTCCTACCGTGGTCTCCCTCCTCTCTCCGCTCCAAATGCGGAACTTCACTCCTACTTGACAGTGAAAATCAAAGCGTGCTGAAGCCCCATCAACTTCCTGTTCCCCCACACACACACTTCCATCCCTACTGACTTATTTTTAACTGCCCTCATCCTTTCCTCCTTCCTGCAGTTAATCTCTCCACCTTCTCAAGGACCTTGGAGCTCCACCCCCCCCACACCTCTCAACCCCCATCCCCCCATTTCCCACCCCCCCACCCCGTCCTTTCAATATTTTGACAAGGAAGTTTCCTCCCTCATTCTGAAAAGCCGAGTCTCCCAGACAACACATTCCAGTTCCATCAGGGGACAACCTTCCTTCCTGTCTGTCTTTTAGAATACTTCTTAACTTATTTTTAAATTATTGTTATTATAATTAACAGTATTTTTTATTTTTATATTATGCATTTCATTTTTACTTATTAGTATTATTTATGGATTGGTTTTTTTTTTTTTTGAGACAGGGTCTCTTTATATAATTCTGGCTATTCTCGAACCCACTGTGTAGAACAGGCTGGCCTCGAACTCATGGAGAGTCGCCTGCCTCCAGAGCACTTGTATTAAAGGTATGCACCACCATGCCCAGCTTCTTCTTCTTTTTTTTTTTTTTTTTTCGGAGCTGGGGACCGAACCCAGGGCCTTGCGCTTCCTAGGTAAGCGCTCTACCACTGAGCTAAATCCCCAGCCCCGCCCAGCTTCTTCTTAACTTTCTCAAATTACAGATGCCTTCTGCTGCATATTCTTTGACTGCATAAAGTAGCATGTGTGGAATCACAAGGAGAGTCTGCTGTATTGTAAATATTGTTACAGTATTTGTAAGTTTTATGATATTTGGGGAGTGGGGTCGCAAGCACATGCATATGTGTTCTTGTATGCTTGCAGAGACCAGAGAAGAATGTTGGTGTTCGGCTCTGTTAGTGTCCGTTTATTCCCTTGAGAGAGATCTCTCAACAAAGCTGGATCGAGGCTGGCAGCCAAAGATCTTGAGCAACTTCTCAGTGCTGGGGTTACACAGGCCTTCATGAGGTCATGTCCAACTTAAAAAAAAGTATATATTTGTGTATATGTGTATATGTATGTATATATGTGTATATGTGTATGTGTGTAAATATGTGTATGTGTGTAAATATGTGTATATGTGTATATATGTGTGTATGTGTGTAAATATGTGTATATATATGTGTATAGGTGTATATCTGTATATAGGCATACACACACACACACACACACACATATATATGTATATGTATATATGAGGCTGAAGAGATGACTTGGTGGATAGGAGCACTTGTTCTTTCAGACGACCCAGGTTCAATTCCCAGCATCTCTTCGGCAGCTCACAACTGTCCATACAGTTCCCCTTTTCTGACCTTCGCGGGTACCAGGCATGTGGATGATGGGGATCCGATGTACTGTGGGTGTCAGAGAACAACTTTGGGAAGTTGGTTCTCTTCTACTTTTTTTTTTCTATTTTTTTCCTTTTTTTTTTTTTTTTTCTTTTTTTCGGAGCTGGGGACCGAACCCAGGGCCTTGCATTTGCTAGGCAAGCGCTCTACCACTGAGCTAAATCCCCAACCCCCAACTAGAATTTTTATTGACGAACACAGGAGCATATAGGTTGGTGTTCACCGTTATGAACACCCCCGCAGGGCTGGAGAGATGGCTCAGCGGTTAAGAGCACTGACTGCTCTTCCAGAGGTCTTGAGTTCAAATCCCAGCAACCACATGGTGGCTCACAACCACCTGTAATGGGATCCAATGCCGTCTTCTGGTGTGTCTGAACAGCTACAGTGTATTTACATATAATAAATAAAGCTTTAAAAAAAAGAACACCCCCGCAGGAAACACCCCTACATGTATATCTTCGAACACATGTCCTAGGCTGTATTCCTCAAAGTGGAACTGTTGGGTCGGGGTTTCATGCACTTTATATAATAAGACCACCAGTTCCCCTCAGGAGTATAGCCACTTATGACACCATGAATACTGTACAAAAATCCGCACAGAAGACGCTCCATCAACACTGTTAGCATCCGAAGCTGTCTTGAGCCAGCCTCTGAAACCAACGGTGACATCATCCCTAGGCAACAAGGACCCTCCTGTGTTTGTTGCCATGGCCACCGTCGCACACACCCCTGCGCATGCGTTACATGCACGTTACCTGCTTCACCTGCGCATGTCACCACATGCGTAACCTACGTCATGGCCCAGATAAAAGACACAGACCCTGACCCATAGATAGCTCTCTTCTCTCTTCCTCACTTCTTCCCCTCTTTCAATAAAGACCTCCCAAAGCGAGAACTGTGCTGGCTTGGCGTGATCTATCCAGGAAGGAATATGCTGCTTTTCAACTAACAAACACTAGATGCTAATCAGACCCTTATATTTGTCCTTCAGCAATTTATCATTTTCAATCTTCATGCTTCTTTTTTGCACGTGTATCTGTGTGGTGTACGTGTATATGTGCATGTGTGTTTGAGGTTTCATGTGCACATGCATCCCTGTGTAGAGGCCTTAAGCTGACATTGGGCGTCCTCTTCCATCACTTTCTACTTTATTTATTGAGGGGGAGTCTCTCACCGAACCTGGAGTTTGGCAATCCAGGCTAGTCTAGCAAGCCAGCTTTCTCTTGAGAATTCCGTGTCTGTTCCATGAGTGCTGGGATAATAGGCAGCCATGACACCGGCTGACTTTTACAAGGGTTACAAGCTCTGGTCCTCCTGCTTGCAAGTTAAGTGTTTGCTCCACTAAGCCATCACCCCAGCCCTAAATCTGCATATTTCTGACAACTAGTGAGACTGAATATCATATAATTTATCATGAACGGTTTATTATTGTTATTGTTGTTGTTGTTGTTGGAGTGTTTTGTTTGTAGCTCCCTTTATTTTCCCTTTATTTTTTTCAGCTGCCCAATTACCAAACCAAACTCCCAGACCTGGGCCGGGTGCCACCACCTCCAGAAAGTCTTTCCGGGTTAATAGTCCCACCTCACCAAGTTCAACCAGTTATGCCGAAGTCAGGCCCAACATATTTGCAAGTTTATTTCTTCCACAAGACCAGAAGCAGATTGGTTCATTATCAAGACACACCAGCTTAAAGCAGAGTCCCTGACAGAGTGCAGGTACGTAATAAAAGAGTCAGCAAATGGACCATGAACAGGATTGCTTTCGGTCTTATTTTCTCTTTCCTCTTTCTTGAGTAAATAAAACAGCACAGAAAAAGTCTGCTTCACAAAGTATGAATTTGCCCCAACTCCCTTCACACAGAGAGCTTTGCTTTTGTTTTCGTTGTCCGTGCTTTAATTTTCAAAGATTTTATTACATCTGTGTGGGGTCGGGGGAGGACTGGGAGGTTTGTGAAAGTCAGGACAACTTTTTTTAAAAAAGGTTTATTTATTTTATGTATGAGTACACTGTAGCTGTCTTCAGACACACCAGAAGAGGGCATCAGATCCCATTACAGATGGTTGTGAGCCACCATGTGGTTGCTGGGAATTGAACTCAGGACCTCTGGAAGAGTGGTCAGTGCTTTTAACCACTAAGTCATCTCTCCAGCCCTGCCCCCCTTTTTAAATATATTTTATTTTTATATTTTATATTATATTTATATTTTATTTTATATTTTATTTATTTAATGTCTGGGTGCTCTGCTGCATATACATACACCTGTCTGAAGAGACCATCAGATTCCCCTGTAGATGGTTGTGGTTGCTGGGAATTGAACCAGGGTCCTCTAGGACGAGCAGTCAGTGCTCTTAACCACTGAGCCATCTCACCAGCCCGTCAGAGGACAACTGAGAAGGTTGATTCTCTCCATCCACCATGTGGGTTCAGGGGATGGAACCTGGATTCTCAGGCTCGGTGACAAGTGCCTTTACCCAGTGGCAGAACCTGTGAGAGCTGAATTTCCTGGGGTAACAGATTCTGGCCTGAGGAGGTGGGGGGTAGCTTTATGTAGCAGCCGTGCCCGCTGCTCTTCTTCCAGGCACTGGGAAATAGCCTCACGTCCCAACCTCACCCCTCCACCTCTCTTTACCTCCACAAGACCCCTAAGCTACTAACACAGTAAATCGAAGCCAGGCAGAATGAAGGCACAGCCAGGGATGATGGCTGCTGCATCTCTGTGAGTTCGAGACCAGCCTGGTCTAGAGACTATGACGAGCGTGTTCCCGGCCAGTCAGGGCTACACAGTGGGAGCCTGATCTCAAAAAAGCAGAGAAAGGAAAAAAAAAAAATGAAAATGAGAGTTGGGGATTTAGCTCAGTGGTAGAGCGCTTGCCTAGCAAACGCAAGGCCCTGGGTTGGGTCCCCAGCTCCAAAAAATAGAAAAAAGAAAAAAAAAATGAAAATGAAGGAGTACCCGAACCCATGTTTCCTCAATATTGGGATGTCCCCAGTTAAAGGTCCATATGTTTGTCACTTGTTAGTTTACAGATGCAATAGGTAATTTGAACGGCAGGCTGAGGCCTTGGACAAAGGTACCTCATCCTGAATAATTACCATAACCAGGATCGGAAAACCTCGAGTCAAGGGTTCTCGACACCAGCAATGGGCAAACAGCCTTTAGATCTTGGGTGAGACCAACCCCTCGGCCTATGCTCTCTGCTTGTCAGTAGAATTCAAATGGAAACCCAGTCTGTACAATCGGAAACACCCGAGTTCGGGTGTTTTGTTATTAGTTACTTAACTATTTGTGTTCTTCGTTCCCTGAATAAGATGGATGGTTCATCTGTAGCAACACCCAAGCTTGCTGCATCTCTGATTACATCCAGCCATGATAAAAACAGCTAATGTTCCTTGAGGGTTTGCTAGGCACTGGGTGTGTTAAGTGCCCGTTCTCCAGTCTCACCGAACCACTACTAATGATCAGTTCTCAACAGAAATAGATGGAAGGGTTCACCCTCAGCTGCGCCAACACACAGATTTCCCAGTTTCCCACTCATCTCCACAGGACTAAGAGGAGAGGACACCTCTGCCGTGTCAGGGTATGATCTGCACATTCTAACCTTGCTTGCCTATAAACAGGGATTTGGAGACAAGTCTCCCCGCTTCTGGCACAGTAGAAGGCGCAATAAGGAAGGCACTGTGATTAATCCAAGAAAGGGCGAAATTCAACTCTTACTCCCCAAGCTTTCACAAACTGCTTACAGCTTATTTGAAAGGCAGTAAACTGAGCCTCACCAGGCTCACCCAGTGGGGAGGCGAGTTCACACCCATTTGCCCGGGCTTCTGGGTAGGCTCTGAAAAGTGGAAGGCCTGGCCTCGGAAGATCATCCCACCCAGCAGTCTCAAACCCCCAGCTCTCCCACCCCACTCTCAAACTTCAAAGGCTGCAGCTAGGCTCTCCCTGGCACTTTCTCTTGGGGTCGCTTGCTAACTAACCTGTAAGAGGAAAAGAGTCCTGGCACCGGGAGGGGGATGCAGACAGCCGAGGCCAGGGAGGGCTGTGGGGTGATTTAAAGCCTTCTACAGAAGTCAGAAGGTTCTATGCGGAGAGCCTGGAAGGCAGCCAAGTTCTCTTTTTAAAAGAGAAAGGAAAGAAAAGAAAAACCCTTGTCTGATCATGACTTAGTAGAGGCACTTTGCCTAACAATTTTCAGTGTCTCCCTCCCAGAGAAAGGCAGCCAGACCGGGACTGCCAGACCCAAAGGAGGCCAGAAGCCTGCAGCTGGTGGCTAACAGCCCAGCCAGATTGTAGAGAGCAGCAAACAATCAGCAAGCAGGGCTTGGAATGTTCCAGAGGCTGGAGGAAGAGGCTCCGACCGAGCCCTCAATAATTGGTTCAGAGACAATTAGACATCCATATGGAAAAAATAAAATAGATCCCTATCTCACGGCAGGCCTCCAGATAAATTCCAGATGAATTGAAGACCTACAGGGAACAAGCTGAACTATCCAAGCGCGGCTGGAAGAAGGCATAGGGTAGATGCGGGGCTCCGGGACAAACATGTAAGGAACGATATAAAGGAAAAGATGGGTGCTATCCTCATGAAGAGGAAAATGGTAAGCAGGAGTTCAGGGGTGATGCCCGCTGCGCTCGCTCTGGAGCTGACTCTGGGGCTCGCTCTGGGGCTCGCTCTGGGACTGGGAGCAGGAAACAAAACTCTTTTTCTTTTTTTTTTTTTTTTTTTTGGTTCTTTTTTTTTCCGGAGCTGGGGACCGAACCCAGGGCCTTGCGCTTCCTAGGTAAGCGCTCTACCACTGAGCTAAATCCCCAGCCCCACTCTTTTTCTTTTTTAAAATTTTATTTTCAAGACAAGGTTTCTCTGGGTAGCCCAGCTGTCCTGGGACTCTCTGTATAGACCAGGCTAGCCTGGAATTTAGAGTTTCACCTGCCTCTGCCTCCTGAGTGCTGGGATCAGAGGAGTGTGCCACTTTAAAAAAACAAACAAACAAACAAACAAAGAAACAGATTAAAAAAAACCCCTATTATTGTGTATATAAATTTCTGCAAGTGAAGGCCAGAGGACAATTGTATGTAGTGAGTTTCTCACCTACATTTGGGTTCTGGGAATTGAATTCTTGTCAGCAGGCTTATGAAGCAAGTGCTTTTCCCACTGAAACAGCCTGTCAAAATCTTTTCTAGGTGTAAAACTTAAGACACCTAGAATACACACACACACACACACACACACACACACACACACTAGAATACACACACACACACACTCAGTGTGTGTCTGTGTGCAAGTATGTGTGTGTGTGTGTGTGTGTGTGTGTATTAGACTTTTTTAAAAGACAATGATTTGCAGCGTGCACTTCAGCCAAGCAAGTGCTGTGATGACAAGTGTGCACCACCATACCTGGCTGAAGAATATCTTTCACTGTTTAAAAGAGACAATCCAAGGAGCAGGCAATTCAGAGAGGAAAAACCCCCAAATCATAAGAAAAGTAGAAATGCCAGGTGTTGGTGATCTTGTTACTACCAGGCTGCCTGCCTTTGCGAGATACTCAAAAAACCCATTTTCTTCCAAAAGAAAGAGGAGTCGGGGGAGGTGGGTAGGAAAGTTTAATGGAGTTCAACTGTGATAATTAGAAACAAGAAATTCCATCCAGGATCCAGGGAACTGACAACTGTTGCCATCTGATAGCCCAGGTGCAGATTTAGGTACAAGAAAAAAAAGAGAAGAGTGTAACGCGCTACAACGATCTATAATGAAATAAGAAACCCATTGAGTAACAAGTTTCCCAAAGATTAAAATTCCATCCTGGAAGAAGCTCCTAAGGAGGAAGGTAAACAATTCAAAATAACTTCAGGAAGCCCCTGAAACTGACAAGGGTCACTAGGTTGTCCTTGCCAGAGTAAGCAATAAAAGCTGAGATTGTTTATGGATAAAGAATAAATTTACTTTATTCGTCCACTGGGATACTACCAAGCTGCTGCAAAGAACGAAACCGGGCTGGAAATGCAATTCAGAGATGGGAGTATTTAACTAAGCTTATGAGCACAAAAAACAAACAGCGAAAACAAACAACAAAAGGGGCTTTAGGACAGCACAGTAGGCAAACATGCTGACCACACAAGGATGAGACATGCATTTTGGGGACCTGGAGAGATGGCTCAGTGGTTAAGAGCACTGACTGCTCTTCCAGAGGTCCTGAGTTCAATTCCCAGCACCCACATGGTGGCTCACAACCATCTGTAATGGGATCCGATGTCCTTTTCTGGTGTGTCTGAAGACAGTGACAGTTACAACATAATAAATTAATTAAAAAAAAAAAAAAAGAAAGAAGTGGAAAACATACGTTTCCTCTCTGGAACCCACACTCCTAAAAGTATGACCTCCATGGGTATGTCATGATTTTTTCCTGCCTGGTGCCTACACACACAAGATATATACATATATCCTATAATAATAATGAAATAAAAATATTATGGGCCGGAGAGACAGCTCAGCAGTTAAGAGTACTTGTTGCTCTTGCTAAGGACCGGAGTTCAATTCCCAGCACCTATTTGATAGCTCACAACCATCTGTAACCCCAGTTCTGGGGGTCTGACATCCTCTTCTAACCTGTAGGCACACCAGACATACACATGGTACACACACACGTGAGGTATATGTATATGCGGGCAACACACTCATATACCTAAAATGTAATTAAATAAATAATACATAGTGGCCAGGGATGTGGCAGAGATAGGATACGCTGGCTGAATACCTGCAAGGTCTTGGGTTCCATCCTTAAGAACAAATATTTTAAAAGTGTTTAAATAAAAATAATAGTACTATGTATGCATATATGTGTATATATATATATAGCATATATATACTCTGTGTGTGTACAGGAGAGAAGGAAAGAAAAGAAAAACTAAATTTACATATATAAACATGACCAAATCACAACAATTCTAATGTACAGAGAAAAAAAGTAGGTTGCTTTTCTATGCTGTTGTACTCTGACACAATTTATATAAGATTTCAGGGTCAGAGAATTAAGGCATTAGTTAAGGGCATTTGTTGTTCCTACAAAGGATCACCCTCCCACCTGATGCTTTCTTTTGGCCTTTGAGTGCATATTCATACATGAATACAAACCACTCAAAGACAGAAAATAATAAAAATAAATCCTCTCGAAGGCTGGAAAGGTTTTGGTCTGACCTCAAAGCTGAGGTCAAACAGTCATAAGTTCAAGGGTAGCCTGGGCATTTTTGTAAGACCCTGTCTCAAAATAAAAAGTAAAAAGGAGCTGGCATGGAGATTAAGCACCCTGACCAATCTTGGAGAGGATTAGAGGTCGAATGCACACACACACACACCACACACACACACCAAAGTAGTTAAAATAGACATTTAAATTTTAATTTTAGTTTTTGGGGTTTTTTGTTTGTTTGTTTGTTTGTTTGTTTGTTTTTTCCTGAGTACTGGTGTTTGGGCTGCAGGGTCTGTGCTACAGCAGGGACCAGAAGAAAGCATCGGAACCTCTGGGACTGGAGTTGTTAGCCATGATGCACTGTTGTGTAACAATTTCCTCAGAGATTGAAACATTCTATTTCCTCAAGATTGAAACACTCTACCTCTCTAGGAAGCCCCCGAAGCAGGAAGGTTTTAAAAAAAAAAAAAAAACAAAAAACCTCAAGCTTCAGGAAGTCCCTGAAACTGACCAGAATCAATAAGCCCCTCCCTGCCAGAGTAAACAATAAAAACTGAGAGTCCCTTTCAGCCAAGGTAAAGCTAAGCCTCAAAGATTCTCAGACCAGACCAGTTTTCTGGAAGAAGAAAAACCTAGAAAGCTGCTTGAAGGAGGGTTAGACCAACTGAGTCACTTGGAAAGGACAAGGTCCAACCTGTTGAACTGCCTGTAGACTGTGCAGTGTGCTCCAAGCTCCCAGCTTTGTGGGCTATCACCATCCTGGGTGGGCTTTGGTGATGCACCATGATTCATTTCTGCCTTCACCCACATCCCTGTAAGTAACCCCAATAAAACTCACTGGTTCAGCAACTTTGACTTTGGTGTTATCTGTGTACTATGGTCTGTCCTGTGCTTCCTATCTGGGGTGAGTAGATGTGTGTGTTGGGTTTCCCCAGGAAAAGTTTTGTCACTATATACAAGTGCTGGGAACCAAACCCAGTTCTCTTAACTGCTGGGCCATCCCTGCAACCCCAATGGGTTTTGTTTTGTTTGTTTTTTAAGTAAAAAGAGAGCTGTGATTATATCTTGAGGAAGGGTATTAGCCTCATGTGAGAGCAAAATCCTAGGTTCAGTTCCTAGCACCACAAGAAGAGAATGGATCAAACACACACACACACACACACACACACACACACACACACACACACACACACACGTAATTCTTTACTTTTTATCTAGTTTTAAATTTTATTACTATTATTATTTTATTTATTTTTATTTGTTCATTTTCTAAGACAGGTTTTCACCATGTAGCCCTGGCTGTCCTGGAACTTGCCCTGTAGACCAGGCTGGCCTCTAACTCAAAGATCTGCCTGCATCTGCCTCCCAAGTGGTAGGACTAACGGCATGTGCCACCACTGCCTGAACTATTATTCAACTTTAAAAGGCAAAGCTGGGGCTGGAGAGATGGCTCAGCGGTTAAGAGAACTGACTGCTCTTCCAGAGGTCCTGAGTTCAATTCCCAGCAACCACATGGTGGCTCACAACCATCTGTAATGAGATCTGATGCCTTCTTCTGGTGTGTCTGAAGACAGCTACAGTGTACTTATACACATAAATAAATAAATCTTTTAAAAAAAAAGGGGGGGGGTGGGGATTTAGCTCAGCGGTAGAGCGCTTGCCTAGGAAGCACAAGGCCCTGGGTTCGGTCCCCAGCTCCGGGAAAAAAAGAACCAAAAAAAAAAAAAAAAAAAGACAAAACTGTTCTGACTGTATGGATCCTTTAAGTAGGTAGAGAAGGCAAATCCCTAAGACAGAAAGGATGGTCAATGTCAAGGGTTGGAGAGGGGTGGCTACACAACTGAGAAGTTTGGAGCTTTAGTTTGGGAAGAAGTTCTGGCTGTGGTGGCCTAAGAGAAACATCAGCCGGGAGATCAAGAGATCATGCCTGTGAGCTACAGAGTGATGCTGTGGTCAGCCTGCGTCACATGAGAGATCCTGTCCCCTCCTCCAACCCCTCAAAAAAAAGAATCAAAACAAAAAGTTCTTACACTTACAAAAGGTTAAAATAGTAAACTTTGGCATGGCAGTGGTGGCGCACACCTTTAATTCCAGTGTTTGTTGGGGAGTCAGAGACAGGTGCATCTCTGTGGGTTCAAGGCCAGCCTGGTCTCAGATCGAATTCCAAGACACCCAGGGATACAGAGAAATCTTGTCCCCCAAAACCACTTGGTATCTTTTAAAAAGGTACACATTAATTAATTAAGATACAGGGGTTGGGGATTTAGCTCAGTGGTAGAGCGCTTGCCTAGGAAGCTCAAGGCCCTGGGTTCGATCCCCAACTCCGAAAAAAAAGAACAAAAAAAAAAAAAAAAAGATACAGTGTAGCCTGAGCTGCCCTAGAACTCAATGTATAGACTAGGCTGACTTTTCTCTGGCTCTGGGTGCTGGGCTAAAAGGTATGCCTCTGCCTGGACCTACTTTTTTTTTCTTTTTTTAATTTTTTTTTTTTTTTTTTCCGGAGCAGGGGACCGAACCCAGGGCCTTGCGCTTGCTAGGCAAGCGCTCTACCACTGAGCTAAATCCCCAACCCTTTTTTTCTTTTTTTAAAGATTTTATTTACTTATTTTATATGAGTACACTGTCGCTGTCTTCAGACACACGAAAAGAGGACATCAGATCTCATTACAGATGGTTGTGAGCCACCATGTGGTTGCTGGGATTTGAACTCAGGACCTCTGGAAGAGCAGTCAGTGCTCTTAACTGCTGAGCCATCTTTCCAGCCCAGGACCTACTTTCTAATTATATTTATTTATTCTGTGCAAGTTTGCATACTCCAAGAGCAAGCATATACAGGGGTCAAAGGACAACCCAGGAGTAGGTTCTTGATTCTCTCTTTCCATCATGGGGACCCCACAATCAAACTCAGATATTGTCAGGTTGGTCAGACAGGCCCTTATGTCGCCCGCCAGCCTAAGATGGTGATTTATTTTATGACCCAGGGTCTCACTATGTAGCTCCAGTTGGCCTGAAATCCATTAAATAGATTGGATGACCTAGAACTCACAAAGATCCTCCGGGCTCTGCCTCTGCCCCGCCAAGTGCTGGGATTAAAGGCACAAGCCACCACACCAGGTCCCAGATGACAAACTCTATAGTTTTCATAGTGTAAGACTATGAAAATAGCTGAACCCTTTTAGTCCCAGCACTTGGGAGGCTGAGGCAAGCAGATCTATGTATTCGAGGCAGCCTAGTCTACAGAGTGAGTTCCAGGATCGCCAAGGCTACACGGAGAAACCCTGTCATGATACACAAAAAGATAAAATTAAAGAATACACACACACACGGGGTTGGGGATTTAGCTCAGTGGTAGAGCGCTTGCCTAGCAAGCGCAAGGCCCTGGGTTTGGTCCTCAGCTCCAAAAAAAAAAAAAAAAAAAAAAAAAAAGAATACACACACACACACACACACACACACACACACACAAATTTGGCTTGGGTTAGATGTGTAGCTAAGTGGTTTGGCTCTTGCCTAGCATGCTCGGGGACATGGGTTCAATTCCCCAACTTAAATATAGCCCCTCAATTTAGCAGATCCGGCAGGTGTAGGCAGGTGACTCCCACACTTGGAGCATCCACCTGGCCGCTTCTCCCTCTCCTCCCCCACATCCCTGGGGATCCTCCGCTGGCCAAGTGTTACCGTGCGCACGCGCACATAGTGACAGGAAGCGTGGCCTCACTCTGCGCCTGTGCTGAATTCCAGCTGCAACTGCTAGGAGAGAAAATGATGCCCAGGATGGGCTCTGCCGCCCGCCGGCTGCGGAGAGCCCACACTGCACACGCGCAGACACAGCGCCCGCATCAAAACAGCGGCGGACAGCGCGTTCCCCATGTCCTGCGCCTCTGGCTGGCAGGAGTTCCTCTCAGCCGTGACCCCCGCCCGGCCAGGCCAGACGAGCTCCCGTCTGATCGGAGATGCCCCGGGAGATCATCACCCTGCAGCTGGGCCAGTGCGGCAACCAGAGTGAGCAAGCAATCACTGTGCCCCGCTAGTCTCTGGTTCTATCCCTCGGGCCGCACTCAAGTGCCTGGTACCCATCAATTCCCTTTGTCCTTCCCATGGACCACCCTTCCTATTGAGCATGATGATTCAGGGAAGAGCTGCCTTCTCAGCCCTGGGCTGTGACATCTTCCAGACCCAGGCGTTTTGGGTCACCTCCTGGAGTGTAATAGGCTCTGAGCCTGGGGTTCTCAGGCCTTAAGGCTCTAGCAGACTTGGGCCTCTTTCCCCCTCCCCCAGTTGGGTTCGAATTCTGGAAACAGCTGTGTGCTGAGCATGGCATCAGCCCGGAGGGCATCGTAGAGGAGTTCGCCACCGAGGGCACTGACCGCAAGGACGTCTTTTTCTACCAGGTGCCCCTCCCCCTCCACAGAAACTTGCCAGGACCTTGGAGACCTGAAGGGACTGGCAGCCACATGGTGCTGGGAAAGTCACTGGGCAGATGGGAACAGAATGGCTGTCTTGAGGGAGGGCCTGCCGAAACCAGAGTTGGGGACTTGACTCATCCTAGCTCCCTGGGCCAATCCTGGCTTCCCTTTGACAGGCAGACGATGAGCATTACATCCCCCGGGCTGTGCTGCTGGATCTGGAGCCCCGGGTGATCCATTCCATCCTCAACTCCTCCTATGCCAAGCTCTACAACCCAGAGAACATCTACCTGTCCGAGCATGGAGGAGGGGCTGGCAACAACTGGGCCAGGGGATTCTCCCAGGTGTCAGTCCCAGACTTTCTTGGTAATCCTAGCCAGGGATAAGGCAAGGCTCAAACAAACCTGGGGATCTGTCCAGGCTAGACTTGCAATTATTAAAGAGACTAATGGATATGTTGAGAAGAGGGACTACTTGGAAGGTTATGCAAATTTTATGTAAATCCTTTCACAAAGTAGCATTTCTGGGTTGAGAAAGGTTGCAGTCGGGAAGCTCAGCTTCAGGATGGCAACAGAGACAAAGTGTGGAGTTCTTGGTGCTGAGAAAGGAGCCTTTGGCCTGACTTTCCCTTCCCCATGTCTACATATAGGGCGAGAAAATTCACGAGGACATCTTTGACATCATAGACCGAGAAGCAGATGGAAGTGACAGTCTAGAGGTGAGGGTGTTCCACAGGGAAACAGACTGGGGGAAAAGATCAGGCAGGATTTAAACACGTGATGCGGTGGAGCCATTCAACTGGGCATCCATTCGGGGACATCATATAGAACGCATTAAGGTGACTAAGCCACTGCCTTGTTCCAGGGAAATCAGAATCTCAGTGCTGTCACTTAGCCTCTCCTTGGTCTCTGAGCCTTTCCAAGGAGCCTCAGAGACAAGGCTGATGTCTCTCTTTGAGATACCTGGACACTGCCTCTTTCTCTCCCCATTCAGGGATTTGTGCTGTGTCACTCCATTGCTGGGGGGACAGGTTCCGGTCTGGGCTCCTACCTCTTAGAGCGACTGAATGACAGGTAAGCCTGCGTTTAAGAAGTCATTAGCCTTGACTCTTTGGTATGCGGGTTAATATTTTAATTACACTGTTGCTTATTTTGGGGGAGGCATACCTGTCCATGCATAGATGCATACGTGTGGAGGTCAGAGGACAGCGTGTGCCGGTTGGTTCTCTTTCACCACGTGGATCTCAGGAACCGCTGAGGTCATTAAGTTGTGGTGGCAAGCATCTCTACCTTACCCGCTGAGTCACCTTACTGTTGACTGGTTTCTTTTTTTTTTGGGGGGGGGGGGGGTTCTTTTTTTCGGAGCTGGGGACCGAACCCAGGGCCTTGTGCTTCCTAGGTAAGCGCTCTACCACTGAGCTAAATCCCCAGCCCCTGGTTTCTTTTAAAACCCAGTTATGTTCTGTGAATGTTTTTGTTTTAATCCCAGGTGTGGGATGAGAGGCTGCTTCCCAGCAGGTGATTATGATTTGCCTCGTGCACTGGAAGGGGCGTGATCTTTGCCAGCTGCAGATAGTTTGATTCTGGGGACTCTGGAGAGAGTATAAATGCCAGAGGCCTGAGAGGGGCAGGGGTGCTTGAAGGGAGGCTGCTACTCTCCCCCACCCCCTGCTTCTGGTTGCTGTTGTTGGTTAACAGGAAGCTGGAGATACCCTGACATGAAGATCGAACTGGCCCCAAGAAGCTCGACAGCCCTAATCAGCAGGAAGTAGTCTAAAGAGGACTATGACCGCTTCCCCCTTTAGCCTTCTTTCTCCCATATCTAGTGTTTGGGGCGTTGGAAGGGATCAGAGTGAAATAAAGGTTGGAAGGAAGGTAGAAGTAAAAAAAAATAATAATAAAATAACTAAAAAACAAAAAATGCGAACACCTCATTGGTCAATAAGAAGAGAGTTTTGATGAGTTACCTACCTTAAGCTGACCTGTTAACATGTCTGGAAGGGACTGGCCTGATGGTTAATTGATACAGGAAGACCTGGCCTATTGTAGGTGGCACTATTCCCTTGGTAGGTGTTCCTGCACAGCATAAAAGAGAAAGCTAGCTGCCAGCCAGCAAGCAAGGATCCATGCATTTAATTCCCTCTGCTCTTGACTGTGGACGTCCTGCTTTGACTCCCCAGAAATAATGTGTTGTAACCTAAAACTGAAAGTCAAACAAGTCCTTTCTTTCCCAAGTTGCTTTTTGCTGTGTTTGTCACAGTAACAGGAACTGAAGTAGAATTCCTAGATAATCTCTTTCCACGTTGTTTCTTTACCCCCTTGAGCTGGAAGTTTTGGGGGGTTCTGTTGTGTTGTTGTTGGGTTTTTGTTTGTTCATTTGTTTGCTACTCCCTGAGTCACCGGGACAGAACCATCCAGAGAACACCTTGGAAGCAAAAACTGGGCAGGGAGATGGGATGTTCCCTTGGGACCTACAGAACGTGGCTTGTCCTCTGGGTGCCAAGCACTGAGGCGTGCTCTTGATCCTTTTGTACACGAGCTCAGTGGCACTTGGAAAGGAGATCGATGGCTGGGGAGGTCCTTCCGGTTCACAGTGCCTTCCTCTGCTTTCCCTCTTCTTTGCCCTCAGGTACCCCAAGAAATTGGTGCAGACCTACTCTGTGTTTCCCAACCAGGATGAGATGAGTGACGTGGTGGTCCAGCCCTACAACTCCCTCCTCACCCTAAAGAGGCTGACCCAGAACGCGGACTGTGTGGTGAGGAAAGGAAGAGGGAGTCAGGACTTAGCTCCCCTTCTAAGACTTGTCCGTGCCCTTCTCTGGCCCTGGCTCACACAAAACACCCAACAAAGCCATGACACTGGGCCAGATTATGAACTAAGATGCCAACTTCCAAGTTGCTTCCAGGATTTTGGGGCAGCCACAGAGTATTCCCCTGTCCCGGCATATTACCCCATTTTGCCTATTCGGTGCCTCCTTGTGCTTGAACTCAAAGGTCACTTTAATAGCAAAACCTCCCCGCCTCCATTATTCAGATTCCTTTGTGTATGTTGTGAACTAAACTTGTCTTAGGTGCACGTGGTTGTTTATGCCCGTAATTCCATTTTTGCGTAGGCTGAGGCAAGAGGATCACTATTTGTTCAAAGGATAGCCTGGGCTACATAATTAAGTTCCAAGCCAGACTGAGCTATGGACTGAGATCTAGTCTAGACTAAAAGAAAGAAATGGGGGTTGGGGATTTAGCTCAGTGATACAGTGCTTGCCTAGCAAGCGCAAGGCCCTGGGTTCGGTCCCCAGCTCCGAAAAAAAGAAAAAGAAAAAAAAAAGAAGAAATGAAGCAGGATTTTACTAAATCTGTCCTAGCTGACCTCAAACTTGTGATCCTCCTTACCTTACCTTTTTCTTAAATGTATTTATTCTATGTGAATACACTGCAGCTGTCTTCAGACACACCAGGAGAGGGCATCAGATCCCATTACAGGAGGTTGTGAGCCACCATGTGGTTGCTGGGATTTGAACTTAGGACCCCTGGAAGAGCAGTCAGTGCTCTTAACCGCTGAGCCATCTCTCTAGCTCCCCTACCTCGGCTTTTTAATTGGAAATGTGTGTACTCCCATGCCTGCTGTATTTATGGCTAAAAGAGACTAAATCTGAGCTATACCTCCAGCCTTGTTTCAATAATTGCTTTTTCCTGGACTGTAGGCCCAAGGGCGGCACATATCTGTTCTCTGTAGTCTCTCTAGAACCAAGGCATGTGGGGGACATATATGTTTATGGTCCTGTGTCATGCCATTACTCTTATGGTATCCCAGAGATAGAATATTTCTTTGAAGGTAGCAAATCTACTTCCTGGTTTGGGAATTTACAGACATTACGCATTGTCTTATTCCGAGGTCCCCTTTTGCCTCAAAAGATGTTATAGAGCCCCATATCCTGCCAGGTGGTGCTGGACAACACGGCCCTGAACCGGATCGCCACAGACCGCCTGCACATCCAGAACCCATCCTTCTCCCAGATCAACCAGCTGGTGAGCCCCCACTCCTGGAATGAGAGCCCTCTGTCTGCGAGAGAGTCATCAGAGGAGGGATGCTCCACCTCCATCAAGTCCCATGACACAGTATTTCCTGCTCCCAGGTGTCCACCATCATGTCAGCCAGCACCACCACCCTGCGCTACCCCGGATACATGAACAACGACCTCATCGGCCTCATCGCCTCACTCATTCCCACCCCTCGACTACACTTCCTCATGACTGGCTATACCCCCCTCACCACGGACCAGTCAGTAAGAGCTCCCCCAGTGTCCCAGCACTGAGGCCTTTCCCTTTTCCATACTCTCCCACACAAAGCCACTCTTTGCAGCCCTTCTCTACCCACCTCCCCAGGTTCTATACTCAGGGCCTGACACTGCCACCAGTTTGCAGCCCTGCCTCCGTGTTCTACTACCTTTGTTTGGCTCCTGCAGGAGTGCTGCCCAATGGGGTCTCCTGCTCATTGCTCAAGGGCATGGGATTGGTGAGCTGAGAGCCATGATCGATCAATTGATCGATCCTAATCCCATGGCAGAGACTCAGCACAGACCTGATCTAAAGACAGTCCCCAGAGGCCACACCTCCTGCCAGCTGATGGGGACAGAGTTGACCCTTCTCCTCTGTCCATGCCTCTCTGAGTTGCTCCCTGACTGCTGCCCGGGTCCCTGTGAATCCCCGTTCCCTCAGGTGGCCAGTGTGAGGAAGACAACAGTCCTGGATGTCATGAGGAGACTGCTACAGCCCAAGAACGTGATGGTGTCCACAGGCCGGGATCGTCAGACCAACCACTGCTACATCGCCATCCTCAACATCATCCAGGGAGAGGTGGACCCCACCCAGGTAAGGAAGGCCTCTTTACCCTAGCCTGGGGACCACAGGATGGAGAAGAAGCCACCACCACCTCTCTGCCCACTTCAGGTTCACAAGAGCCTGCAGAGGATCCGGGAGAGGAAGTTGGCCAACTTTATCCCCTGGGGCCCGGCCAGCATCCAGGTGGCCCTGTCAAGGAAGTCTCCCTACCTGCCCTCAGCCCACCGGGTCAGCGGGCTCATGATGGCCAACCACACCAGTATCTCCTCGGTGAGCACAGTCTCCTGTTGTCCCTGTGTTACCGGGAGTCAAACCCAGGGCTTCGGGAATGGGAGGTAGCTCTCCCCACTCTGAGCCACACCCCAGCTCCTGGTCTTTGGCCACTCTGCTCCATTCCCTATGTCCTTAGTCCCCACCCTGTCTGTCCCTAGTTCTGTGTTCTGCCTGCATGCTGTTCTGAAGCTCTCTTTCCCTCTAGCTTTTTGAAAGTTCCTGCCAGCAGTATGACAAACTGTGGAAGCGGGGGGCCTTCCTGGAGCAGTTCCGCAAAGAGGACATCTTCAAGGACAACTTTGAGGAGATGGACAGATCCAGGGAGGTGGTGCAGGAGCTCATCGATGAGTATCACGCTGCTACCAGGCCGGACTATATCTCCTGGGGCACCCAGGAGCAGTGATTGCATTTTCTGCTGTTCCCCTGGACAAGCCCAGCCTCCACCATGCCTGGACCCTCTGACACAATGTCCCCTCACATTTCTGAGTTCATGTCCCGTCTAGGAGCTGTTCCTATCTCTTCCTTCTCATTCCTGGTTCTTCACTGACTTCTTTGGTTCTAATAAAGCAAGAAGGCTCGATGATAAATACAGCAGAGCTTGGTCTGTGACTATGGGACACCAAGTGAGCACACCTTCCATATGACAACACATGACAACAGGCTGGCCTTCACCTGCTCCAACTTACTCCTTAGGTCTTAGTGTGTTTTCACTGTTCCCCATCTTACCTCGAACCAGCCTGTTTTCCTAGGGGTCAGTCCCTCTCTTGGGATGACTGAAAGTTCCTGACCTGCTGTATCCTCAGTGCCTATGCCCCTGTTCCCAGTTGGGTGACGTTGCCTTAACCTCTTATACTCAAGAGATACAGGGTCTAGGGACAAAGGGGCCATGGTGGTCTGAGCAAGTTAGAATAGCTAGGATAGAGGAGTCCCATTGTCTAGGACCACCATCGTCTTCAGGAACATAACCGTACTGAACCAGCCTGACAGAATAAAAAATTCAAGAGTAGTCCTGCGCCCACCATACCAGAGATGTTTCTACATCTGCACGCGGCCCCAGTCACCTCTCCATTTCATTCTGAAGGCACAGGGAAATGAAACATGGACCAGATAGGGCCCAGGAACTGAACACCAAGGGAGGACCTGGGTAGTGCCTGTCTTGATGACTCACTGCCCTCACAGGCCAGGGATGACAGGAGGCCACCCTCATACCACTTCATGGCAAACAGAGGGTGAGTAATTGCCAGCTTCCAGTATTGCCTTCTTGCCCGCTCCACCCACCATCCTATGATGGCATACTGGCCAGGAGGAGGTTAAAACCAGAAGGTCAAGGAGGGTGGAGCTCTGTGGTATCCAGACTTCCCTCAGTGCCTGGTAAAAGCCCAGTGTGTGGGTGTCCTGGAAGGGGGGAGGGGTTGTTCTGAGCCATGGGGACTCCGACTTGTCCCACCAACAACAGTCCCTCAGGAAGGCTTTGTGTAAATAGCGATTTTTTTCTTCTACAAATAAATTAAGAAACAAACTAGAAAACTGTCCACACCCATTGCTGCCCTCTGGTGTGGGTGTACCCTGTCCCTGCAGGGCCAAAAAGGGTCCATGGTTGCCTCAGATCTCGGAGCACTCCCGGTCTCAGGCTGGAGGCAAAAGAAAAGTCCTGACCTCTTGGCAGACTTAGTCCTGCAGCTGCCTCAAGCAGCCAGACTGTCCCTGGGGCTTTTCCAGAACTTGGTGCTGGCTGGGAGGGGAGGTGTCCGACAGGTCTTGGCTTGGAGGACCAGAGCTGCTGCAGGGCCTCTCAGGGGAGGGGTTGGCCAAGTAGGCATTCACGAGCTCCATGATCTCTTCCACCTAACAGAGGGCAGAGGGCAGTGTGTAACAGGACCCACTGGGTTCTCTTTTTCTTTCCTCTTCCTAAGCTCTAGGGCTCAAGCTTCTGCTAGGTAGGTTCCTGCATGTTCCAGGCTGAGCAACTTTCTCTTCCCTTTCACCTCTCTCCCTTCACACTCATTCCTCCCACCTCTCATCTCTTTCCCCACATCTTCCTAAGGCTGTCTTTGTGAGACTCCCTCCCTACTTACCCAGTGCCTCAGGCCTCTCCAGTGGACTCCTGTCCAGTTACTCTTTGTACTATCTTGGTCTTAGTCTATCATTTGACTCCCCCCAATCCCTTGAAAGCTCTTTAGGCTTGCTTCTGACCACAGCTGGAACCCGAGTATGTACAGCTGTACCTATGCCCGCGTTTTCTCTTCAGCCACCCTTGTTCTCACCTGGGGACTCTGCAGGAGGAGCTGGCTGTCACCCACCCTCAGCGCTAAGGTGTGAGGGCCTATTAGCTGGCAGGCGGCCACATGACCATAGCTGACACTGTGGATGGGTTCTGATTCACCAGGCCTGGAGAGCGACATGGCCTTTGCTCCCAGACCAAGGCAGAGCTTCTGTGGAGCACCTCCACCAGGCTCCTGCAGAGAGATGGGCGGGGTCAGGGTCGAAGGCGGGGCTGCTGCATCTTTATTTCTGGTAAGGGAGATGGCTGCGATCCGAAAGCTTCCTTGACCCTTGATTGACAGCACAGGTGTGGAGTGGCCAAAAGCACCTGGAGGTGCAAGCCCAAAAGCCTGAGAGTCCAGGAGTTTGAGATGGGCGAAAAAACCCTCACTGGGGGTATAGAGGGAGGCCTATGGCTCTGGGATAAAGGTATTGGGGCTTGGACCACCAGAGTCCCCCTTCTCCCTTCTCCCCCTCACCGTGCTCAGCTCCAGAACGTCATACCGAGCAGCGCCGAACCCCGGACACTGCGCCGCCAGAGCCAGGTAGGCAGCCATAGCCTCAGCTTGGCCCATGCCCCGCAGCCGCTTCCAGCCTCCCAGCACCGCAGCCGTCGTGCTGCCGCCGCCTCCTCCTCCCACCTGGGCTGTGCTTTCCGTCGAGCGGCCCGTCCCGATGCGCCGGGCACGCTCCGCCCGCCTCTTGGCCAGGCCAGGGCTCCAGAGCGCCCCGGCCAGCAGGGCGGCGGAGGGCGGTGGCCTCCGGGCAGGGCGCGACGGTTGTTCCCGCGGCGGGGCGGGGGGCGGCATTAGACGGTCCAGGAGCGGCAGGGGACCCCGTGGGGAAAAGTCGCGGTGCAAACTCTGCAGGCGCAGCGCCGCCAGGGCGCGCAGTGTGTCATCGGGTGGGGGCGGCCGGCCGCGCAGCAGCAGTGCGTGCGCCTGCAAGGGAAGTACAGCGTCAGTGTTGAAGCTGTAAAGACACCTCCGGGTTTGGAATCTGGGGAGATCTGGGTTTGAGGAAAGTCTCCCGTGGGGTTGCCAGAATGGTGAAATGAAGTTGGTTGGGAATAAGAGTTGTGCAAGCTTTGGTCGGTTTGGTCTGTCTGGAGGCGTGGAAACCAGAGATCCCACCTGCTCAAAGAGGAAAGGCAATTCGTGACCCTCTGGAGATAGCCCTTCTGGGTGCAGAGGTCCGTGAAGGCGAAGACACAGCCTCCACCCGGAGTCGGGCGAGTCCTCCAGTCCGACTTCCTCTGAGGTCAAACTGCAGAAGGGAAAAAGCAGCATTGAGACCGGGAAGCAGGGCCCTTTGGATGCAGGCTAGTGGTGGGGAAGGGGCAGGGACAAGACACATTTGGGGGCTGGGCCCTGGCGAGCTTTTTAAATCAAGACTACACACCACCGGCGGGTAAGGACTTGTCTGCAGATCAGCTAGCTACTGGCACGCCTAGATAAACGTGCTCAGTGATAGACAAAGTGGATTGGCTAATACAGCGCAGGGCTGGGGCTGGACATTTACTTCTCAAACCTGGTGAGCACGTCGGCCACAAGAGTCCCGCCAGCCAGGGCTCGCTCCTGGGCCCCTCGCTGCTCATACAAAGCGAATGCGTTCCGGCTCCGGGCCAAACCTAGTCTACCCACCAACTCTCGAGCCACCTAGAAAGAAGGGAGGAAGACGAAAGTCAAACCACTCGGGAGTCTTTTTCAGAATTCTGGAAAGAGCTGATCCTACTGGAGAGGGTCCCTTCGTTTTTGTTACCACCATTCCCAATGAAACAAATCTGAGACTAGGGGCAAAACGGTACCAGAGCTGGGCATGAGAAGCTAGAAAGGGTGTACCCTGTACCGGGGACCCTGAGTTCAACCACCAGTACTGTGGGTAAACAAAGCTGGAAGGTGAGTTTCCGAAGTGGAAACGAGAGGGATTCTTTCTTTGACCTCACCTCTCCCGCCGTAGTGTGGGAATCGATGGACACAGGACAGGCTCCAGCTCCGGGACAGTGTACGGTACACAACAGCTCTTGCCTTCTGCTCAGTGCAGAAATCTCTGCTAACGAAGGCACCAGCTCTCGGCCCCGAGTACGGCCCAGGGCTTTCCGAATGAAGCGTGCATATTCTGCCAGTTCTGAGTCTGGGAGTGCCTGCTCCGTCCTGAATTAGAAGGAATCCAAGGAACAGTGTCCCAAGAGTTTCTTTCTTAGTTTCTTTCTTCCTTCCTCCCTTTCCTTCCTCCCTTTCCTTCCTTCCTTCCTTCCTTCCTTCCTTCCTTCCTTCCTTCCTTCTAGCCTGCTGTCCTACAATTACTCTACCTACTTCCTCCAGCTCCATGATCTTAGGGGGATTAAAATCTGAAATCCAGGGGTTGGGGATTTAGCTCAGTCATAGAGCGCTTGCCTAGCAAGCACAAGGCCCTGGGTTCGGTCCCCAGCTCCGAAAGAAAAAAAGAAAAAAAGAAAAGAAAATCTGAAATCCAAGCACATTGCTTCCTTAAATCTTGCCTTTTTATACTTTTTTTCCCCCAAAGGGAGTGCCTTGCTGTGATTCACCTGGTCACGCGTGGGATATGATCTTGTAATTCCTATGAAGGTACTAAATACATTATTAGCACCAGGCCAGCTCTTGGGCATGTCTCGTCCCTTCCTTGGATCTTGGTTCTCCATTTCTCAAACTATTACACAGGGTCTGCCATGCTCTCCCAGCCTGGTAGCTTTTGGACTGAGGCCTCCACTCTTACCTCTCCAAATGCCCCAGGAGGTGCCCTCGGACAGCTCCCCCGGGCCGAAAGGTACAGCTCATGCAAGTGAGAAGCTGCCAGTATCGCAAGGCTGCAGGATCTTGAGTAGCAGGGAGCCCAGGGGGACCGGCAGGACCAGAGGTCTGCTTAGCCAGCTGCAGGAAAAGTTCGTCCTGGAGTGCAGGCAGGTCCCGGCAGGTCTGGAGCACACCCTGCATCAGGGGCCCAGGGCGCCGTGCCCCCTCCAGCGCCTGCAGTGCCAGGAACAGCCTCACTGCCTCCTCTCGTAAGGGTGCATAACCTGGACCTGTGGGAGGGTGGAGGTGGAGGGATGGTTTGGAGAGGGGACACAGAGCAGCGCCCTGGGAGGAAGGCACCATCCAGAGGAAGGTCAGAGGGAGTTTAAGGGCACAGGGGATGGCATGGAAAGGAGGGTACTAATGAAAGGAAAAGCAATGGTTCACAGACCCAAACTCTCAAGAACTCCTCTCTAGCCTGCTTAGCCTTTCCTAGTGAGGAAGAGAGAAACACTAGGGGCCAGATATTCAACCCCTCCCCACATTCTTTAACTGGGTACCCAGAGCCATCACTGTAAGCCAGTAAAAGAAAAAAATTTGCTCTGGAAACCGAAACCAGGGCTCCTGACATTCTGTAAGCCTCTAGCTTTATGACTTGAGCCAGTCAGTACTCCCTTTGCAGGGAGAAGTGTCCCTAGATGAGGCTGGCACAATTCCCCCAAATGATGGTTTCCCACTACCTGTAAGGATGATGTGTCCTAGTCTTAAGAGGATAATGAAAAAAAGATAGGAAAGTGTAAATGCTTCTGAAGGAAGTAATCAGAATGAGACCCTAAGGGGTAGAAGCCGGAGGGAGGCAGAGTTTTTATCCTGTTCTGGTTTTGCTGCCTCCAATCTTAGACTGCTTCCAGGTACACCCATAGACACTTTGAGAAGTCAGGTGATGGCTAGAACCCCAAAAGACTGAAAACTCCCTTCAGCTATTCAATTCTTACCCCAGGTCTACCCCATCCCATCAAGGAGACTTGATCTAGGGTTCACTCACTCACCTGGAGCACTGACTTCATAAGGCAGGGGCAAGAGTGGGGCATACAAGGCACTACTGGTGTGCCTCAGAATAGGGTTCCGCCGGTAGATAAGGGCCACTGCTTCTGGGTCCCCACCGCTCTCCTAGAGGTCAAGAAGAGGCTCGTTTAATAGAGGAAGGGAGTTCTTTATGAGACCAGAAGGTTTCTAGGACCACAACCCTCCTGGTTCTGATTGGAGAACTTTCTTACCTGTATGTCCCTGAGCAGTAGTTGGGTAGGGGTCTCCAGTGGAGCCTTGGAGGCAATCACCTCACGCAGTGCTACCCCCCAGCGCTCTGCCTCTGCCTGGCGTGGGGAGCAGAGGCGGATGCTATGTTTCCGGCCAGACACAGTGACTGACCACAGACCTGGTGGAAAGAGAAGCCACAGAGAGCAATCAGGGATTGTTGAGGCCCCTACCAGGAAGGTAGGGAAGTTCTCAAGATGTCTCACCGGTCTCTTTGGGCCTACGTTCCGGCCCAGTCACTGAGCACAGGCTTGTGAGGACCAGACTTCCGAGACGCCTTGCCCCTTTCCCGCTGCTGCTGAACTGGTCTAGGGAATCTCTGGTGAGCACAAACCAAGCTCTGCGTGGGAGCAACCATGGCCGTGCCCCTCCTCCACGGGGCTCCCGGTACAGCCAACCTGGGGGGTGGGGTGGGGAGATAGGGAAGACATTATTCCTAGGAGGGATGTGTTTGGGGGCCTCCAAAATTGGACCCAGGTGTTCCCACCTTTCACAATGACGTCAGGGTCGTCCTCCGGAAGTCCCTTGTCTGGGATGAGGCTCCAGGTCTCTTCCCAGCTCTGCAGTCTGGACCAGAGATGAAAAGTTGGACGAGGCTGAAGGGCCTCCACTCCGTCTCCTTATTAGGGGTTCCCCCAGACTACAAGGGGTACATGCTCCCTCACTGGGCACCCATCCTCCAGGTTGTGGGAACCGCGGGGCCGTTCTGACCTTGCACCAGAAATAACTAGGACCCCCCTTCCTCCCCGCGCCCCCGGCTGGACCGCCCCCCGGGACCCCAGCCAAACCACAGCGTCCGGAGGCACAGGCCTCTCCCTTATTGCACAACCCGAGGAGGGAAGACAGCAAGGAAGGGGGTCCTGAGAACTGGCTGCAATATTCAAACTAAAAGACGTAGAGTAAAAGCTCACCTGTCTGTGATGGGCCCGTTCCTTGTTGGCTGAGTCAGTGTAACGTCCAGGGAACCCTAGGGAGAGAAGCAGGAATACACTCAGAGGCCTTGACCCCTGGCACCAATGGTTTCACATGGGCCCAGGACATCTCTCACTGGATTGAGGAAGGAGTGTCTGAAGTCCGGTGACCGGGCAGGAAGAGCCAAAGCCACTCTGGGATTGTCCCTTCTACATACAAGTCTCTGAGGACCACTAGAGAATGCCCGAGAGCTATGAGCTCTAGACTTTTATCCATTGCCCTTTGAAAATGCAAGTATGGGGGCAGGGAAATACAGGGCTGGGAGTCAGGAGACCTGTGTTCTGCTGACAGAGGCTGGACCACTAAGCAGCTGCCATGCCTTAGGAGAGTCCCCTCCCATCTCTGGGGTTTAATTCTCCATCTTTCGAACTGGAAGCCTGATGAAGTCCCTTCTACCCACGGAAGCCTCTTCAATTTTTCTTTCCTTCACCCTCCTTGATTTGCTCAGAACCTCCAGGGAAGGAGAAGATAGGCTCCCAGGAAAACTGCAGGACCCAAGACTGGGCAAGGGTGGTTACAGGGCTGAACGAAGAAGGGAAAAGGGGCCCTTTTACAGAAGATGTTCTCCAAGAGCTTTGTGTGTTACTTTGCAGACAACCCTGAAGAAAGTGACATATGACCCCCTTGCTAGGGCTCAGGAGGGCATGAGGCTGCTAAGTGCATACAATTCAGGCCAAGGGTGGTTTGGAATTTTGCCCTTCTTGTACATAAACCCTGCCTAGGAACTTCAATTGTAACCTGGGGTCTGAGGTTGGTCAAAATCAACCCAGAGCCAAGCTAACTAGACAGGAACTGTGCCACGGTCCCATTGAGCCCAGACTGCTAAAGCCAGGAGGAGGATTGGGGGAGGAGGACTAGGGACACCTGTCCCTGAGCTCCTAGGAGTGGGGTGGAGGTGGGGCACAAGAGAGGCCATGGCCTATTTGACAGATATCCTACCCATGCTGGAAGCTTGAGAACTTCCAGGTCTCACTCTTGCCCTGGGAACCTACCCATTTCTTTTCTGGAGGTTCTGGGGGGGGGGGCTATCCACCACTCCATCAGAGGGCAGGTACTGATCCCCCCACCCCCCAACTACCCTAATCTCAGTCCCCTGCTTCCCCCCTCCTCCTCCCCTCCTCCCCTCTATATTTATCTGCCCTCTGCCTCGCCAGGTGCTGGCTCCTGCACTGGCTTCGGTGCAGCCCGCCCCACCCAGGAATGGAGCCACCGGGATTGCTGGGGACCCCTGAGCGGGGTGGTGGTGGGGAATAGGAACTGGACCCAGGCCACAGCACACAGAAGTCTGGTTGCCTCTGGTGGGTAAGGGTGTGAGGATGGAGGTCCTACACACCAATTGTTCCAGAGTGTCTCTCTCCCAGGGGAGATTTGATTTAAAAAAAAAAATCATCAACCAAGTGACCCTCACCCATTCCCCCTGGTTTCCCAGGAACCTCACCAGAGAAGGCAGAGAGTTCTGTCTTAAGTGGCAGGATAATGAGAAGTCCTCAAAGGGCCATCGTCCTGAGCTTTTTCTTTGTGAGGTCCCTGATGCAGACCCCAATTCTAGGATGTCTTTTTCCCCTCGCCCAGGATCCCGTGGTGGGAGCTCCCGCATCTGGCCCCAGTGCTCATGAACTATGAGCAGAGCGAACCCAGGCGTTCCAGCCGCCCAGCCGGCCTCGCCACATTCCTTGGCTCTGGCGGAGGCGGAAGGAGACGGGATGGGACGCGGGCCCGGCAGGGAAGGGAGAGGCAGGGCCAGGTCGGGCCACGCGTGACGCCTCCTCTGCCTCAGGGCCCCCAGCAGGTGGACAGCGCCTTGTGTGAGGCGCAAGGCCCACAGGCACATCCCGAATAGGGATACTTGCCCCTGGAGCTCCGGGGTTCTGGCCTTCAGACAAGAATCTCCCCCACATTTCCAGTTGGCCAAGAGGACCGAGTTTGGCCCAAGTATGGAGCAGGTTCAGGCGTGACGGCGATTGTAGTAGGAAGGATTGAACACGGTTCTAAATCCCTCTAGACTTACCCTCCCGCCGCCCGCTGGACTCGGGCTCCTTAGCTCAAAGGTCTCGTCGTCCTCGTCTTCGTCCCCGTCCCCGCTAAGCTCGCCGTCCCCGTAGTCCCGGTGCAGAAGAGTGAAGCCTCGACGGCAGCAAAGAAGCCACCACAATCCCCCGGGGAGAGGCATCCGGGCGAGCAGCCTGGGAATGGGGGCGCGGGCAGCGTTGCCGGAGCAGCAGGGAATCTGAGAAACTGAAGGTGCTCCGACCAGAACTCGGTAGAGATGAGGTGCGATGAGAGGAAAGAAGGGGGCCGGAAGGAGGCAGTGTCCAGCACTGAGGTGCAAGAGAACTACCACCAGAACCCGTTGGGGGCTCGATGTTTGGGCCCGGGCAGAGGAGGGGGGATTAGTGTCCAGGGCCGGGAGAAGGGAGCGGGGAGCAATGTCCGGAGCTGGGAAGTAGTGTTCGTTGTAGTGTCCAGCCCTGTAGGAGAAGTGCCTGGTGCAGCAATCGTGGTGGGCGGTTGTCCAAGCTCCAAGGAGGGTGGTGTCCGGTAGGGCGTCCGGTGGCCGGGGCCCGGGCGGCGCGCGCTGCGCTCCCTGCAGCCCCGGGACTGGCGCGTTGGGGGCGCGGGCAGAGTTCCCAGACCCCGCCTCCCTCTCTTCCCCCCCCTCCTTCCCTCCGCCTTCCCTCTTCTTTCTCTCCTCCCTTCTTTACTGGGTAGGGTCTACGTTGCATCACAGCCTCCTCTGCCCAATCACTGTTCCTGGCGCCGGCCAGTGAGACCAATCCCAAGCTCAAAACCACGGCGGGTTGTGTCACGTGTCTCGCTGAGCGACAGTGCGGAGGGGCGGGGGAAACTGGGGAGGGAGGGGGCGGTGCGATGTTAGCTACGCCCCAGCTTTTGAGGTCGGACCAGGGTGTCTGTGGCGTCACGAAGGCCCGCCTTCGTGCTCTTGTTTTAACTCTTGGCTCACCAAGCAGCAAATTAAAAACCCTCTCGAAGATCTGGAGAAGGAAGGGCATAAAACTGGAAGGAAGCCGAGCTACTGGCCTGTGATTACCTGTCACATCTTGGAGTCCCTGCAAAAGCAGAGAGCCTTAATATCTTTGAGGCACCCCACTCCAGCGTGTGAGATTTAGCTGAGAGGATTTAGATGAGATGGCAGCTCTCCATCCTTGGAGTTAAAAGAGTCCAGATTTAGATCTTAGCGACCCCCACTTTTGAGATGAAAAAGCTGAGAAAGGAGCTCCTGGAAGTCTCAGACAAAGATCTGAAATAAACGCAAATTTACAGTGCATCGAAGTGGAATGGGGAGAGTGGCTTGGCATGCTCGGGGATTCTGTGGTCTCAGAAAATCGACAGATCAGAAGCCCCTCAGGGCAACTATGCTGCATTTTCTGAACAAGAAGGGGTTAACGAGGGTGCTAAGAGTCCAGGGCGGGGTCCGCGCTACAGCCTAGACAGCGGGCGCGCACCAGTGCGCGTTGCTGACTCAGCGGCGATTCCCGCGGTCACTGGCGGAGGGCTCCAGGTGGACTCCGGTGGGTAGTGTATCCCTCTTGGAATATATGCACAGTTTTCGAGCCTTTCCTGGTTTCTGGTTCCAAGAGGCCAAAGTTTTAAGTCTTTACCGCCTGAGGCTCTAGGACCGGCGCACGACTAGCCAAGGCTGGGCTACGCTAGGCTGGACGAAGTGCAGACTTCAGGCCAACGGCTCCCTAGGGACCTGTACACCACGCCCCTTTTGCTCCTAGACTCCAGGCTGGAGCGGTGGTCTGACTTTGCTGACAGATACTAAACTGGGAGAGTTGTCTCATTTGAGCACAATCCTGGCACTTGTGATTATGCAAAGCAAAGACCAGAAATCAATGTACCATCTCCAGAAGCCATCCTGCCGGTACTTTCACAGTAAAGTGGTGTATGCTGAGATTTCAGAGGGCCAGGGACTCCACAACCATAACCTCCCTTCCTCTTCAAGATCCTAGACCCTTGTCTGCGGGAGAGTTCTGTCTGATATCTAACCTCCCCTTTCCTGGCAAGCTCAGCGCGTTTCCTTTGACTTGATCCCCAGGGGAAATAAGCAGCACAAGCCGCCCGCACCCGCACCCGGAGCTCAGGCTGATTAACTCCTCTTGGGAAATTTGCAAATTGCACACCCCCCCCCCATTTTTTTAAAATCCTATGTGGAAAACTCCGCCTCAACATTTTTCTATTTGTCTCAACCTCTGGAGTGGCTGGGGTTACAGGTATCTGGTCGTCACACACCATCAGATTCAACTTTTTAAATACGTTTTTCTTTTCACAGCAGGATTTTAGAAGGGATCCCCAAACCCACCCCAAGCTAGAATCTCTTGTCTCCTGCCCCTACCAGACCCACGCACAAACAGCTTGGGACAACATCACCGCGCATATTTCACACGCTGGGAGCTAGGTACTTGGCTAAAGCAGCCATTACTGGATAGCTCTAGGGTTGTTAAAAAGCCCTTTCTTACGGTGACTCGCGAGGAGAAACCCCGCCCCTCCTCACCTTGGCAGCTTTCTCACCTCACCTCGGTTGGCAGAGACCGAGGGAAGCAGAGGGCGTGTCAGTATTCAAAGCTTTAGCCGACTCAGCAACCCCTCTCCCCTCACACCTCCTACTCAGATCCAAGCAGGGGCGTGGGGGGGGGTGTGACCCACTGCCTTGGCCCTGCTGCAACTCATTTCCAAAGCTGCTAATTCAAAAATAGTAACAGTAGTTGGGTTGCAATATCATTTGCATTGAATCATTTAATTGAGCACAGAGTCAGTTCCTTTAAATCCTAAAGTCTTTCTCAACGTCCCCCTACTTACCTCCCCTTTCTGTTTCCCTCCCTGGGATCATTTCTTTAGCCCTCCCCCTTCTCTGGAATTGTAGCCCTAGTTGTCCCAAGAGACACTGTGGGTCTCAGTAGGAGCGGAGCAGGAAGAAAGGCGGAGTCGGCGGGGGCAGCGGCCACGAGGGTTGGGCTTCGGGCTGCATCCTCCGCCCTGTAGCAGCCTCCTCAGGTCCTGGCGGAAGCGCAGGCCCAAAAAAGCATACAGCACCGGATTGAGGCTGCAGCGGACTAAGGTCAAGCCTCCGGTGACCAGCAGAGCTAAATCCTTGCGCTTGCTGGAGGAGCAGCTCCGCTCACGGGCTGCCAGTAGATCGGCTGTATCCAGCAGCAGGGCGAGGCTGTAGGGCAACTGCAGCACCACGAAGGCCACCACCAAGGCCACCACGACGCGCAGTGCACGCCGCCGCTCTGGCCCCCTGGCGGCCAGAAGCGTGCGGCCCAGGAGCGCATAACAGGCTGCCATGACACCCAGAGGCAGCGCGAAGCCGAGGACCACCTGCGCCACGGCGCTTGCCCCTTTCACAGTCTGCGTGAGGCTTTCGGGAAAAAGGAGCCGACAGCGTCGTTGGCCTTCCCGTGGCCCGTCCCGGCTGAAAAGGAGCGCAGGTAGAGCCAGAAGCAGCGACAACAGCCACACGAAGACTGAGACCAAGTGGGCACGGCTAGGCGTGGAGGGCCGCTGCCCTGCTGGGAGAGCTCTTGTGATGGCCACATAGCGGTCGGCGCTGATGCAGGCTAGGAAGAGGAAGCCTGCGTGGAAGGAGGCCGAGTAGAGGCCTGAGATGGCACGGCAGGTGGTACTTCCTAAATTCCAGCCCTGAAGAGCCCCTGCTGCAGCAAAAGGCAAGGTCAGGGCCAATAAGAGGTCAGCCAGGGCCAACTGGAGCAGGTGAACGGAGGTGGGAGATCGGGTAGTTCGGCGGGCTGCCAGATGGGTGGCCAAGACTAAGCCATTGCCCACCAAACCCAGCACAGCCACCATCAGGGAGACACTGGGTTGGAAGGCCCGACTAAAAGCCTGGACATCGGCCTTGTAACAGAGCTCCGGCAGCGGCCCAGCTGAATAAGCCTCCTCCTCATACCCGGAGTAAGGTCCCCAGGAGACCTGATGGCATCAAAATGAGAAGAGGGACCGTGTAAGACACATTCCTACACCTCTCCCTCTCACACACTAGTCCCTCACTTGAAGCCTCGACACCAGCAGAAGACGCATATACTCTTTCCAGATTCTTGCTAGTGTACCCTGAGCAGGCAGTTAAGCTTCTCTTGCAGTCTCCCTAGCTCTGCTTCGAGCTTCCCCCGGGTGACCTTGAGCAGCCACTGACTCTTTCTGGATGCCACTTACCAAATGTGTTCTACCCAGTGTAGAGGTCCTTCCTATTCACCCCATGGGGCAAGGTTAGCAGTGAGCACGGTTGAAACCATGAAAGATAACAGACAACGGAAACATCTAACTCCCCCTAGACCAAGCATTTGTATTATTAATAAATCTCAGCTCTTCTGTTCGCTTTGAGGGCCCTCTCATGGAAGGCAGGTCAGATGCAGGACTCTGCGTCAGCCCTGGACCCTGGACTTCAAGCTTAGGCTAAAGGGCTTCTCCTTTCCCTTCTCTCCTCCCCGCCCTACCAGTAGAACTCAGACATATTGAAAACACTCACACCAGCGGGGTCTTACATAGGATTTATAGGCTCCTGCACAGGTGCTAAATGGCAGAGGCCTGCTATCAGGCGGGGAATCCCATTCCTTTCCCCTTCCCCACCCTCTCTGCAACCCTTTTCCGCCTCCCTGCCCCGACTCCCACCTGTTCTGTGGGCTTGGTCCCCATCTCTGGCTACAAGGGTTTCTGAGGTACAGTCACAGGGGCTAAAGTTAAATAACTAGTGGGGCAGGAAGGAAGGGGTGGGGAGAAGGGCCAAGAAGGAGGTGGAGATTAGGGTCTGCGGGTTCACTTTTCCATCCCACCTTGCCTGGTTTCTACCTAGTCAAAGGAAAAGGAATGCTCGCATGGTCTTGTGTGAGCTTTGTTTTCCTCCGAGCCTTCCCTATGTAAGGTACAGTAAGGTGAAAGTTCACAGTTTCCAGCACTGAACCAGGAGCACTTTTTTTTTTTTTAAATTTGCCCTTCATTCCATCTCTAGGTGTCCTTCTCCAAAGCTTTTCCCCTTTCCTTGAAAATGCCAGGCTCCACCTCGCCTCCTCCGATTTCTCTTTTTTGCCACCCTGTAGCTCCATTCCTTGTCAGCCTTGGGTTACTTGGGGGTATTTCCCAGCGGCAGGTTGCCTACCCCGCCCTTTCGGAACAGGGCTGAGGCACGCGCTTGCGCGGGGTCCGGGAAAAAACGTGCGTGCAAGGAGAGGCGGGGTGGGGGGGCAGAGGGAGAGAGAGAGCGGGAGGGAGGGAGAGAGGAACAGAGAGGGAGGGAGGGAGGGGGAGAGAGAGAGAGAGAGAGAGAGAGAGAGAGAGAGAGAGAGAGAGAGAGAGAGAGATTGATTTTGACTGGGGGTAGGAGAAAAGGAAGGGTGGGTGAGGACGGAAAAAGCAGCATCGGTCAGCCGCGAACCCCAGGAGAAAAGCTGGGGGCCTGAGCCAGAACCGGAGCCCTAGCGGCACAAGGCAGACACCCAGGGTTGGTCAGCTCCGCATGATGAGTCTCCGGCTTTTCAGCATTCTGCTCGCCGCTGTGGTCTCTGGAGCCCAGGGCTGGGGCTACTGTGAGTGCTGGTCTCAGAGGCAGGTGGGATTTGGTGCAGGAGTCTGGAGTTTACTGGGCGAGTTCTGCACCGCATTGCGGCTGGGTGGTCGCCGGTCCTTCCCGCACGCGCCGGCTCGCTCCCATCTTTCCCTGCCTCTCCCCAGCGCTCCGCAATGCAGCTCTGAGGCTGCTGCGCGCGCGCCGCCGCCGTCTGGGGCTGGTCTCTGATCTGAGGAACCAGTCAACCCAGGGGATTTGGAGCTGTTAATCCAAGCGGGAGCTGGTGCCTAGGTTTGAGGTTAGGGTTGGCTGTAAGTGCTGTACTGGTGACCCAGGCTAGAGTTGAGGATTTCCCCTAAGGGGTTGGGGCTAGAACTGGGAGCTGGCCCAGGGACTAGGTTGGTTTGTGGTTGAGGCTGGATTTTATGGCTAGAATCCAAATAGGAGTTGGTGACCCCGACTAAGGCCAAGGATGATGCTAAGAATGGGACTGGGGCTGGGGCAGATTGGGGAGTAAGGTCTGATTTGGGGATTGGTGCACGTTTTAGTGGGGAGGGGTGCTGATGAACGAAAGCAATGGTTAGGCTGGGGTTAATTTCATGTTCTGAGGCCCATTTAAATTTTAAATACGCTGAAGTTTGGGGATTATGTTTAGGGGAGCACTGAGCCAGGGGAGGCACTGGGTTAGCAAGGATCTGGCTCTGAATCTATAGATGGAGGCTATGGGTACCCCAAGAGGAGAGGGCAAATTCCCCTAGGGAGTAGCTGTTGCTGCAGCTCAGGTTGAGTGCACGGGCTTTAAGGTAGGGCTGAGTCAGCCACAGGGGGGCAGTGAAGAGGCGCTTTAACTGCTAAGTGGGCACAGCCTTTGGAAGAGGGGTCACATTAACACGCTCATCTCCTCACCCCCACTCCCAGATGGCTGCAATGAGGAGCTGGTGGGGCCTCTGTATGCACGGTCTCTGGGTGCTTCCTCCTACTATGGACTCTTTACCACAGCCCGCTTTGCCCGGCTACACGGTGAGTTTAACCAACCAGGGAGGGGAGGAGGACCTCCCCCCCCCCCCCCCCCCCCCCCGCCAGAGAGTTGAGAGAGGAGAGTAGGTGGTAAAAGCCCTTGCCCCTTTTGTAGGCATCAGTGGATGGTCGCCCCGGATTGGGGACCCGAATCCCTGGCTCCAGATAGACTTAATGAAGAAGCATCGAATCCGGGCTGTGGCCACACAGGGAGCCTTTAATTCTTGGGATTGGGTCACACGTTACATGCTGCTCTACGGGGACCGTGTGGACAGCTGGACACCATTCTACCAACAAGGGCACAACGCGGTACTCTCAGTGCCCAAGCGCACATACTTGGGGAGCCTTCCCCAGCTCTGAGCCCTGGGCTGGGCACTAGCCTGAAGGGAAGGGGAGGGGACAGCATGAGGCAAAGGTGAGGTCCCCTCTCTTGGAATCTAGTCAGCTTAGAATGTTCCATAGGATTTAACACATAAACCATAAGGTTTAACACAATTTAGGGTAAAACCTAGGAGAGCTTACTGAGGGCAGTGACATTCGATTTTTACTTTGAAGAAATAATAGGACACTCTAGACCAGGAAGACTGTGTAATCATGGAGACGGAGTAAACTCCTGTTGTTACTGCTCCAGTCAAGGTTGGGTAGGTTTAAAGCTATCGCTGCCAGGGAAGCTGAGGGTGGAGGCACAGTTACTAATGTTCCCAATCCCCACAGACCTTCTTCGGTAATGTCAACGACTCGGCGGTGGTACGCCATGACCTGCACTACCATTTTACGGCTCGCTACATCCGCATCGTGCCACTGGCCTGGAACCCCCGCGGCAAGATTGGCTTGAGGCTGGGCATCTACGGTTGTCCCTACAGTAAGGCTGTGGAGGCCAGGGGGTGGGGGCGAGGACCCTGAGAGGGACCATCTCCCTGGTCCCTCCACCCACCCACGGTCCTTTGCACAGCGTCCAACATCCTGTATTTTGACGGCGATGATGCCATTTCATACCGCTTCCAGCGAGGGGCCAGTCAAAGTCTTTGGGACGTGTTCGCTTTTAGTTTCAAGACAGAGGAGAAGGACGGGCTGCTGTTGCACACCGAAGGCTCCCAGGGGGATTATGTGACGCTTGAACTGCAAGGAGCACACCTGCTGCTGCACATGAGCCTGGGTGAGCCTCAGAACCCCACCAGGAGCTGTCTGAATCGAACTTCCCTTTTGTAGCGCTTGGGGCTAGCAAAACAGCGGGCTTAAGAGTCAGAACTGGATTTGGTTTACCAACTGTGTGGAAGCCTTGAACTAGACATCACAAACACATACAGACACACAAAATGATTTTTGTATCTCCTTTGCTTTCCATAATACCCCTGTAATGAGATACAAGCAGCGGCTTCCTCTCCACTCTAGGCTTTGACTGGGTCCTGGGTAGCCTCTACTCTGTATTGAGAGCTGCTGCTGGCATGGGAGCTAGAGCCTGCTAGAGTCCTCACTCTGTCCTGCACTGCCCTCAGGCAGCAGCCCCATCCAGCCGAGACCTGGTCACACCACGGTGAGCGCTGGTGGCGTACTTAATGACCTAAGCTGGCATTATGTGCGGGTGGACCGATACGGCCGAGAAGCAAATCTCACCCTGGATGGTTACGTACATCGCTTTGTGCTCAACGGCGACTTTGAAAGGCTGAATCTCGAAAATGAGGTGACTAAGGGTGGGGTACCATTTTGGGGATGTGATAATAGGAAGGTGGGGATCCACTCCCCCATCCCATGTGCCAGAGTTAGAGTTAGTTCTTGTCATTGTTCTGGTCCTCACCAGAGATCTACTAAGATGGGTCTAGAAATCCAGATTTGGGGTGCAGGGGGAAAAGCAGAAAATTGTCCCCTAGTCTCCTCCCAAAATTTTGCACGGTTGATAAAAAACATGTTTCCATCGTCATTTTAAGTATCTAAGACTGACCATTTGACCTACTGAAGGCCTACAACCAACTAGTACTGATGTTAAGGCTTTTAAGCCTAAACACAAGTTTAGTACTAACGCTGGGGAAATGTGTTCCAAGGCTTTTGGAAGCCAGGCCAGTACGCCACTGTGGAAAGGGTACTTACTGAGCATGCACACAGGAAAAGCAGGCGTTCCCCTCAGCCCAGGGAAACCCCTCTTCACCTGCTTCCCACAGATATTCATCGGAGGTCTAGTGGGCGCAGCGCGTAAGAACCTGGCCTACCGCCATAACTTCCGTGGCTGTATAGAAAACGTGATCTACAACCGGATCAACATAGCTGAAATGGCAGTGCAGCGCCATTCGCGGATCACCTTCGAGGCCAGTGGGGCAGGGAGATCTGGGAGGACAGGGACATTAAAGCCACTTGGAAAGCCAAGAGGCAAAGAGAAAAGAGGTCTTGTTGGGGATGAGACCCACTCAGAACGGTCAGCTTCTCAGATGTGGGGGGAGTACCACGAACTCAAAGCTCTAAGTACCATTCACCCCTTAGTTAAGCTGTGAACCGATCCAGTTGTTAGCTAGACAAGAAAAGTGAGGTGCAGAGGCTGAGAGCAGTTTGATCAGGAGCATGTGACTCTGAAGTGACAGGGTAGTCACTGAACTGTCTGTCACTGGAAGTCTTGATAAGCTTTCCTCTTCGGTCGACTCTGGAGCTTGTGCGCATGCTCCGTAGCCTTTGGGCTAAATTTGGCTTGTGCTCTATGATACTGCTCTTAGCACTCTGAGAGGAAAATTTTTTTGTTTTGTGGACATTAGGATTAGCAACAAAAAGCAAACACGGGGTGGGGTGGGGGAGTCCGAAAGCAGGCTTGTTAGATAGAGTCTCTTCCACAAACATGGACATATTTGCATGGGTGATGGAAGGAAAACAATTGGAGGTCTTATCTCCACTAATGCTTAGGGATTGTTTCAACTGGGTCTTTAAACCCAGTGAGAATATTGATGGCGAGTCCTGATGCATCCATCCATTCTGCTCTAGGGTAATGTGGCTTTCCGGTGCTTGGATCCCGTTCCACACCCCATCAACTTCGGAGGCCCTCACAACTTCGTCCAAGTGCCTGGCTTTCCACGTCGAGGCCGCCTTGCTGTCTCCTTCCGCTTCCGCACCTGGGACCTCACAGGGCTGCTCCTTTTCTCCCGCTTGGGGGATGGGCTGGGTCATGTGGAGCTGATGCTTAGTGAAGGGCAAGTCAATGTATCCATCGCGCAGACTGGCCGCAAGAAGCTTCAGTTTGCTGCGGGTGAGGGATTCTTGGGGAGGCACAAGCAGGCTGGAAAAGGGTGGGATCTGGAAGACACAGGTGTTCTCCGGTTCTGGGGGATTCCTGAAGATGCTTGCCAGTTAGAATCAGTTTTGCACACTGTGTCAATGACTAGGGCTGCGGATAGTGAAGGGAACCATCAGAAGTGCCACTGCGCAAGGAGTGAAGTGTAATAATGGGGTGCACTTAGACTGCGATTGGGATCCAGAGTGGGGCTGCTGCTTTCCCCATTCAAGACCATCCACTCTCTGGGCATGGTGGCTTCTGGTAATTGATGCCCATAATCCCAACATCTGGGAGGCCAAGACAGGAAAACCACGAGTTTGAGGCCAGTCAGGACTACATAGTGAGTTCTAGGCCAGAATACAGAGAGACCCTGTCTCAAAAACACAGCGAGGGGGCTGGAACCCGCTTGGGTGTTATGCAAGTAGCTACTGAACTGCTCTCCAGCCCCACTGTAATTCCATGAGGACCCAGCTCCCCCTTCTGGCTTTCCAGGGTACTGCGCTCATGCGCACAGTTCATTTCTTTCTCTTTCTTTCTTTCTTTCTTTCTTTCTTTCTTTCTTTCTTTCTTTCTTTCTTTCTTTCTTTCTTTCTTTCTTTAAGACAGGTGCGAGAGTGGGGAACAAACCAATCTTCTCATATTCTGCTTACTTCTTCCGCCCACTTACCCCATCTTCCTTTCTTGTTCAGGGTACCGCCTGAATGATGGCTTCTGGCATGAGGTGAACTTTGTGGCACAGGAAAACCATGCGGTCATCAGTATTGATGATGTGGAGGGGGCAGAGGTCAGGGTATCATACCCACTGCTGATCCGCACAGGGACTTCATACTTCTTTGGTGGTGAGTGGCAACTTTGCCCTGTCTCTGGGTGAGAAGGTCTTATTTCAGTTCTGTCCCATTGCTTTTTTTTTTTTTTTTTGGTTCTTTTTTCGGAGCTGGGGATCGAACCCAGGGCCTTGCGCTTCCTAGGCAAGCGCTCTGCCACTGAGCCAAATCCCCAACCCCAGTCTTATTTCAGTTCTGATGGGGCCACATGGAGAGTACTGGAGAGAGACCAAACCTCCTTTCACCTCTGGGACCTTGGGGTGTAGTCCCTTGCCTTTATTTGCACTTGGATTCCTGCATCCTTTCATTTAATATACAGCTTTCTCTTGGCATTTCCTCAGGGGGTGGGGCACGGCTCTGGGAGCTCTCCTGGGAAGGACCTTACAGGTGTGGTTGCTCCAGGTTGTCCCAAACCAGCCAGTCGATGGGGCTGCCACTCCAACCAGACAGCATTCCATGGCTGCATGGAGCTGCTCAAGGTGGATGGTCAACTGGTCAACCTCACTCTGGTAGAGTTTCGGAAGCTTGGTTACTTTGCTGAGGTCCTCTTTGACACATGTGGCATCACAGACAGGTAACTAGAAGGTTCTCTCCCTACCTAACAAGTGACCCCTCCAAAGCTCACTTCCATTTTTCTTTTTAAAAAATAATCTCCCTTCTGCTTATGTTCATGCCCTCCTACACACACATACACACTCGTGCGCACACACACACAACAGAGAGAGAGAAAGAGAGAGAGAGAGAGAGAGAGAGAGAGAGAGAGAGAGAGAGAGAGAGAGCTAGGAGTCTGGTCCTCTGGGTAGCTGGTCCCAAGCCTCCTTCCCTTGTGCTGACCCTTCCCCCAGATGCAGCCCTAATATGTGTGAGCATGATGGGCGCTGCTACCAGTCTTGGGATGACTTCATCTGCTACTGCGAACTCACCGGCTACAAGGGAGTTACCTGCCATGAACGTAAGCTAGATGGTATAGGGGGTGGGGTGGGGTGTTGTTGGGGATCAGGAAGCTGCTAGAGATGGTAGGGATGACCATTCTTCTAGACTTCTAGTTTCACAATTGCCTTGTTGCTCCCACTAGCATTGTATAAGGAGTCCTGTGAAGCCTATCGCCTCAGCGGGAAATATTCTGGAAATTACACCATTGATCCTGATGGCAGTGGACCCCTGAAACCATTTGTAGTGTATTGTGATATCCGAGGTAAGCGGCTTTGATGGGTAGAGGGTTGACTAGGCAATGTAGGAGATGTGGAGGTCAGAGAAGCTGTAGGAGGGGTCAAGATGAAACTGTAGTGGGGCTAAAGGACAGCGTGGAAAGGAACACCTAACAATTTGTAATGTAGCCTTACAGCTAAGTTCCCACTTCTGGCCATTGCAGCAGCCTCATCTCCATCCTCCATTGCGGAGAACCCAAGGCTGGACTGCAGTGAAGTGGCTGGCCACTTTGATTGGCTCTAGCTAGGTTGGTAAGGAGGGAGACAGAATGTTCACGTACAGCTAAAGCTCTGTCCTCTCTTTCAGAGAACCGAGCGTGGACAGTTGTGCGACATGACAGGCTATGGACCACTCGAGTGACAGGTTCCAGCATGGACCGGCCCTTTCTGGGGGCCATCCAATACTGGAATGCCTCCTGGGAGGAAGTCAGTGCTCTGGCCAATGCTTCCCAGCACTGTGAGCAGTGGATCGAGTTCTCCTGCTACAATTCCCGGCTGCTCAACACTGCAGGTTGAGGCTGGTGATAGGGAGGGCAAGGCATAGCTGGTAGAAAGCCTTGGGTGGGGGGTGAGGTCAGGGATGCTTGAACCTAGGTAAGAGGAACTTAGAGGCTGACAGAGAGGCGGGGACTAGAAGCTGCTTGGTGTCTGCCCCAGGAGGCTACCCCTACAGCTTTTGGATTGGCCGAAATGAAGAACAGCATTTCTACTGGGGAGGCTCCCAGCCTGGGATCCAACGCTGTGCCTGTGGGCTGGACCAGAGCTGTATAGACCCTGCACTGCACTGCAACTGCGATGCTGACCAGCCACAGTGGTGAGGAAAGGACGGCAGGGTTTTCTCCTCAAGACTCTAGGGGCAGCCGAGAGGCAAGGTTGAGTTACTGCATCCTATTCCCACAGGAGAACAGACAAGGGGCTCCTGACCTTTGTGGACCATCTGCCTGTCACTCAGGTAGTGATAGGTGACACAAACCGCTCCAGCTCTGAAGCTCAGTTCTTCCTGAGGCCTCTGCGCTGTTATGGTGACCGTGAGTGGCAGACTTTGGTGTGCCTATCCAGTATTGGCTGTTCCCGAAACCTAGATCACCTGACCCCCTGAGGATGAAGTCACATGGCCAGATGCTCCAGCTGTGATCTTACCTCCATTGTCTTTCTGCACCTTATTCATTCCACATCTTAGTCTCTGTTCAAAGAGGCTCCCCAACTCTCCCTGCTCCACCCTCCCTCCTGTCCACTGAGGCTCCTTTACTCCTCCACCCTCCACCTCCCTTGACAAGGCCTTCCTCACTCTGTTTTCGCAGGCAATTCCTGGAACACTATCTCCTTCCGCACTGGAGCTGCACTGCGTTTCCCTCCAATCCGTGCCAACCACAGCCTTGATGTCTCCTTCTACTTCAGGACCTCGGCTCCCTCAGGAGTCTTCCTAGAGAACATGGGGGGTCCTTTCTGCCAGTGGCGCCGACCTTACGTGAGAGTGGAGCTCAACAGTGAGTGGGCAGACCAGGAGGAATGGGAAGATAGAGAGGGCTGGGTTAGGGAACAGGGCAGTCGCCTTTCTGAGAGATGGCAGGAAGAGGATTAGAAATCACTCTAGGTCCTAGACTTACTGTCTTGGTGTCTGGCTGTGTGGCCAGTGACCCTTGGGCACATACTCTGCTTCTGCAAGCCCTTAGGCTCTTGAGGTCTCAACCCTAACTAGCTAAGCTTCTAGCCTGGGCATGGAAGCTGGGATACTGGCTGCAGGAAATCTGTAAAACTGGGGAAGAGGTTGTGTGGTTTCTTTCGTAGATTGTTTTAGGCTATGAATGAAGTGGAGGGCCATAGGGGGACCCCATTAGGTGAGGAGATTGTACTGGACAAGAATTCTGGGAGGGATCTAGAAGATCTGGGCTTCTCTTTACTCCCTTACCTGCTGTCATGCTGTCCAGCATCCCGGGATGTGGTCTTTGCCTTTGATATTGGCAATGGGGATGAGAACCTGACAGTGCACTCAGATGACTTCGAGTTCAATGATGACGAGTGGCATTTGGTCCGGGCTGAAATCAACGTGAAGCAGGCCCGGCTGCGAGTGGACCATCGGCCCTGGGTGCTAAGGCCCATGCCCCTGCAGACGTACATCTGGCTGGAGTATGACCAACCCCTCTATGTGGGTAAGCGTCAACCCCGGAGCACGGAGAGAGCCTCCATGACACTCCTATACTCTCGTGAGCCACGTTTCTAGGAAGTCCATGTTCTAATCCTCCCTGCCCAAGTGAGCCAGGGGGCCATATATCTCCTTTGCTCCCTTATATCCTAGTCCCTCCTCCTAGCCCCCTGGGCTCCCTTCCCACTCATAGTACTTACTCCTGTCTCTGGCTCTGCAGTCATTTTAGGGGAGCTCTTGGGATGTTCTACCTTTGAGCTACACCCCCAGCCTTAGCCTCTCCACTTACTCCTGACCAGGATCTGCAGAGCTTAAGAGGCGCCCATTTGTGGGGTGCTTGAGGGCCATGCGTTTGAATGGAGTGACTCTGAACTTGGAGGGTCGTGCCAATGCCTCCGAGGGCACCTTCCCCAACTGCACGGGCCACTGCACCCACCCCCGGTTCCCCTGTTTCCACGGAGGACGCTGTGTGGAGCGATACAGCTACTACACGTGTGACTGTGACCTCACAGCTTTTGATGGACCATATTGTAATCACGGTCAGTGCTGCTGGTCACCAGGGATGGGAGTGGGGATGACAAGGAGCCTTAGGGCATGATGGGAGTTTAGAAGGAAGGGAAAATAACACAAGTCAGCAGTCGTGGAAAACTGAGCTCTTAAATGGGGCAATCAGGCATTAGAAGATGCTGGGTATAACAAGGGAGTGACGGTAGAGCTAGCTGACACAAGAGCCCCAACATTAGACAAATGACTCCCATTTTCTCACTATCATCAAGGTCACACAGGTTGCTCCCAGGCCCCATGCATATCTGCTTTGTGTATACGCAGATGTATGTGCATGTATGTTGGTGGCGCATGAAGGCCAGGGGTCAACCCCGAGTGTTGTTTCTCAAGTGCATCTACCCTGTGTTTTCAGACAGGGTCTCTCACTGGGACCTGGAACTCAATATTTAGGTAGGCTGGCTGGACAGTGAGCCACAGAGATCCTCAGCCTCCCTTGGCTGTCCATATAACCTCGTCCTTGGGAGAAATCATCACTCATCTTTAGGGTTCAGTTTCCTCAGGTGTAAATGCAGGGATGAGACCAGATGATTCCGTTTCTTAGACGACTATTCTTCTATTTAGTGCTACAGGGGGTGGTGTGAGCTTGTCATCCCAGCACTCGACAGGCTGGCTGAGGCACAGGATTCTAAATTTGAGCCACAAAGTGAAAGTGTCCCCAAAATTAAAGGGGGGAAAAAGCAAATAGTGGCAGATACGGTTATGTGCATGGATTGGTGACGTAAAAACCCTTTGAACTTGTGACTGAGACGTCTGGAGCCTTCACCTTGATATCTCTGCCTCAGATATTGGTGGATTCTTTGAGACTGGCACATGGATGCGCTATAACCTCCAGTCAGCACTGCGTTCTGCGGCCCAGGAGTTCTCTCACATGCTGAGCCGGCCGGTACCGGGCTATGAGCCTGGCTATATCCCAGGCTACGACACTCCTGGTTACGTGCCTGGGTACCATGGTCCTGGGTACCGCCTACCCGACTACCCAAGGCCTGGCCGGCCAGTGCCCGGATACCGGGGGCCCGTGTACAATGTTACTGGAGAGGAGGTCTCCTTTAGCTTCAGCACCAGCTCTGCTCCTGCAGTCCTGCTCTACGTCAGCTCCTTTGTGCGTGACTACATGGCCGTGCTCATCAAGGAAGATGGTAAGTCCTCCACGGCTGTCTCCCTCCTGCCACCCAAACCCCCGAGATACTGATGAATGCAAAGACCCACACTTTAGAAGCCGAGGGGTTGTGGAAGCTGAGAGAAGAGCCCATGTTCCTCCTCCCACCCTACAGGGACCCTACAGCTTCGCTATCAGCTGGGCACCAGTCCCTATGTGTACCAGCTAACCACCCGGCCAGTGACCGATGGCCAACCCCATAGTGTCAACATCACCCGGGTCTACCGAAACCTCTTTATCCAGGTACAGGCGGAAGGGGATGGGCCAGTTTAAGTCATAGCCTCATGATCCTGGCTATGGCACCAAGAAAGTGTCAAAGGATTACATGTCTGAAACACAGTTCCGTATGCGAGGGATTTTCGCATGTATCACCATTGGCTCTGTGAAGTAGGTGTGACTGGAAACTATTCTGAGCCTCACTTTACAAATCAGTAAACAGGCTGAAGAAGGTAAAGTGTTTTTCTCAGTCGAACTAGTAGGGGTATTGATGTAGCTTAGTTGGTAAGAGTGCTTGTCTACTAGGCATGAAGCCCTGGTTCCACCCCCAGCACTGCGTAGCCTGGGCACGTCATCTCAGTATGTGGGAGGATGGCAGGAGGACCAGAAGTTTAAGACCATCCGTGGCTGTACAGGAAGTCTGAGGCCAGCCTGGGCTACATGAAACCCTATATCAAAGAAGGGGAGGTGGTGCTGGTGAGATGCTCAGTGGGTAACCTGATAACAAGAGTTTGATACTGAGATCCACATTGGAAAAGGGGAGACACAACTGCCACGTTGCTACCTGAACTTCAGACAACTTGTGGCACTCCCCCTAAGAAAGTGTAGTACAACAGCTCAAGCTTTTAATCCCAACACTTGGGAGGCAGAGGTAGACATGGATCTCCGAATCTGAGGCCAGCCTGGACTACACAGGGATTTCCACAACAGCCGGGGCTATGTAGAGACACCTCCCACCCTACCCCCCACCCCAAAAAAATAAAGTTAGACTACTGGTAAACTGCAAAGACGGGGACCAAAACCAGATTGAGTTATGTGTCAGCTCCTACCTCTGGGCCCAGGGGTTCGCTCACTTTGAGCAAGGCTGGTTTGGGTGGAGTGAACTCCTTTATGGTCTTGGCTATGTCTACCCAGGGTTCTCCTCCCTCCCGCACTCCTACCCTAGGTGGACTACTTCCCGCTGACAGAACAGAAGTTCTCTCTCCTGGTGGACAGCCAGCTGGACTCCCCCAAGGCCTTGTATCTAGGGCGTGTGATGGGTAAGCTGCTTGTGTGGATGGATCTGGGGAAAGAGCAAGTGAGAGTGAAGAAATGGAAGGCAGGAAGGTAGTGGGAGGGGAACAGAAGAGGGGCAAGGCTTCCGGGTGGATCTAGATGCCTCTCTCTCGGTGGCCTCTCCCCCAGAGACAGGAGTCATTGACCCAGAGATTCAGCGGTACAACACCCCAGGTTTCTCAGGCTGCCTGTCTGGTGTCCGGTTCAACAATGTGGCTCCTCTCAAGACCCATTTCCGAACCCCTCGCCCCATGACTGCTGAGCTGGCGGAGGCCATGCGGGTTCAAGGAGAACTGTCGGAGTCTAACTGTGGCGCTATGCCACGCCTTGTCTCCGAGGTGCCACCAGAGCTTGATCCCTGGTACCTGCCCCCAGGTAAATCGCTAGACTCAGGTGAAGATGGAGGTGGGGTGACAGTGATTGGAAATGGCTCTGAATACAGAGGCAGTGTCCCTTGATCAGCCTTTTCTCCTCTTTAGATTTCCCATACTACCATGACGACGGATGGATTGCCATACTCTTAGGTTGTAAGTAGCATTGGCCACGAACCCAACTTCCCAAGACCACCTTGCCAGCATCTTTCCTGGCTCCTGTCCTCAGAAGCGGGGTGGGTGGAGGGGTTAGCGGTGAGAAGGGTGAGGGAAGAAGGGTGAGACAGGCTATGCTGACATCAGTGTATAGCTGGGGGAAGATTGGGCAGCTATAAATTTTTAATTGAAATGAAATATTAAAATGTAGCCCTAGTTACAGGATAAGGAAAGAGAGAGATGTAGTAACATTTAGAGAAATAAGAAATTGGAGAAACCATCAGAGATATGGAAAGAGTAAAGTGGGCCGTGGATAAGCCAAGAATTCAGCCATTTTAGACAGAGCCATGGCCTGACAGTTATGTTTGCCATACACGGGTATACATAATGCTTTGGCCGAGTGTGTATGTGTGTACCCCAAAGACCTTCCCTAAGTCACTGCTTTTCTTCCATTCAGTTTTGGTGGCCTTCCTGCTGCTGGGGCTTGTGGGAATGCTGGTGCTGTTCTATCTGCAAAATCATCGATACAAGGGCTCCTATCACACCAACGAGCCCAAGGCCACCCATGATTCCCACCCTGGCGGCAAAGCTCCCCTACCTCCCTCAGGCCCTGCCCAGGCCCCTGCCCCCACTCCAGCTCCCACCCAGGTTCCGACCCCAGCCCCAGCCCCAGCCTCTGGCCCAGGCCCCAGGGACCAGAACCTCCCCCAGATCTTGGAGGAGTCCAGGTCTGAATGAGTCACAAGGGCTTCAGGGACCAAGGCCAACTCCTCTAAGTCCCTTCAGCTCCTGCCTCTCCTCTCCCCTGTCAGGGACATTTGGCTCTTCTTAGCAGGCTCTGTTCACCAGGAGGATCCCCTCTTGCCAAGTTTGGTGTGCAGAGCTACAGATGGGACCAAAGGGAGTGGCCGAGTCTCACTGCCTAAACCAATGCCCTGCCCCCACCCCCCACCCCAGCTCCTGGCTGTTTGCCTGCCCTACGGGAGAAAGCTCATGGAGCTGAGGCTGGCCTTTCCTGCCATCTCTGTCCCAGCTGCTGGCAAGGATTAACAACCAAGGGCAGGGGAGATGAACTGCCTCCCTTCCTGTGGGTATTATCAGCAGGGACAGATGTGGGGGATCGAGGGGCTGCACAGGGCAGGCAGGGAGGGAGGGAGGAGGCTGCTAAAACACACCCTGGAGCCTCCCCCCTGCCCTGCTGACCGGCTGTCTTCCATCTGCTTCCTCTCAGCTGGGGTTGAGGGAAGAACTTCATCCCCACCCCCCACCTCACCCAACCCTTTTTGTTCTTACAGAGACCAAGAGGCCTCAGCTTAGCACTTTAGTACCTCCACTGCTTCACATGCTTTAGCCAAAGCCATAAAAAGCCTGCAAGTAGAAGAAATAATGCAGACCCTGCCCAGCCAGTCCTCTGCTCCTCCACCCCTTTCCAAAATACGCAATAGCCTGGGTGCCTGTGTGCAGGCCTGGCCCCCTCCGTGCATGAGGAGCCCCCCTCCCCCGCTCAGAGATGCTGCGTGTTCGTCCAGGAGGTCATATTCTTTATATATATTTTTTGTTGCAAAGCCTCTCTCTAGAGAACTATATATTACTCTAATTTTTTAATTATCTGTTTATATATAAAAGAACTCAGTGGGCCGTCCTGTGCTGTGCCCAGTTTGTAGTGAGCTCCTTCTGTTGGATGTCTCATGAGTCCTGCCAGCCACTCACCCGCCTGCCGGGCCTCCATTCTAGAGCAGGGCAGAGCCCGCTGTGCCCTCACCTGAGCAGGTTCAATAAAAGCAGAGTGGCAGAGCCCCAGTCTGTGCGTGGTAGCTGGCGTCATGGCCAAGGGATGAATGGAGTCTTCTTAAGGGACCTACTATGAGAGCTTGGAAATCTCCAGTCCTCAAAACCTATACAAATAAGTCAGGAAGTGGTGGTCACACCTTTGATCCCAGCATTCAGGAGGCGGAGGCAGGCGGATCTCTCAGGCGGATCTCTGAGTTCAAGGCCAGCCTGGTCTACAGATTGAGTTCCAGGCAGCCAGGGCTACACAGAGAACCTTGTCTCCAAAAACCAAAACCTATGCACCTGACAGGGGCTCCACCTGGTCACCCTACCTCCCACCCCTGCTCCCAGAGGATTGTGGTGATCAGAGTGCTAAAGCTTCTACCCAATCTGTTCCCATGCCACCACCTCTTATGTTTCCAGCCCAAGCATGCAAGACACAACTTGCCAAAATGGACTCTAACACTTTATTAGATAAGAGGTCACAAGCCACAGGGCTTTAAAGTGCAAGAAACTCACTGGCAGCAAAGCCGCATGTACGCCAGTTCCCCACCAGTCCACAGCACCTCACGTTATCATTTTCCATGACGTGGGGCACAAGTGGAGAGGAGGGGTGAAACCCGTCATTAAAAATAGAGGACAGCAGAAACCAAGAATGGGCGTCTGGAGGAGGATGAGTATTATTGGCCTGAACTGTGGTGGAAGGAGGGGCTGCCAGTGATGCTTGCTGAGGGAAGGCTGAGGTCAGTCTAGAGCCGACATGTTTTAAAGCATTCCTCATGACCAGTCCCTCCTCCACCTGTCTCTGTTTCCCAGAGAATTCATGAGTAATTCAGAGCCTGTAGCTAGGCTTGAGGGTATCCCTGATACACACAACAGACACAAACCATTGGCAGATGTCAATTTCAGAACTGTGGTAGGGACTAGCCTGATTGGGAGGTGGGTGAGGCTACTGTCAGGAGCTGTGGGGTATGTGCTGAGTGTGAGTGTGAGGTACACATGTACCTACCAGTGCAGTGAAGGAGTGTGTATGTGCACAAGCATGCATGACCCATGCAAATCTCTAAGAGGCAGTGTGGTGGAAGGGAGCCTGGTTTCTTTGGTGGAGAAGGGAACAGTTAGCAAGGACCACGGGAGGAGCTCTGGTTCTCCAGGAACAAGAAGCCTGTCCCCATTCCAACACTGCCTAGGGCAGTCTATCTGCCCAAGCCCTTTCCAGAACATAGCCCTGTGTTCTCAGCACATCAGATTCAAGGCTGACTGGTTTTTGTTCTTGTGTCAAGCCAGCTCCTCCTGCCTCTCAGAAGATGAGATAGAACTGGGGAATCTTCTACTCTCTTCCTCCTACAGAGGTGGGATTTGGGTAGGAGCCCCAGAGACCTTGGCTCAAGCTGCACTCTATGCTCTAACCCTTCTACAAGAGAGTTAAAGTGCGGGGTTCTGTAGGAGTCCCAGAGGACGGTGGTCCGCCTGCCACTCTACCCTGCACTGTGACATGCCCCACCCGCAAACAGCCAACAGCAGGTACTGCAGATAGGAGAACCCAGACCCGCAACACCTCACTCTGTCTAGATAGACCCAGCTACCCTGAAGAAGCCAAGCTGCTCCCTGGATAAGCCTCTGAGGAATGGAGGGCCTGACGCCAACTGCAGCTTCACTGACCTGGAGTACACGCTCCAGCCAGGCACTGCCCCGTGCTCAGCAGCGGCCTAGGCATGCGGCCATTGAGCCAGGACTTCGGAAGGGGTTGGGTCACTGGCACATGCTCCTAGGAGCCTCAAAACGCCCTACGGCCCCCAGAATCTATAGGATAGGCCTTTGCCAGGGTCTAGCTGGCTCTTCCTATGTCTACAGGACAGGGATGTAGCCTTCCCTCCTGTATCCTTAAATTCCTGCTTTGGTGTCACCAGACACATCTCCCTTTGAGTTCTGTCTGCATTGCCTGCCAGGCTCACCTTTGACCCCGAGCACCTGCAGGCTCCAGGCACCTGGTTTCACTTAGCAATGCATGACAGCTAGTGACATAAGAATTCTCAATTTAGAAAGCCGAAATGGTAGCACTGGTTGATTCCTGAGGGCCCACAGCTTGGGAGCTGAGGAAAAGTCAAGCACTGATATCATCCCAAGCCCACCATCTCCTCTCCTCTAACACAGAGGTGCAGCTTCTCACATCTGAACCCTCCTGGGAGAGCAGGTCTTCACCGCCTGTTCCCCTTCTCACTGAGGCAGAGTGTCATCCCCTTGGAATAAAGTGGAGGCCTAGTTATGCAGGAGTGGGTGGGTTTTCAGCATGGAAGACATTGCAGGAGCTGGAGCAGCAGTGGTGTATGCCTGAAGCCATGACAGTGCAGCTACCACAGCACTGGCACAGGGCCCAGAGGGCTAGAAGACGTCCGTTTCCCTTTCGATGCCCACATACTTGAGGGCATCAGCTTGGCTGTACCTATCCCAGGGCAGGGAGGAGGAACTGGGTTACTCTGTGATTGACAAGATGGGGGTCCCTCCTGCTTCCCTTCCACCCGATTTCCAGCAGCCATTCGTAATGTTCCTGGTTCTGAGGCAAACAGTGACAACTGTAGACCCTCTCCTCCCCCCACTATAGCTGCTGCAAGCCCCAAAACAGTTCCAACAGTCACTCTGCATCCTTCCCAACCACCTCACCTATAATCAAAGAAGAGCTCTTCGCCAGCCTGAATTGCTCTCTTGGCAAAGATCCCAATGCGGTGATCTCCATTCACCATGACCACTGCAGAGAGGAGAGGACAAGCCTAGGCTAGCTTCCAAGCCTTCCTACTTAGTGACAGGGCAAGCCTGCATTCAGAATACTGGGCTGGTTTCTCCAAATTCCCAAGAGGATCAAATGGAAATAGAATGTAGTCAAGAAGGCAGGCACTTATCTCTCTGCTTTTGACTCTGCTATTCCAACAGTGAGTTTGGGGAAATGGTGACCTTTTGAATCATGGTTATAAGAATGCGTTTTTACTGTAGTCAGTGGAAAACGCCAAGTAAGAAAGGAGAGGCCTAAAATGATGGCAGCCAGGCCACCAAGAATCTCCTTGGAAAATGGTTAACACAGCCTTGAAAGTTGAATGACAGCTAAACATCACAGGCTGTGAGGAGTTCACTCAGCCCGCCCGCTCCCTAGGCTCTGAAGACTCACTCACCTTTGGCATAACAGTTGGGGTTCACTGAATGGTTTGCAAAGCGAATTTTGTTTCCTTTCCGGGTAGCATCCACTACAAAATCTACATGACATAAATCAAAGAAAATCATGAGTGTCCCAGGAATCTCTATACTTGGGGAGTGAGGGGGGTGTATACAAGGTCTAGCTCTGTGGCCCAGGATGGCCTAGAACTTACTGTAACCCTCATGCCTTAGCCTCTCCAGTGCTACGATCACATGTATGTACCACTGTGATCAAAACAGGCAAAAATATGCCTGTTTTTGTTTGTTGTTGAAGACAGGATCCCCTGTGTCTCAGGCTGGCCTCACATCTGTGGTAGTTCTCTTGTAGCCTGCAAATGCTGGGATTAGACATGAAAAATGTGCCTAGTTTCAACCCCCCACTTCTTTAGTTCTAGTTTAGATCAGTTAAGTGGTAACAGAAACAATGTAGTCTAATGGGAGTGTGAAGCCCAGAATAGTTAAAGGAGATGGGAAAAGCAGAGCCTGCCTCCTCAGGTGGGGGCATCCCCTGTGGGTCCTCCGTCTGAATTTTAGACCTCCTCCCATCTACTGGTTGGGGTAGCATCTCAAGTGGAAGTGTCCACTGTTCCCACTCCAAGCAGAACTCAGAAATGAAGCATATCCAATGAGGCCTCAGAGCTCAGCTTAGCATTCTGTTAGAAAAATCTGTTGACAGACTCAGTGTGGTTTAAACCTGGATCACAGCAAAGGTTGCTTAGTGTAAAGACTTGCACATGATCACCCTGGTACAGAAGGCCATGCCATACCATTGTTGAGGTTGAAGAGGAAGCTGGACATATATTTATCATAGACCTTCCCTCGTCGATCAGCCTCATCCTGAGAGATGAGCTGGAGGAGCAAACAAGGAAGAAGAGGGTGTCATGCCCGCTCGAGGTATGACACTGTAGGAACCGGGAAGGGGCAGTGCAGGAGAGCAAGACCCTGCTAGCCCCATCCCTACCCAGAGCTGATCAGGGTGAAGGCTAGAGAGAGTCAGACACCAACACTTGACAAACAGTGGTTTGTTTCAGGATTGCAAACAGTTCTGTGGGATTCCCTGTGAGGCCACATGAAAACTGGGCTGAGTTATTTAGAGACTAATTAATTCACAGAAGCCTCAGCCACAGAAAGTCAGAGAGTTTCTTGTCAGTATCTTCCCAGTAAGAACACAGGCTCAACCTGGAACACTCACCTCACCACAGTATTCAGAAATGAATTCGTTCTTCTGCACAGACTCCTTGATGAAGGTGCCCCATCCGGCCACATCGGAAGGGGCCAGCAGCAGGTGCTGGGGGAGAGGGAGGCAAGCCTTAGATGGCAGGCGGGTTGAGTGGGTGTGGGTACTTTATGTGCACGTGTGTGATGGGGGCAGGTGGAAAGAATTACCAACTGTCAGGGGAACCTGAAAACAGAAAAGGTCCAAACCATTTCACGCTTGAGGGGGTAAGAAAAACTGGAAATGGTAAGGAAATAGGATACTTTCTTCCTCTTCCTTGGGGACCTCTGGGGCTGAGTCTGGGCTACACTGTAATGTAGGCAGTAGCACGGGCTACACTGGGCCTGAAGGCAGAGGCTGGAGGTAAAGGGCTCGTCTCCCATGTGTAGAGACCTGGACTTCAATCCAACACCAAAGGGGAACAGAATGGTGCGTACTCCTTTGCTCCGTTTCGTAGAATGGAAAATTAGATTAATTCGACCACTGGCAAAATCTGTCAAGCACTTTTACATACAACCCCTCCGAGGAGCCAAAGGAACAACGACATCTGGGGACATTTCTTCTTTCCCACTATGATCTTGACCCAAGAAAAGACCTCACCTTTTTGAGGCCACGCTGGATGCTGCAGTTTTTGCAAGACACCACCTTACAGTCCCAGTGCTCTGAGGCCCCGCAGGTGAGGCACAAGTCAGGGTCACACTCACGAACGGCCAAGTAGCAAGGACACTGCTTGGTATTGCACTGAGTCTTACAGCGACAACCAGGGAAGCGGTTCTGGCCTGAGTGAGGAGATGGGGTGGTTAGGAAGCCCGCACTGACACAGGTCAGACTCGGGGACAGCAGAGTAGTGAATGTGACACGGCCAACCAAGGACTCGGCACAACAGGCAGAAGGCTCCTTCTCTTGAACATCTGGCTTTCCCCTTAGACAAGGAAGTGTCTCTTTCAGGGCTCAGGACATGGCTCAGTTGGTAAAGTACTCACCATGTAAACAGGAAGAATTGAATTTGATCCACAGAACCCATATACAAAAATCAGGCATGGGAGCACCTTGTGCTTAGAACCCCAGTGCAGGGAGGGTGCACACAGGTGGATTCCAGATAGCCTAGCTAATGAGCAAGCCTTAGCTGCAGTGAGAGATCCCATCTAGAAAAACAAGGTAGGTGGCTCCTCACAAATGACGCCCAAGCCCAAGGTTGACCTTTGGCTACACATGTATGCACATGCGCACATGTGCTTACACAGAAACAAACACACTGTGAACTAATCCCCAACAGACAGGAAGGCAGGTGTAACGACCAAGTGTCACCTGGAGATTTCCTAACAGGGTTCCCCTCTTGTCCTTGTTGACAGAATTTGGAATCAAGGTGGAAAGAACCCTAAAGAAAATGAAATCAGTGCTTTTCACAGTAAACCCTCCTCTTCAACACAAGCATCATCTTCTGAAACGAACGCATCCGCTCTACGCTGTCCCCCTGCCCACAGCCCTCAACAGCTCTAGTTATTATCTACTGTGGCTGAGATCGCTATCTGTTCCTTGTCAGGTGACAAATCACAGCACAGATGCCTGGGCACTGCCCTCTGCAAACCCAGAGGCTGCCATCTACTGCTTGGCCACAAGCAGGAAAAAGAGGAAAGGTATGGTGGGTAAGAAGTGGACAACTTTTCTGCTGACACCACCCACTCTGTCTCCCACCAGATGTGTATGCACCTATGTATGTATTTTTATTTGATTTGGTTGTGGGTATGTGTGCCCACGTATCTATGTGAAACAAATCCACAGAGGCCAGAAGAAAGTAGCAGATTCTATGAGTGGAGTTATAGCTGGTTATGAGGGTGCTGTGAACAGAACCCAGGCTCTCTGCTTTTAACCACTGAACTGTCTCTCTAGCTCCCTCCTACACACGTATTCTTAAATTTAATTATTTGTGTATATCTTATAATTCTGTATATTATTTGTGTATTATTTGAATATGTGCACCTGAGTGCAAAAGCCCTTGGAGGCCAAAAGGTGACAATAGATCCCTCAGAGCTAAAGTTATATTTCCTTCCACTCAGGAGGCAAAGACAGGTAGATCTCTGTGAGTCTGAGGCCATCCAGGACTGCACAATAAGATCCTGTCTCAAAATGAATCAAAATATACCAACAAAATAAACTCCAGCTAATAAGAAAATATTGAAATCAATGTTCTTTATCCTGCTCACGTAATACATGCTGGGGAAAAGAGTTCTAAGAGAACTTCAGCTAGGATGAGCATACAGACAGAGTCTAGCAAGCACAGGTCATAGAGTCAACAGCGAGTCTGCAGTTATTACAGACATAAAGAATCCACACAGGGGCTGGAGAGACGGCTCAGCAGTTAAGAGCACTGACTGTTCTTCCAGAGGACCAGCGTTCAATTCTCAACAATCACAACTATGAGTAACTCCAGGATACAACATCCTCATACAAACATACATGCAGATAAAACACCAATGAACTTTAGAAAATTAAAGAAATAAATAAAAGACTCTGCGTGGGTCCAGCGTGATGGTGCACACCTATCATCCCAGCAGCTGGGAGGTGGGGCCGGAGGAGCAGGAGGTCAAGGTCAGTTCCAGTTCAGAAACGTTTGCTCAAACTGCTAAAAAATTCTATGCATGTACTCTTTTTCTTCTCTTCAACCTTTTCCCTTTAATTACATATTTAGTGGGTGTGCACCCACGTGTGGGGTTAGAGGACAGCACAGGAATCCATTCTTCCCTTTCCTCATGTGGTTCCAGGATCTAAGCAGCCCTCTTTTTTCTTCTCTTCTTTCCCTTCTCCCCACTCTCCTGTTCTCTCTTTTGAGGCAGGGTTTAAGCTGGGTTCAAGGCCTCGTCATTCCCAATGCTGGGGTTGGTTATAGGTAGGTGCTCCTGTATGTACTTGAACAAACCTGGAGGTGGTAGGTGTTGCTAAGATATAGTTTCTTTAGTATCACAGGTTGGCCTTGAACACTGATCCTCCTGCCTCAGACTCCCACAGTGGAGTTCCAGACTTAATTACAGTTACACACTACCACACTCAACCCTCATAACTTTTTTTGTTCACTTTTATTTTTATTTATGTCTATGTGGATGTCAAATGTGCATGGATGTCCAAGGACAGAAGAGAGTGTCAGATCTCCTGGAGCCAGAGTTACAAGTGGTTGTAAACTGCCTGATACGGACGGGTGCTGGGACCAAACTCAGGTCTTCCAGAAGAGCAGAAAATGTCTTTAACCACTGAGCCATCTCTCTAGCCCTACACTCTTAAAAACATCGCCCTAGAGAGGAGACCCTGAATGCGCCTTAGCAAAATCTCCTGCTTATCAGCGCTCCTTGGAAGCAGATGGAGAAGCATCATATCTAGTTCCAGCTTCTAGAGTCCCCACTAAAGGCTTAAAAATGACTTCCACAGTTAGGAAAGGTGGTCATACCTATAATCTCAGCTACCTGTGAGGTAGAGTAAGGAAAATTGCTTGAAAATACAGACCCCGTAGGGAGGAGAAGAAGAAGGCAGGAGATGGGAGGGAGTGAAAAGTCTTTTTGGTGGTGGGGGCGTGTTTTGTGTCGGGGTTTTTCTGTGCAGCCCTGGCTGTCCTGGAACTCAAACTCACTCTGTAGACCAGGCTGGCCTCAAACTTTAGAGAGCCGCCTACCTCTGCCTCTAGAGTGCTGGGGATAAAGATGTGCACCACCACCTAGTGTTTAGGTTTTTTTTTGTTTGTTTTTGTTTTTTGAGACTTTATGAACTCAGGAATTGGGTAGAACAGGGTTTGGAGAGACAGCTCAGCAGCTAGGAACAATGGCTGCTCTTCCAGAGGCCCTGAGATTGATTCCCAGCACCCACATGATGGCTCATGACTGTCTAACTCCAGTTCCAGGAGTTTTTATTCCCTCTTCTGACCTCCTTGGACAACAGGTATGCCCCACAGTGCAGACATACATGCAGGGAAAACACTCATATACATAAAATAATAAAATAAAGTTTTAAAATTAAAAATAAGAAAATAGAACACACCAATCCCCACAACTTGGGGAGCCCACCTTCCTTCCCTGTAGGATGCCTAAAGCCCAGCAAAGGGAAAGGAAAAGTCTACAGGCAGCTAGGGGGCAGGAGAAAAGAGCCTGGGCAGTCCAAGGCCAACCACTTTGGTAGACGATGGTGAAAGCAGGGTGCTCTTACAGTCTGGGCTGCACTGGCAGAACTTTTCACAAAAGTTCTGGGTCATGATGCAGGGGCATGTGCTGTCACAGGGACGGTCCGGGTGGTCACAGGGTTGGTAGTTATACACTTGTGTAGAATTGTTGTCTAAAAGAGAGAATAGAGCAGGACATTGTTGCGACCAGGCTACCTTGATGGCCTATCCCCCAAATGTTCCAATGCCCCAAGTTTGAAGCCGGCGTGTCCCAACCGTGACCCTGGACACACTCAGCACCTGATAATGTGGCTGACCCCGTGCATAAACAACAGAGTATCTGCTTTGTGGGCAGGGTGTAGAGATGGCCCGAGATAAGAAGGCAGCTACTTTAAACATGAAAAGAGGCCTAGAACTGGCAAACAGCACACTAGGAAACTCAAGAGACCACAGGCTTAAAGTTTATCTTCTGAGACGGCATCCTGGCTGTAGTCATTGGCTCAGCCCTAGAGATGCTGCAAAGAAATCTGCAATCTGTAGAAGCAGCCAGGGCCAACAGGAGAGCTACAGGGTGCAGCAGGGTGATAACCACAGGGTGAGGCCTTAATCTGAACTCACACACACACACACACACACACACTCTCTCTCTCTCTCTCTCTCTCTGTGTGTGTGTGTGTGTGTGTGTGTGTGTGTGTGTGTGTGTTCCTGTGAGCAAGAGCCTAAGATGGAGCCCATGACCTTGCACACGCTAACCGTGCACTCCACTTTGATCTGTCCCCCACCTTTCTTCAACTGAACTCACCTTTCTTCAGCTGAATTTTCCTGCAGTGCGCAGCCCACAACCTAGGGGAAAAAGAAAGACAGGGCTGAGCGTGCAGGCAAATGACAGCATGCCCTGCTCTGAGGGGCAGCTTAACAACTGTAAGGTACCCTTTCTGAGTTCTTTAACAGGAGGCTCCTCCTCCCAAAACGAAAACCCAGACAAAGCAAAAGTCGTGTAACTGTTGACTCATACTACCGCTTCCCCCTGTCCCCACTTCTTCCCTTGCCAGGCAGAACTCTAAGGTGGTGGGTGAGACTTTCAGTGAAGATGCTGACAGAGAAGAGCAGAAGGGACTTCCTTTGTAGTAGAGCTAGAACCACCTCCTTTATTTGTCTGGTAATACATTAGGGAACCTGGCCATCAAAGACAGCATCTCACCATGTAGTTCTGGTTGGCCTGACACTATGTAGATCAGGCTAGCCTTGAACAAACAAACAGAGACCATCTGCCTCTGAGGTCTGGGATTAAAAGTATATGACCATGCAAAGCTATTACTTTTTTTTTTTTTTTCAACTTCCAGCCAATAAACAGCACTGTGTATCTCTGAAAAACAACACTACAGTTAAAGAAAGGGAACAAACTCTACAGAGTGGGGAAGATGGTCAGCACCCAAGAAAGGGAAAATAATCTTAGTGAGTGCAGAGCCAAAGGCCAGCCATATCGGACTGGCTAGACAGCAGGCTCAGAGCCCTCAGGGTGGGCACGGGGAAGGGCTGGCCCCAGTCACAGGTCCTGAAGGAGTTATGAAGACACCGGCTCTCATCTGAGTGTCCCAATGAGATGGGCTGCCTCTGCCCAGTGCACTGAGTGGCCAAGGGGGAGGCAAGGGTGATCCCAAGGAGGTCAGAGCAGAGATAACACGAGGAGCCTTAAGAGTCCTTTGTGTAACCCTTGCCTGTGTTTTCTTTTCTTCTTCTGTGAAGGGTTCATGAGCTCATCTGTTGGCAGCTTCAGGATAAGTGATTCTTTGACTGCAAACTGAAAGACCTGGAAGAGAAATGAATAGGACCAGTCACATCTCTGGGATGGAGACCAGGCAGGTGACTGGGCAGGTGCTGGGCTTGTTAAGAATCTGGAATTTGCAAGCAGCTAACAGGGCACCTTTTTAATAGAGACAGACGGGATATGGCTGGGATGGAGGTCACTGGCACTGAAGGTTTAGTTAGACCCGGGAGGCAGAACTCCCAAGCCGGTACTGCTGTCTACCATCTCTGGCTTTTATCTACCACTTCTCAAGCCACAGTGAGCTGCCTGAGTAGCTCTGTGTTTTTAGAAAGAAAACTGCAGTTGCTGAGGGAGGCCTGATGGGAAGGGTGTCACTGGGCTAAGCACTAGCTCCCTCTGTCGGTAGAAAGGTACTAGGGTCTTGGCTGTCTATCAGGGCAGCATTTAAGGAAACCCGGCTCCTCTTCCAGGGTCCTCTTCCTTTACAGCACTCATTTCTAGTGTCTCCTCCCTCATTTTCTTTATTCCCCTCTTGGCTACAGAAACATCTGATGTCCTGCAAAGACTATAAATAGTATCAGGAAAAGACTTGCTTGTTTATGGTTTTCAAGACTGGGTTTTCTGTGTAGCCCTGGCTGTCCTAGAACTAGCTCTTTAGACCAGGTTGGCCTGGAACTCAGAGAGCTGCCTGCCTCTGCCTCTCAAGTGCTGGAATTAAAGGTGTGCACCACCATGCCCAGCTGTCTTTTTAAAAACACACATAATCTACAGACTTTTAGGTTAAGGAACCTGTGCTGTGGGCTGGCAATACAATGGCTGAGCAGGAAGAAGCACTTGCCGGGTAACTCTGATGACCTGAGTTTCGTCCACAGATCCTATGGCTTAAGGAAAGGACTGATCCCAAGAGTCGTTCTCTGCCCTCCACAGAAATGCTATGGCAACGCACACTTACACACTTACATACCACATGCAGACATAGTAATAAACATAATAAAATTTAAAAAAGAATCTGGGTTGCAAGGAAACAGATCTGGGCTCTGAAATGAAAGTGCAAATCCCTTCCTCTCATAATTCTCCTTAGCAATCCCATGAAGGAGCGTGAAGCAGGCGCCCAAGGCCTTCAGAAGCGCCTGGCTTAGTAATGCCATGGATGTGCTCCTAGGAAGAAACCATGCAGGCCTGCAGAAGTCAGGGAGCTGTGGGGTTAGGGTGTCAGCGTTGGGCTCCCTTCTTGCTGGACAAACTGGCCCAGGCACCTGATTCTCATCTCTGTTCTGCCCTCCTTTCTCCTGCCATTTCTTCTGAAGAATTTTACTACATTTCATTTATTCATTGCGTATGCATGTGTATGTTTGTGTAGGTGTGTGTGTATCATAGTAAGTGTGAAGGCTGGAGAACAACTTTGAATAGATGGTTCTCTCCTAACGAGTGGGTTCTGGGGATTGAACTTGGGTCATAAAGCACCTTTAGTCTGCAGTCTTTTCTTGCCTCTGGATCATCAGTGCACAAGGTGCTATCAAACTGCATTTTCAGGTATGGTATGAGCAAGAAGGCTAAGGTCTGCACCCAGGTATTGGAGTGGCAATTAGAAAGCCAAGTGACAGGAAACTTTGAATACAGCATGTGAAGGGCTGGGCATGGCAGCACACACAACTGTAATGCCAGCATCTGGGAGGCAAAGCAGGTGCATCTCTGGGAGTTCAATGTTAACTTATATGTTAACCTATAGCCTACATAGTGAGCTCCGTTCTAGGCCAACCAGAGCTATCTCAAAGAAAAAAATTTCTCTCTCTCTCCCTCTCTCTCTGTCTCTCAACACATGCACACATGCATACGCACACATGCACACGTGCACGCGCGCACCCTGATCTAGAAGTTCGCAAGACAATTCCTGTCTGGACCCAGCCTGCTAAGGTGGTGGAGGCGGTGAGCAATGAGGAGGGAACCCACTTTCATCCTGTTGCTCTCAGAAAGTACCTGTTTGCATGTCTTTGTCCCCAGAAGCCTGGCTATTGAGCAGAAGTTGTTGAAGTAGGTGCCATGGAAGACTCGGAAAAGAGATTCTTCAGCTCCAGTCCATTCCACGGGCTCTGAGGGAGCTTCCACAACACAGAGCTGAGGTGGGGCTGGACTAGCTTTCTGTTTCGTGGGGGTCTGACAGCGAGAGTTAGCCTCTGAACAAGGGAGAAAACACACATGTGTGGAATGCAGCTTGTTGGCAGCCTTATGTCAGAAGTGCATCGTTCTGATTTGAAAAGAACATTTAGGAATGGTAATGTTAGCTGTACATGGGCACCTTCCTGTAATCCAGTCAGCAGGATCAGGACAAGTTTGTCTGTGTGTGTGTGTGTGTGTGTGTGTGTGTGTGTGTGTGTGTGTGTGTGTGTGTGTGGTATCTGTGTGTGTGTGTGTGTGTGTGTGTGTGTCTGTGTGTGTGTGTGTGTGTGTGGTGTGTGGTATCTCTATGTGTGTGTGTGTATGTCTGTGTCTGTGTCTATGTGTGTGTACCTCACTTTCATTGCTTACAGATAAACTGGTAGAAAAGATGAATAGTTTTTAAAAGTTATAAATATTAAGAGATTAGGAGCTGGGCATTTTCTGTTTACCTGAAGAACTGGAGGCCCAGTCATTGCCAGTGTCTCTGTCACTGTCTCCTTCTTTAGTCTCGGCCATAGCAGAGGCGGATGTATTGGAACAGGAAGCACTGACCACTGGGTGCCTTCGGCGGCGGCGCCCAGAGCACTTGGACCGAGGGTTATGCAGCATGGCGTACTCCTTTGCTCCTTCCTGTGGTGAACACATTTCAGGATAGAAACAGGAATAGGCACAGTCTCCAAGTTGATGCCACCATCATAAAACTGTGCACAATGATACTTTGTTTTTATCTGTACCACGGAAGTGTGACCATATTATAACAGTGGTTAAACATTCCCCAAACATGGAAACATTCCTTTTCACAGAAAAGGTGTCCTAAAATCTTTAAAGATATAATCTATACATCGTGAGCTTTGAGGAGCATCTGAAATTCTTCCCGTGTTAGCCATCTGGGATTTGAGAACATCCCCTGTGTATGAACCGAGGGTCAGAGGGGATGGAGCCTGCTTTGGAGACTGTAGCTCCATGTTACAGAGTGGATAAAGAGTCAGGGCTCCTTTCCCTAGGCCACTCTCTTCACAGATGACCACAAAGCTTCCATTTCAGCTAACACATGTGTGATCTTTGAATTACAACATAATCTACCACTGTTTAACTTAGAAGCTTCTCCCTAAATCTGCATAAGACTCAGAAGAATGCAGAAACTATAACTTAGCTCGGCCATAACTGCCTCCCACAGACTTCTACCTGTTTCTCAGGAATAGTATATTGTGTTTTGAAATTAATTGGCTCTGATAGCACACATGCTCTCCACTCTGAATACACAGCACTGGCTTCCTAAATTCCGTGTACTTTCTTCCTCTTTTTTGTTTTGTTTGTTTGTTTGTTTGTTTGTTTGTTTGAGACAGGGTTTCTCTGTGCAGCTTTGGCTGTCCCAGAACTTGCTCTGTAATCAGGCTGACCTCAAACTCAAGAGATCCTCATTCCTCTGCCTCCTGGGTGCTGGGAGCTGCACCCAGTCTTTCTTCCTCTTTTTTTTCAGTGCTGGGAAATGAATGCAAGATGTTGTACACGTAGACAATTGCTCTCCCACTGAGATATATCCAAGCCCTATAAATATTAGCCCAAAATACTGTGTTACCATAAATAAAACCCGATCACAGAGCTTGCTTCTGAGAATCCTGGGGTCAGAGAACAAGGCCAGTGATGCTCTGAGAAAACAACTAAGTCTAGAACACAGGTCATCCCACAACACTGAACCTGCACGAGGAAGACATGAGGGCTGGATGCCAGCACTCGGGAGACAGAGGCAGGCAGATTTCTGGGAGTTTGAGGCCAGTATGGTTTTCAGAATGAGTTCCCAGACAGCAAGGCAAATAAAGTGAGACCTTGTCTCAAAACAAACAAACGAACACAAAAAGAAGAAATGAATGATGGAATTGTCTGATGTAAAAATAGTAAAGTATCTTATGTGAAATATGGTCTCTGCCTAGATAATGTGTAGTCAAGGATGCGGCTCCCGGGAAGGGATGTGTCTAGCAAGCATGCCACCTTGGCTCTAATCCCTGCACCAAAGTCTTCACAAACATCTGGATAAAGATGGGAAAATATTTCAAGTCCAGGAAGGCTTCTTTTGATTTCTTTGGGCATTAAAAATGTTATTTAAGAGCTGATGCAGACAAGTGCTGGTACACACCTATAATCCCAGCATTTGAGAGGCTGAACCAGGATCTTGAGCCTGAACTATATTTCAGACTAGTCTAAAACCAAAAAGTTCTTATTAAAAAGTTGGTAAGCCGAGAATAGCTCAGTGTTCGAGCACTTGCCTAGCATACATGTGGCTGTAAATTCAATTCTCAGCACTGTAAAAAGAAAAAAAAAAAAACCTAAAGAAACTATAAACACTGGTTTCTCTTCAGTCTTTTGCCTTCTTCTGAAGCTTTTTATAAGAACTGAGTCCTAGGTTACCATTCCAAAGGCTTGCTTTGGCAGGGCCAAACATCTTGTTATGATTAAAGACACTGTCTGTAAAGAAAAACAAAAATAGGGGGAAGATAGCCCAGCACATTAGACAGGTCACACAAATGTATGTGTGTGGCTCTCAAGTTGAACAAACACACGCACAAGGTTTCAGAGTGGTGACTCTAAGAAGAGTGATGACCTTTTGAGTTAATGAAGTGCTAAATGTTAACATTATGTTGGGAGAAAGGCCTGGAATAATTTTAAAAGGACGAGTTATAGATCAGGACCTGAATCTGAACAACACTGCGAGCACTGACTTATCTGTTACCCTGCTGAAGATGGTCCAGAAGGCACATGGCTGTGCACTGTAGTTTTTTTTTTTGGGGGGGGGGTTCTTTTTTTTCGGAGCTGGGGACCGAACCCAGGGCCTTGCGCTTCCTAGGTAAGCGCTCTACCACTGAGCTAAATCCCCAGCCCCGTGCACTGTAGTTTTAACCAATGGCAGAAACTGTGTGAAGCAGCCGATCCTTCGCCTGAGCACAGCCTGTTACATAGAGAACTGAGCAATGCCCTCCTGTGGGGGTTGTTCTGGCTAAGTACTTTCCCCCACCCCTTTCAAAAGTACCTCCCCTTCCCCTGCCTAGCATCTGAGGTCTAAAAACAAGTGACATCTTAAGCAGTAAATAATCTACGCACAGGCTGACAGACCCCGAGAGCAGCTGATGGCCTTCAGATATGTATAGAATTCTGCATTATCCTTCAGTTTGTGCATCGCCTCACGCAAACCACACAGATTACTGAGGTTTAACAGCAGTATGTCTGGGCAGATGACTCAGTGGGTAAAAGTGCAGCTGACCTGAGTCTGATTACCAGGACTCACACAGAGGGAGAAAACTAACTCCCGAAAGTTGTCTTCCGACCTCTATACATACACTATTGACACGCCTCACCCAAAGCTCAAAATAAATGATTAAAATATGTCTGCCCACAGAACTACAGAAACTAGCCTCAGAAGATCAAGATCTACTGATATGTGCTAGACGGCGATGAAAGGACACATGCCCCAGATGACCAAGATCTCACCCCGCACACACAGCCCTCCAGCAAAGCATCACATAGCTCCCCACGTCAAAGCCTTCCGTCCCCAAGTCCTCCATCCTTTCTCCCATTTAGCGCTGAGGAGCCAGAATGAATGAAGGGCTGGCAGCCGAGTCAATGGCGGCCCCTTAGCAGTTGCCCTGGGGAGTCCCTGTTACTTCCCTTTCTCTTTGCCCCCACAGTTGTCACCTTCCTTTGCCCAATTCTAAATCCTAATGAGAAGTTCACCCAAATGATCAAGATATTAAATGCTGGGGTTGGGGATTTAGCTCAGTGGTAGGGCGCTTGCCTAGCAAGCACAAGGCCCTGGGTTCAGTCCCCAGCTCCGGAAAAAAGAAAAGGAAAAAAAAAAAAGATATTAAATGCTAACTAGTCTTTCTTTCCACATACAGCATGCACGGTACCAGATAACGAGAACACAGGAACTCCTTACTGTTTACAACAGTGCATCAGCTCAGAGACCATGTGGCTACTCTGAAGGTTAGAAATGACCTATCTGCCTACGTAACTAACTGTATGGATTTACAAAGGAGGCTGGGGACCACTGGGCCAGTCAGAGAACTTTCAAAACACTCCCTGAACGACCAGATCCTCGTCAGCCAACTGCCATCCTGCCTACTCCTCTGTTCCTCCCTGGAAGCCCTTTGAGTTCCTTCGTTCTCTGAGACGTTTTTTCCAGGTTTTTCAAGACAGGGGTTTCTCTGTGTATCCATGGCTGTCTTGGAACTCACTCCATAGACCAGGCTGGCCTCGAACTCAAAGATCCATATGCCTGTCTCCTGAGTACTAAAGGCAGAGCCATCACGCCCATCAAGATGGAATCTTAAGGTACCCCACCACCACATCCTCAGGATGCCAGCCAGCTGTTGAGTAAACACGATCTTCCCACCAACTCTCTCTTATCTTCCAAGCATTGGTTTTGTGGAGAAAACAGCATATACACCATACACACACACACACACACACACACACACACACACACACACACACACACACTTTGCTCTATTATTTTTTTCTTTGATGGTGCTGGGGGCCAAGCCCAAGTACTCTAGCACCAACACACAGGTACAGACCTCTTTGCTCTAAATTGAACAACAGTCTCAAACTGAAGTTTAAAAAGCAGAAAATCCTTTACTAATGTTCATCAAATCTTACCCCATCAGCCCAAAAGAAAGACTAAATCCATTCTATCATGTCTGGACTGCCTCTGCAGTGCTGTGGGCTGACTCACTTAGCATGTGTTCCCAGACAAAGAAAGTTCAAGGACCATTTCCTGCTCAACCTTAAGCAGAGCTAACCAAGCCAGGACAGCTTATGGACTTACCAGCCAAAGGAAGCAGTCTGCACCACATGGTTCTGGCTCAATCTTGATTTCTCTGTTCTTCCTTTTGTACACATTAGGGGTGGCGTGGAAAGCTAGAAAACAAAAGGCTGTAGTGTTTCCAAGGCTCTACCCCAACTAAGAGGAAGCAGGGAAACCGAGTCAGGGAGCTATGGCAGGTGTTAACTCCATATGAAGGTGACCCAAAGGGTACAGAAAATTTAGTTCTCATAACTATACAATCCTTTCAAAGACGGGAGGCACCAAGGGACAAGCCCAGTGTTTAATTAAGTTGAACCTATCATGCAAACCATATCAGTGTCACCCAGCAAATCAAGGCAGACCTGGCCTTTTGTGAAGCCCTTGCCAGAGCAGGAACTGGGAACTCCACAGAGTAAATACACAGGAGGAATTGGGCTGGGGTGGGAGGAGAGAAGCACTTCACACAGAGCAGCCCCACTCACGGTGAAGGAAGCAGTCGTATTTAAAACAGCGCCGACAGAACAGGGTGTGGAAAGAGTGCAGAGACTGCTCCCGCTGCACTGACTTAGCATTGGGGCCATCGATGTTGGGTGTGCACTGAGGGGGAAGTGCATTGGGGTCCGACATCTCTGTCAGCTCTCGATACCTGTAAGAAAAGAGAGAACTCCTCTTTAGGAAACTCCCCACTGTAACCAGGGGAACTGCCATAAAGGGTTGGCGTGCCAAGGGAGGATGGGTGGTTTTTATAGGCCTGGTGGGTGGGACGATAAGCAGCTAAGCGGACATGCCATCGGAACTGTGCAGGGCTGTATCAGAGTAAGGAGAAGGTGGCTGGGTAAGTTCAGTGCTGGTAGAATTATCCAGAAGGACAGAGCAAGTTTTCTGCCCATTCAGCCTCAAAAGCAGCACAGAGAATGAACCCTCATATGACAAGGGACATTCAGAGGTAACCAGACAAGAAAGTCAGAAGTGCAAGCAAACCATGGCACACAACAGGGCTTTTTATTAAGCAAAAGACGGGCTTGGCTAAGAATCTGTTCACGAGCCTGGGTGTAGCCTGAGAGGAACAGCTTTCCCTACCTCTCCTTCATGTCGTCAGGGACACCATTCTCGGGGAACATGGAAGCAATGGCGCTGAAGATCATGTCATTTGGAAACTGTTTCTTGGAGCTCTTTTTGTTGCCTGAATGGGAAATGACAGTGAACTCGTGAGTGTAGGCAAGGCTGTCTGGATTTTCCCCCTTGGGTGCAGCAGAGTGATTAGAGCTGCTGTGCTCATCCAAACCTCAACTATATTGACAACAAAGTCTGTAGTCCTGATAGAATCAAGAGAAGGGTCTCTCGGAGGTGAAGACGGACAGACCCACCATGACACTGTGCTGAGGAGCGGGACTGACACTGGGACTCTTTCACAGGAAGAGAGACATGTCTCTGGATATACAATTAAAGAACAGTGCAGGGGCTGGGGATTTAGCTCAGTGGTAGAGCGCTTACCTAGGAAGCGCAAGGCCCTGGGTTCGGTCCCCAGCTCCGAAAAAAAAAAAAAAAAGAACAGTGCAAATCCGTAATCTGACAACTCCTTCTGTCCCCAGTCTTATGTGCATGGGCATGTATGCAGATGTGTATTTGTGTATGTGGGCACACATGTGGGCATGCATGCCAGCAAATGTGAGGTCCTGAGGCAGATTTCTAGAATCATCTTCCTCCACTCCTCTTCCACCTTATCCTTTGGCCCAAGATTTGCCAACATGAATATTCTGGCTAGCCATCTTGTCTTGGGGATGCCCTTTTGGCCCTTAGAAGGCCAGAAGTACAGACAGGTTTCCCCATTCTGCATTTCCATGGCTCCTGGGTATCTGGAGACCTCATGCTTGCATAGCAAACTTCACAGCCAAGTAATACTGAGTTAAATACTAATGACTTGGAAAATATTTATAAAATTAATAAGATAAAAGTTTATATCATGCACCCATACGATCTCAATTTAGTATCATGATGATTTATTTATGTACAATTTAAAATCTACAAGAAATAATCAGATTATTCCTATGTAGCAAGATTGAAGTATAATCTTATTTTCTCCTTTATATCTTCCCAGATTTTCCAAACACACTAGAATTAGAAATAGCAGTGATTATTCTAGAAGTTGTTCTTTTTTTCAGCTAGTTCAGTCAGCTGAAGCTATCAGTTAATGACCAGTTTTTTCTTTTAAATAGACCAATGAGAAGCATGAATATTTTTTAGCGAATAATACACTTCTCAAGTTTTCCCTTCTTTCCTGTCCCTGTCAACTTCAAAATAGTCTGTGGGAGTGGGGCTATGCACCTTCAATAGCATGGCGTTTCCGCTTTCTTGTCACTGGCAGGTCCTCTTTGCTGTCATCCTGCTTTCCATCGGAGGTGTCATTGTGCCCTTCCTCCTCCTCATCCGAGTACTGATTGAGGGCATCTACCAACTCCAGAAACACAGCATCGCTGATCAGCACAGACCCAGGGATCATCTCTGGAACACAAGGAGGAGAAAAGTGAGCAGTGGTGGCCTCATCTTTATAGGTAGGGTTCCCCCTCCTACCCACTTAAGACAGGGTCTTGGGGCTGGAGAGATAGCCCAGTGGTTAAGAGCCCTGCCTGCTGTTCCAGAAGACCCTTGTTCAATTCCCAGCACCCACGTAACAGCTTACAACTATCTTTAACTCCAGTTCGAGGGGACTCAATACCTTTACCTAGACATACAAATAGGCAAAACACTGGGACATTTAAAAAGACTGTCTTATCAGGTGTGGTAGTGCACACCTCTAATCCGAGCACTTGGAAAGCAGAGGCAAGTGGATCTCTGAGTTTGTGGCTAGTCTATATAGTGAGTTCTAAGACAGTCAAAGCTATAAAGGGAGACCAGTCTCAAATTTCTGTGGTCACTGTTAGCACTGGACTTGCTGTTCAAAATCTCAACAGCAAGCCTAGCACAAACTTTGTGGCACAAACTTTAATCCCAGTCTTCGAAAGACAGGGCTCTACAGGTCTACAGCCTGGTCTGCAAAGCGAGCTCCAAGACAGCCAGGGCTGTTAAACAGACAAACTCTCCGATCATCAAACAGTAACAACAAATGCATGCCAACAACTACAAGCGAGGCAGAAAAATAACAGTCAAGTGAAAAATCGCTTGGCTTTGTGCTACCTCTCAATAGTGACTTCTCTTAATCAAGACACTTTTTTTCAAAAATCATAGTCCATTTGGTTATACAACTTGAAATAATGTCTTTGAACACTAGAGGGTGCTGTGGGTGCACTTTTGAATGTTAACTGTCCGGAGCAGGCAGGGCTATTGGCTGGCGTCTGCATGGGGAGTCAGGCCCTCTTCTTTCTCCCCACTGAACTCAGGGCTGTGGGCAGGCTAGGCATGCGCTCTCACTGAGCTATATCCCAAGTCTCACTAGATTGCCTAGTCTGGCATTGAACTTCCTCTGCAGCCTTAATCAAACTTTGAATTTGCAACTCCCCTGCCATAGCCTCCTGAGTTCTTGGGACTACAAGGGTGCACTGCCATGCCCAGGTCCCCTTTCTACTTTTTTTTTTGTTTGTTTGTTTTTTTAAATTCTTCAAAATAGGATTTCTCTGTGTCACCCTGGCTGTCCACAAATTCAGAGATCCTCCTGCCTCTGCCACCACATCCAACACCTCCTCCTACTTTTTATTCACTAACAACCTTTTCTAGAATTAAAACTAGGACCTGGCAAGATGATGACGGCTGGCTGGGTAAAAGCACTCGCTGTCAAACCTGGTGACCTGAGTTCAATCCTTTGCATCCGCACGGTGGAAGGAGAGAATTAACTCTTTGATTTCCATACCCACACTGTGGCAAGTGTGGACTGCATCCCCCAAATAAATGTTTTTTGGTTTTGTTTTAAATTACAAGGGGCTAGAGAAACCATTCAGAGGTTAAGAGGACCAACCCAATGGACCTAGTCCCAGCACCCACATGGCTGCTCACAACCTTCAGGAACTTGAGGTCCAAAGAGATCCACTGCCCTCTTTTGGCCTCCTTGGACACTGCAGACACATGGTACACAGACATTTGTACAGGCAAAACAACAATACACATAAAATAAACAAACAAAAACTCAAAAGAATTAAAAAAAAAAATAACAACTAAGTTCAAATGTTTTGCTTTGATAAAATAAGGATATTTAAGCCAGTTTCTGAGAATCCAGAGGAAACCTGGACTAAAGTACTATGACAGAGATGATATGCCCAATGCTCTTCTCAGAGAAAGAGAAATGAAAATCAAGATGGCCTCTGATGTATTTATGGAAAATGTCAAAGATTAAATTCACCTGTTCAACAAACACCGTCCTAGCCACCGATTGCTAGGCAGTTCTTGTTGTGGCCCCGCTTCTTTTGTAATATAGAATTCTAATCCTAAGTCCTGTCATCACACTGGAATACTCTTTAGCATGCGCCCACAGGGACGGGACAGAACAATGGCAGCAGTGTGCGGGCAAAGCCCTCCTGCAGTGAGCCCAGGACCACTACCTTCTTCACCATGGACTTTGCCGTCATAGTTGTTGATCAGCTCCTCGATGAAAGTTTCGTCTTCCTCCTTCACCTCATCACCCATGTAGGGAATATTGCACAAAACCGTCTCATCCTCCACCTGCAAAACGATGGATTCATCCCATGAACCGCCCTGTCTCCCTCCCTCCTATCCAATGGAACATCTGCTGCTGGTCTTTCTTTGGCCTGAGTCTCTGACATGCCTTTTAAGGATCAGCCATTTTGTTTGGCAACAAAACCTTAAATGAAGGGGGCAGCACTACTCTTAGGGGGAAAAAACAAGTTTAGTCAAATATCAACCACTAACTGTTTACCTTGACATTAGCACTGGTATGTCCCAGCCTAAAATTTGACTACAGGTACCATAAAAACAGAAACATCCACTTCCCCATAATGAAGAAGCATGGTTATAACTCGTATCAACACAGGTCATAGACGTTTTAGGGCAATAAATAATACTAAAGGAGAAAGGTGTTCAGCAGAGAACACAGACATACACCAAGGCTAAGCAAATGCTCTATCACTAAGCTACACTCCAGTGCCAACCTAGTCATTCTTCAATCCCCGGGGATCAAGTAAAACCACCTGACAGTTTTACTCTGAGAGATGACTCCCTCCTGCAGACCCTGTCTTAGTCTAATCAGGAGCACTGCTCTCAGTGGGCAGATGATGAGTGACAGGATTAGAGGAGAGAGGACCAGATCCTGGCAGGCGTCAGGATAAAGGACTACACGAAGGCACTGTTACCCACAGCCACCTCTGTTCTCTCCGCCACTGTCAGAGTACCTTGCCATTAGAGGATTCCGAGAGACTTGCTCCATCAGCAGAGATGGCAAACTGCTTAAGCCTAAAGGGTCTGACTCAGCCACATTTAACTGTGAGTAATATTATAAAGTTGGGTCAAGGTAATAAGAAAATTGGGAGTCTTGTCCTATCTCGTTAATTAAAAAAACAAAAAAACCCAGCCATCAGAAGTGTATTTTAGAGAGCACCAAAATCTAACAGGATAGTGCAATCTGCAGTGAGAGAGAGAGAGAGAGAGAGAGTGAGAGAGAGAGAGAGTGTGTGTGTGTGTGTGTGTGTGTGTGTGAGAGAGAGAGAGAGACAGAGACAGAGAGACAGAGACTGTGTGTGTGTGTTGGGGAGGTGGGTGGAGGACACATATATGTAGAGGTCAAAGGAAAACTTGCAAAAGTCGGTTCTTTACTCCTACAACATGGATTCTGGAGACAGAACTCAGGTTGCCGGGCAGATTGGTAGCAGGTGCCTCTATCTGCTGAGCCTCTCTGCTGCTTAAAATATATTTATCATTTCAGAGCGAGTGAGTTACAATAACCTTGCACTCTCTAGGTCCAAGTTTTGTGGCATGCCCTGACAGTCTTTACTCTAAAAGACCTTCACACAGATCAGCATAAAATGACAACACAGTTTTAAACAATGTGTCAGCGTTTTCAACACATACCATGAAGTTCTGCTGGAGAGGGGACCAGGAATACATGATTGGAACCAATGCAACTGTGTTCAGAGACCTCATCAACATATCCTGGCTGTCAAAACCTGGGAAAATGCTCTCTATGGTACACTGAAAGGAAAGCAGTGATTCACAGTGAGTAAGCACAGAACTCAAGAGAGGATCAGCTGTAAGTCACCTACCACGGCATCACTCCCACAACACCGACACTCAGGAGGCTGAGGCAGGATAACCTCGGTGTCTGAGGCCAGGCTACCCTACGGTGAATTCAGGCCAGGCTAGGCCACAGAGCAAAATGAATGACAACAAAACTATAAGAAACACTCTACAGTTTCCTTCCAAAAAGATGCTGATATTTTTCTAACCTTTTTTCCCCCATTGAGGGCCAAGATTACAGATGTGTGTCATCGTGCCAGTTTAATGCAGAGAGAGCTTAGGATCAAACCCAGGGTTTCATGTACGCTAAGCAAACACTCTACCTCTGAGCCACACCCCATCCCCATATTCTTTGAAATCTTCTTAGATTAATTTTAAATTATGTATGTATGTGTGTGTCTATGTACGAATGCAAATGAGTGTGAGTGCCCACAGAGGCTAGAAACATCAAATGCCTGGAGTTAAAGGTGCTGGGAGTCACCAAAGTGGGTTCTGGGACCCGAACTCAGGTCCTCTGCACAAGCAGTAGTCTCCAAATTCTTCTAAGCTATTAAGTTGGGCAAGTGTTAATGGCAGCTCCTACAGGGAACCGCTAACCTGAACAGCTGTGGAAAGCAGGGACTGTCACTAACTCACATCTGTGTCTCTACAGAGTTTGAGGTAACACTTGCCATACCCTACAGATGTTTGCATCTGCCAGAGTATGGATCTCCTAGAGGATCTCAGAATCCTGGGACTTGAGATCAGAAATACTTTCTAACAGATCTCGACTTTGGATACAGCTACAGAGGTAATGGAGACTGCACATGGGGAAGCAAAGTGGTGGACAAATTAATTATATCCTGTTTTGGGAATGTTCACTGGTCTTAAAACACTATCAGATTTTAGAATTAAAAAAAAAATTTACCAGGCCATTAAGATGACGCGTTAGGTAAAAATGCTGGCCACCAATCGATGGCCTGAGTTCAACTGCTGGGAGCACCTGTGCATGCACGCATGTGGGAACACACACACAATTTGAGCAAAATAAAGACAAGCAACCAAAAATTAAAAGTATTACCTCTTGAAAGCAAGAGTGCTTTTCTTCCCTTTTAAACACAGGCTCTACAGTAGCCAGGATAACCTGATTTATTACGTAGCCAAGCTCAACCTCAAACTCCTTACTCTTCCTGCCTCCACCTCTTGAATTGGGCTTTAAAGGCACGTGCCACCATACCCAGCGAGAGTGTGCTTTTAAACTTACGATTCAATTTAACAGTAAACAAACATTCATTTACAGTAAGGCAGTCGCTCTGATCGGCACACTTCTGCCCATTACCTAGAGAATTTGTCTCCTAGTATCTACGTTTATCAAGCACAAAATAGGACGCTGTGGACAAAAGAATCAGTAAATGTTTTGTTTTTCTATGAAAAGTCACAACCATATTCATTAACAGAGGACGGATAGGCAAGATGGTTAATTTTCAAGCTAGATTTATAACTTCATGTCTAAGGAGAAAGGAGGGCTAGCTCAACCCCCGAAAGTACCTTTTTCAGAAAAGGGTGCCCACTCACAGGCTTCATTGGCTGAACAGGCTGGACGCGAAGTTTCTTCCACTCTTCATTGAGGAGTTGGGTTTTTTCTTGAACTTTTGCAAAATTTGCCACATACAGAGCCTAGCAAAGGCAAGGCAAAGACTGTCAAGAGTTTAATTCGGGTCACAAAGGAAAAGCCCCTAAGTGCACAGCGGACAGACACAGAGACACAGCCTTGCTCTTGGGAGCCGTCTTTACCTTTGCCCCCATATTTGCCTGAAGCCGTTTGAGCTGCCGCAGCCGCATGTATTCAGATTTCACCTTTCTTTTCCAGTATGTGATGCATTTGGAAGTTGGGGGACTTGCTATATCCATTTTCCTGGACTCAGAAAGACAGACATGACAAACACCACTTGATTACCTGGGAAGGAAGACTTCCTTGAATTTAAATGACTGTGGTACATCAGAACGCCCAAGTAATGAATTTAAAATTTCCACTGAAAACAGGTCTTGCGGGAGTAATTTCTGGTCTGAACTGTGAAAACCTACAATGTGTGTCAGCCTTTAGTGCCTTGCATTACACTTAGAACCGCAGCAGCATGGTGCAGCTCAAAGTGCAGAGATCACGGTGGACATGTGTGGCTCTAGATTCTAGCCCCGGCACTGCAACAACCAACGAAAACATTGTAGAACTTTATAGAGAAAATACCCATGTCTAATCTCATCACTCGGGAGACAGAGGCAAGAAGGCCAGGAGGTCAAGGCCAGTCTGCTCCATATAACCAGTTCCAGGCAACCCTGAGCTACAGAGCAAAAGTGTCTCAAACAACAAAACAGGATGAACTTCAATGGCAGAGGACTGGCCTGGCATGAGCCAGGGCCCTGAGTTCAATCCCCAGGCAATCCCTGTCCTCATAGCTATTAAAGACTTGATTTTTTTTTTTTGGATCCATTGATGACTGTTCACTAAATTCAAATTTACTTTTGTTACTTTTAATTACAAGTATGTGTGTATCTGTGGATGTGCACGTGCATGAGCTAAGTTTTTCAGTGTTCATTCAAACCTCACTGAAGTCACAAGCAGTTGTAAACAGCCCAATGAGAATGTTGCAGCTCAACCTAGTCCCCCTGAAGAGCTGCAAGTACAACTCACTACTGCAAGGCCAGTTTCGGAGCATCCGACACCCTCTTCCTGCCTCCTCGGGCCCTCTGTGCACATGGTGAACAGACAGTTATGCAGGCAAAACACCCATATTCATAAATAAAAATATACATCTTTTAAAAAGGAGAGGGGGGGGTTGGGGATTTAGCTCAGTGGTAGAGCGCTTACCTAGGAAGCGCAAGGCCCTGGGTTCGGTCCCCAGCTCCGAAAAAAAAAGAACCAAAAAAATAAATAAATAAATAAAAAGGAGAGAGGGGTTTTTAATGATTCATTCATTTCTTCTGTGTACTGTGGTGGGGTCATGTGAGGGTTCTGAGCCCCTGGTACTGGGGTTACAGACATTTGGGATTAGTTATGTAGGGACTGAACTGAGTCCTCTGGAGGAGCAGCGCTATCTGCTGAGCCATCCCTCCAGCCCCAAGAGAAGGGGGATGCATGTACCAAGTCCAAGCTGATACTCAGGCTCTCACCTGCACATCAGCTGCAGCCCCACAGACACTGACCACGCTGCAGCTTTCCTTTGGGGGTGGGGTTGAATTACATTTGGAAATTTAGAGAATTTAGTGTGATATGCTCTACTTACCTCACGGAATGCAGCAGGAAATGTTGGACTTTATACTGTACCTCTGTTCTTCAGAAGAATGGCGAGACCTAAGGGTAAAAAGAAGTGTTCAGCTTTTCTTTCTTTTCTTTTCTTTTTTTTTTTTTTTTTTGGTTCTTTTTTTCGGAGCTGGGGACCGAACCCAGGGCCTTGCGCTTCCTAGGCAAGCGCTCTACCACTGAGCTAAATCCCCAACCCCGTGTTCAGCTTTTCATGAGAATGAATACATGGGTTTATGAATCAGTCCAGCATATTCAGATACTGAGTCTCGGAGCAGGATACTTCTCCAGAACCAGAAAACTTCAGGGTCTCTGCTGCCATTTTGTATATTAAGTCAGTCTCAAAGATGCTTGACACTATTTAGAAAGTTGCTTTCAAAATTCTATCCTTCTAGGGCTAGAGAGTTAGCTCAGAGGTAAAGAGCACTTGCTGCTCTTGCAGAGGACCTCCACGGGCACCACATACACTCAGACACATATGTGGTGTAAATATACATGTATAGGCAAAACCAACATATACATAATATAATAAATATTTTCTTAATTAAGAAAAAAAAGCAACACTTTCAATCAAGTGCATTCCCGCAATCACCAAGCTTTTTTCCTTATCCAATTGCTTTTTTAAAAAATATTATTTTATTTTAATGTATGAGTACACTATAGCCATCCCCACATACCAGAAGAGGGCATCAGAACCCATCACAGGTGGTTGTGAGCCACTATGTGGTTGCTGGGAATTGAACTCAGGACCCATGGAAGAGCACAGTCACTGAGCCATCTCTCCAGCCCCTCCTTACCCAATTTCTAGGCTTAACCAGTGGATAGACTTAAAACATTAAATATATGTACAAATCAATAAAATCTAGTTTTATTCTATTTATTCTAGCAAGTAACTACCTTGCTAGACCTATTTCTTTTAATCACAGTTATTTTCATTTTATGTGTATGAGTGTTTTGCCTACAAATATGCATATGCGTCGTGTGTGTGTGTGTGTGTGTGTTGCCCGCAGAAACCAGAGGAGGGTATCAGACCCCGTGTGACTGCAGTTCCAGATGACTGTGAGCCACCACGTGGGTGCTGGGAATCCAAACTAGGTTATCTGAAAGAGCAGCCAGTGCTCCTCTGTGCTCTCTCTCCAGCCCTGAGAACTACTTCTGCTCAAACTTCCCTCAAACAGTTTACGTTTCAAAAATCATTTCAAGGAGCCATAAATAAAGCTAAAATTCCAAACAGAAACAAGAGGTTTCAGACTGTGTATGTGTGAGTGTGCCTTTTTGATACTGAATCTTATATAATCTACATTGGCCTTGAACTCTTGATTTTTCTGCATTAGTCTCAAAAGTGCTGGGATTTTAGGTCTCCACCACACATCCAGCTTTGTGAAGGAAGACTAACGTTAAAGGTCAACCTTGTTACTCAGAGCTCACCCTGGACATGGTCTCAAAAAATCATTTAAAAAAATGCTATTAAAGGTATGTATCAAAATATGTAGTTATTAACAGCTGTTCTAACATTGTGTGTATATCTGAAAAATTTTTTTCTTTTCTTTTTTTCGGAGCTGGGGACCAAACCCAGGGCCTTGCGCTTGCTAGGCAAGTGCTCTACCACTGAGCCAAATCCCCAACCCCATATCTGAAATTTTAACTTTAAAATATTTTTTAAAGAGTTGCTTATTGGGGGCTGGAGAGATGGCTCAGTGGTTAAGAGCACTGACTGCTCTTCCAGAGGTCCTGAGTTCAAATCCCAGCAATCACATGGTGGCTCACAACCATCTGTAATGAGATCTGATGCCCTCTTGTGTGTCTGAAGACAGCAACAGTGTACTCATATACATAAAATAAATAAATAAATCTTTAAGAGTTGCTTATTTATATGAGTACACTGTCACTGTCTTCAGGCACACCAGAAGAGGGCATCAGATCCCATTACAGATGGTTGTGAGCCACCATGTGGTTGCTGGGATTTGAACTCAGGACCTCTGGGAGGAAGTGCAGTCAGTGTTTTTAACCTCTGAGCCATCTCTCCGGCCCTTTAAGACACTTTTATCTATTTAATTTTAAATTGGGGTGAGGGTGGGGCTGTACATGTGCATGTGATGCCCACAGTGACTGGGAAGAGGCACACAGATCCCCTGGAACTGGAGTTATAGGTGTCTGTGAGCCTGGCTTAGGTACAGGAGACTGAATCCGGTCCTCCAAAAGGGCTGCAATTGCCTCTTAAGGATTTCTTTTCTTTATGTGTCTGTGAACATATATTTCACAGGTGTACAGGTCTCTGTAGAGACAAGGAAGAGAGCTGTGAATTCCTTGTGCTGGATTAAAGGTGACTGTAAGAAACCCAATGTGAATGCTGGGAACCAAACTCATCCTCTGGAAGAGCAGCAAGCATCTCTCCAGTCCCAGGCAAAATTTAAAGTCAATAAATTTTTTTTTTCGGAGCTGGGGACTGAACCCAGGGCCTTATGCTTGCTAGGCAAACGCTCTACCACTGAGCTAAATCCTCAACCCCAATAAATTTTTATTTACTGATTTTACATGTTGTGGGTTTTCACTGCCCATAAAGCCCACTCTAAGTCCCTTAAAGCTAAAGCCCAAGAGTTTTCAAAATCACTTTTGTGTTTAGTTCTGTGGTTGAGACAGGGCCTTTCTTGTAGCTCTGATCGGCCTGGAATACACTACATGGACCAGGCTGGCCTTGTACTCAGATCTGTCCACTCTTCCTCCTGAAGACTGGGATTAAAGAGGCATGTGTCAACAGGCCAAACAGCCCACACCTTTCAAATCTCAGCTTCTATTATCTCCATTTGAATCATGGACATAATTGATAAGAGTTCCCCATCTGAAATCTACAGCATTTAACTCCTTAAAAACCATTTACTTCAGGACAGGTTGAGTGCCTGGCTCTCATCCGGTGGCATCCTAAGCTGGCCTGCTTCTTGTTTTGTTTTGTTTTTTTAATATTTATTTATATATTATGTATACATCATACAACTTCTTCCCTGCATGTATGCCTGCAGGCCAGAAGAGGGCATCAGATCCCATTACAGATGGTTGTGAGCCACCATGTGGTTGCTGGGAGTTGAACTCAGGACCTCTGGAAGAGCGCTGAGCCATCTCTCCAGTCCGGTTTATTTTTTGAGACAGTCTCATGTAGCAGGGGCTGGCCTTGAACTCCCTATGTGACTTTGAACTCTCCATCCTCCTGCCTTCACTCAAGTGCAGTTATGATACAGCACACATGGCTTCTTCTGGTCTTATCACCTCTGCCCTGAACAAACTGAGTAACAAGCCTACTCCAGGAAATGAAGAAGTACTTCAACCACAAACAGGACTGGCTGCCTCAGAAACCTTAGGCTATGTTTACTGAGACCCACATGACCTGAATGCAAACTCCAGTTTAAGGAGACAGCTTTAACAAAAGTTCTCTCACTGCTCTTACTTAGTCCCCGTCACACACACCCCGTCTCTCCTCCCTTCCCAAACACATGCCTCATTTTTTGTTTGTTTTTTAATTTTTGAAACAGGTTATGCTTTGAACTCAGGATCATTCTGAAGCAGCTAAGTGACAAGTGCAAAGTTCCATGTTTTGAAACAGTAAGCTCAGAACAAATCGCTCTATCCAACTGAAACTGGATATTAGTAATAGGGAAAAACTTACCCAGATGCTCCCAGTACTCACTGTGGTGGTACTGAGTGAGTGGGGTGCTGGCTGTGGTGAGGGGGTGAGGATGGGGTGTGGCTGTGATGAGGGGGTAAGGATGGGGTGTGGCTGTGGTGAGGGGTAAGGATGGGGTGCTGGCTGTGGTGAGGGGTGATGATGGGGTGCTGGCTGTGGTGAGGGGTGAGGATGGGGTGTGGCTGTGGTGGTACTGAGTGGGGTGCTGGCTGTGGTGAGGGGTGATGATGGAGTGTGGCTGTGGTGAGGAGGTGAGGATGAGGTGCTGGCTGTGGTGAGGGGTGAGGATGGGGTGCTGGCTGTGGTGAGGGGGTGAGGATGGGGTGTGGCTGTTTTGAGGGGTGAGGATGGGGTGCTGGCTGTGGTGAGGGGGTGAGGATGGGGTGTGGCTGTGGTGAGGGGGTGAGGATGGGGTGTGGCTGTGGTGGTGTAGGGAGCTGTATGGGATTTGGGCCTGGCTGCTTTGTGACTCTATGGCCACAGTTAAGATTACTGCCATAAAGTCTTGAGATTGTTGGACAAAAGCCTCTCCCATGAATTTACGGCACAGGAAGAAAATACCAAGTATCTCCTGAGTAAACACCCGCTGTCTCCACTGCATGACCCCTGCTGAGCCCAGCGGATGCATGTGGAACCGACACACCTGGGCGGTGGTCGATTTACTTCAGCCTTTTGCCTTCTCAGCCTTTATCCTTGAGATTTAGGCTGGTCTTCTCGGATTTCTCCCTAATTAATTCAGGTCTTGTGTTCGATCTTTAGTTACCGAAGTCACGAGCCAGGGTTTCCCACTGTGCTTCCCAGACATATTTTCTACCTGGAGAACTTGGGTATATAAGTGGTGAATAAAGCTACAGGAGGGGTTGGGGATCTAGCTCAGTGGTAGAGTGCTTGCCTAGCAAGCGCAAGGCCCTGGGTTCGGTCCCCAGCTCCGAAAAAAAGAAAAAAAAAAAAAAAGCTACAGAAGACTCTTCCGCTCTGACTTACACATACACACACTCTCTCTCCCTCCCTCCCTCCCTCTCCTGGCTTGACACGAATAGCCTGTGTGTGTGTCTTTAATCCCACAGGCTTTCGCCCGATTCTCGGTACCGTGTCAGTGCAGGCGCCGACATGGTGGGGTGAGGATGGGGTGCTGGCAGTGGTGAGGATGGAGTGTGGCTGTGGTGGGGTGAGGATGGGGTGCTGGCTGTGGTGGGGTGAGGGTGGAGTGATGGTTAGGTGGTGATTAAGGGTGAGGGTAAGTGCAATGGCCGTGGTAACAGTGGCATGTATTTAGAGTTTTTAGAGGAAGTATTCACAGAAAAATACCAGAATTTTCATTAGAGTCATAACTGAACTGTTATCACCCACGTACAGTCTGTTGGGGGATGACAGTAACGAAACAATCCAACAACTGACGGTGCCATATCTAACTTTTCTCAAGTGTTTTATTTGGCAAGGAATGTATACACATACACATGAAAAAGTCCTAGAATTTTAACTAGTCACAACGCAAATAAAACACACTTCCTCTTACAATTTAAGTGGTATGGGAATCTTGCGTGTCCACGAGCCATATTTATCTCACTTGGCTTTTTGATTCACCTTCTATGTCTCTAAAAGTTTACTTGGCAGATGATTCCTCACAGAATGTAAAAAGAAATGAATAGACTGTAGAAACAGGTAGACATGATCAAAAAACACTTGAAAGGGCTGGAGAGATGATTCATTGGTTAAAAGCACTGCATGCTGTTCAAGAGGACCTAAGTTCTATTCCCAGGACCCACACAGCAGCTCACAAACATATGTAGTTCCAATCCCAGATTCGACACACTTTTTGGACCTCCCCTACTACCAGGCAAAGCACTCATATACACTAAATAAAAATAAAATGTAAAACAAAACACAACACTTAAGTACAGCTCCATGATAGCACAGCAGCAGCTGGAGCCTCCTAATTGGTTATCACAACAAAGAGAAAAAAAAAGCAAACAAACGATTGAGCATCTGGAACAGCCTTGGAGAAAAACCGGGTCATCTACCTCAGGCACAGGAGGGGGAACAAAAAAAAAACACCATTTCTATAACCATTTTTTATCAGCACTTACACTTCAGTTAAGTATTACAAGCCTTCCATCATGGTCATTGTACACTGAAGACACCCCAAAACGTCCTGTTTGGGGCCTACATCTTCATATAATTAACTTCAGCTCCACAAAAACAGCTTAATAAAGAGCAGCATCTCAAACAGATCATAAAGGACTCATTAGAAAATGCTGATTAAGCACAATAAGGGGCTCAGGGACTAAGACCACTTGCTGTTCTTTCAGAAGACCTGAGTTCAATCCCCAGCACCCATGAACGACCACCTCTTACTGCAGCTCCACAGGATCTGATACCTCTTCTGGCCTCCAGGGATACCCACACTCACACACATGGATAAGCAATTAAAAATTAATTTCAAAAAATAATGAGATTGTAAGAATACTCACTAATATGGCTAACTTAGAAAAGGTTGATAAGGGCTGGAGAGATGGCTCAGCAGTTAAGAGAACTGACTGCTCTTCCAGAGGTCCTGAGTTCAATTCCCACCAACCACATGGTGGCATAAAACCATCTGTAGTGAGATCCGATGCCCTCTTCTGGTGTATGTCTGAAGACAGCAACAGTGTACTCATAAAATAAACCAACCTTCCCCCCCCCCCCCCCCCCCACGGAGCTGAGGACCAAACCCAGGGCCTTGCGCTTGCAAAGCGCTCTACCACTGAGCTAAATTCCCAACCCTTTAAAAAAAAAAAAAAAAAAAAAAAAGGCTGATACAATTAATTATAAATGGGTATGTGAGGCAAACAGAACCGTCACACTGGGTGAGAATGTGAAATTTGAATAAAGGTTCTTCCTGCCAAGCCTGACAACCGAGTTCCAGCCCTTAAACCCACATGGTGGAGAAACTACTCCTCAAAGATAACCTCTGACTTCATGAGTGCACACAAAGAAAAACAAATAGCAGAGTGCTGCATATGCTTAGCACACAACCTACCGTAGAAGAAAAAGCACCACACACACACACACACACACACACACACACACACACACACACACACACACACAGAACACACACAAAGACCACACCTGGCCCTTCACTACTTACTTAATAATCCAGTTAGGAAGCAAAGTAAGAAAGGCTTTGGAGCCACGTGGCACCACTGCTTCTTCATTTTCCCATGATGTTTATTTTTCATTTTAACTAAAATTCACTTTCAGATTTTATCTCATGTCAGTGTTTGGTCTACATGTGTGTATGTGTGCCATGAAAGTAGCAGTGCCCTCGGAGTTCAGAAGCTAGTGTCAGTCTGATCCCCTAGAACTGGAGTTATGGGCCATGTGGGTCCTGACAGTCAAATCAGGATCCTCTACAAAAGTAACAGACACTCTTTAACAGCTGAGCCATCTCCCCAGCCCACTGGAAAGCAGACAGTGCTTTTTTTTTTTTTAAAGATTTATTTTATTTATATGATATACTGTTGCTGTCTTCAGACACACCAGAAGAGGGCATTCGATCCCATTGCAGATGGTTGTGAGCCACTATGTGGTTGCTGGGAATTGAACTCAGGACCTCTGGAAGAGCAGTCAGTGCTTTTAACCACTGAGCCATCTCTCCAGCCCCTAAAATAAATAAAATCTTTAAAACATATATAATTATTATGTGTCTGTGTGTGTGTGTGTGTGTGTGAGAGAGAGAGAGTCACTTTTCTCAATTTCACCAATATTTGAATTAAAATCAACCATGAGGCAAGAACACAAGTTAAGAGAGTAGTCACAAGCTGGAGCTGCTCCCAGTTAATAGAACCAGGTCATTTCCCCTGCAGATAAGAGTGACAAAAATCAAAGCAGGTTTGGTTTTCTTGGGGAGACTTTTATTTTTATTTCCAGGAACAGAGGAAAATGCTGCCTTGGAGATATACAATGTTGATGGAGAAGAGCTACAGCAGTCTGCTCCAGGCAAGGCCCTGCCTTAGCTGGTTATGAGCTACATAGGTATAAAGTTTTTTTTGGGGGGGGTCTATCCATTGTCATTCAATAAAAACAAGATTTTTCAGTTAGATATACAAGTATTAGAATAAATGAGTCAGGCTGGAGAGATGGCTCAGCGGTTAAGAGCACTGACTGCTCTTCCAGAGGTCCTGAGTTTAATTCCCAGCAACCACATGGTGGCTCACAACCATCTGTAATGGGATCCAATGCCCTCATCTGGTGTGTCCAAAGACAGCAACAGTGTACACATATATAATAAATCAATCTTTAAAAAAAATGTAGACTAAATGAGTCAGAACATACCACATAAGGCTTTAGAAGGGTGTGCATACCACATCCCATTAGATGTTGCATTTTTACAGGTGGTTCTTCCGTGTTTACATACTTTTGTGGTTGTTTTGGCACTGGATTTAGTTTAGGCCAGGCTGACCTTGAACTCGAGTCTCCCAATTCCATTAACCAAGTTCTGGGATTCAAAGCCTGCACATCACAACCCGATCTCATGATTAAGTTCTTCTCTCCTAACATATATTCACTCCTATGTGGACTGGTCACCTCCCTTTCAGTGCCACAACTAGGGTTCCAAGGCTAAAACCACCTTTCTCAAAAATCAAAAGACTAGCAGAGGTCATACCTTCTCAGGCCGGAAAAAAAACAGCCCAGGTCCTTTCCTTATCTTAAAATCTTTGGGCGGAGGGTGGGCCACACCTTCCAACCTCAACATTCCTGAGGCAGAGGCCTGAGGATCAGGTTAGTGTAAGGTCTGCCTAGTCTACAAGGACAGTTCCAAGACAGCCAGGGCTATGCGGAGACCAAAAACAAAAAAATTTACTGGGTGGGAGATTTCTTATTCTGAGAGATCATGTAGCAAATGTACCCCCAAATCCTCACATTTTCAATGTCATTCCTGTACATATCCAATTATTTGTGTTCCTTGGCTTGTTTTTCCCCAACACTGACCTCTATCTACATCCATTCTCTTCCTTGTGCCCCACCACCTACATCATCTCAGTGGTCACTTTGACCAAAATAAGTTAGTCCCCAAGGGCTGGAAAGCCACTCTGCGGTTAAGAACACTTGTTGCTCCTGCAAAGAACAAGGACGGGTTCAGTTCCCTGCACCCACATGGTGTGGTACATAACCATCCTTAACTCTAGTTCCAGAGGATTTGATGCCCCTGGTACCATCCACACACAGAGTGCACACACATTTAAAGTAAAAATTAAAAAAAAAAAAAAACCCTAAATCTTAAAAATCCTTTTAAATTTTTTCCTCACATTTACTTCCTGACAAGTTACATCCCACATATAGTACCTCCCCTTTTACTTCAGGACACGTTCATTTGTATATCGTTTGTTTCTCCAGAGAATTCTGGGGACCGGAGAGACAGTCACAGTTTGAAGGCAAATCTTTACTCAAACCCGGAACTAAAGTGAGGCGAGTTAGATCAGCGGCAAGCTCCGGGAGCAAAATGTTGGGGAGGTGACGCGCGACCCTTGGAAGCTCGACCCTTACACTTGGGCGCCTTGAGAACCTCGCTCATTTCGCCTTCATATCGGCCTGGCCACCCCTTCCTCAACATCACCTAAAGCCTCTGCAAGCTCGATCCGGGCCTCTGGCCCGCCTGCTTGCGAGTGGCAGGGTCCCTTGCAGACGCCAAGGACCACCCACGCTTGCACGGGACACGAGCCGGGCCCGCCCCCGCCGCGCCCCCTCCGCCACGCGGCCCCCCGCAGCTCGCACGCGCTCTCGCCCCGGGTCCCTCAACATTCAGGACCGCACCCTTCGCGCTACCCCAGGTGAGGCAATGGTATGGACCTCAGCTTCCCCTCATCAGTTTCCTCATCTCTTCGCCTCTCGAGCCCTGAGTTTCCGATGTCACGCCATGCCGAGGCCCGGCCCCACCGCCCAGCCCCGGCTTGTTTACTCACTCACCCTCCATCCTGAGACGCAGACACTCGCCACTAGGACGCCTGCGCGCTACGGCCACGCCCCTGCGCCGCGGCCACGCCCCGCGCCTCCACTCCGTGCGCGTGCGCACTTTGAAGGTGGAGCACCTGGGCTGTCTTCTTCGCAGGTATGTGTTTTCGCTAAGGTGATACTGCGGTAGTCTGACACTTTCCCAGGTGGCGCTGCCAGAGAAAATACATCCCGGAGCCACGGATCTCTAGAAGACTTTATTCAGCAGCGCACCATCGCCAACCGTGTTTAGACAACTTACATGTCAAGTTTTGGAAGACAGCCTAGAATTTCTTCACTCTGATACCTCGTATTTACCGACACCCCAAATACCTCTGGGCTCTTAAGTTATTGTTTTATTCATACTTGATATTCCTATTTCTGTCTATCCTTTACCTAAAAATATAAAACCTTATATCAAAATATCTCCCCACAGAGCAGGAAGAGCTGGATCAGAGGTTAAGAACATAGCTTTTCGGGGCTGAAGAGGTGGCTCAGCGGTTAAGAGCACTGGCTACTCTTCCAGAGGACCTGAGTTCAATTCCCAGCAACCACATGGTGCCTCACATCCATCTGTAATGCGATTTGATGCCCTCTTCTGGTGTGTCTGAAGACAGTGACAGTGTACTCATAAATAAACATATAAGTAAACATATTTAAAAAAAAACAACATAGCTTTTCTAGATGACTCCGGTTCAATTCTCAGTACCCACAGCACTCAGCCTCACAACCATCTGTAATTCAAGTCTCAGGGGATTCGACTCCTTCTGGCCTCCAGTTACCGGGCACACAAGTGCATGGACATACCATTACATATATTTTTTAAAGATTTATTTATGGGGTTGGGGATTTAGCTCAGTGGTAGAGCTCTTGCCTAACAAGCACAAGGCCCTGGGTTCGGTCCCCAGCTCTGGAAAAAAAAAAAAAAGAAAGAAATTTAAAGATTTATTTATTTTATTTATATGTTAGTACACTGTAGTTCTCTTCAGACACTTCAGAAGAGAGCATCCCATTACAGATGGTGGTGAGCCACCATGTGGTTGCTGGAAATTGAACTCAGGACCTCTGGAAGAGCAGTCAGTGCTCTTAACCACTGAGCTATCTCTCCAGCCCCACTACATATATTTTAAAAGCTAGGATTAAAGGCATACACCACCGCCTCCAGCCTTGATAATTTCTTTTTAACCTCTCCACAAAATACTTAATAGTGCAAGAAGGAAATAGTAACTTTAGAGGTAGGAAATATCAATCACCAGAAATTAGCAAGTTCTTTTTTAAAAAATATCTTATTATTTATTTATTTGCGTGTGTGTGTGTGTGTGTGTGTGTGTGTGTGTGTGTGTGTGTACATTAATACTTGCTATGGTGTTCTTTTGTAACAGCTGTCAGAAGTTGTTCCTAGTCTTCCTTCATGTGAGTGCTAGGGCTGGGACTCAGGTCATCAGGCCAGGCTCAGTAGCAAGTGTCTTTTTTGCCTCCTGAGAGCGCCCTCTTGCTGACCTTAGCAGTACTTCTCACTATGATGCAATGAAAGGGGCACGAATTCACTAATACATGTCCTTGGCAAATTACATGACTTCAGGTTATTCAGGTTATTCTTTTTTTTTTTTAAAGATTTATTTTATTTATATGAGTACACTGTAGCTGTCTTCAGACACACCAGAAGAGGGCATCAGAACCCATTACAGATGGTTGTGAGCCACCATGTGGTTGCTGGGAATTGAACTCAGGACCTGTGGAAGAGCAGTCAGCGCTCCTAACCACTGAGCCATCTCTCCAGCCCCAGGTTATTCTTTTAACTAATTTTTTCCATCTTTATTAACTTGAATATTTCTTATTTACATTTCAATTGTTATTCCCTTTCCCGGTTTCTGGGCCAACATCCCCCTAACCCCTTCCCCTCCCCTTCTCTATCGGTGTTCCCCTCCCCATCCTCCCCCCATTACCGCCCTCCCCCCAACAATCACGTTCACTGGGGGTTCTGTCTTGGCAGGACCAAGGGCTTTCCTTCCACTGATGCTCTTTTTTTTTTTTTCCCCGGAGCTGGGGAACCGAACCCAGGGCCTGCTAGGCAAGTGCTCTACCACTGAGCTAAATCCCCAACCCCTCCACTGGTGCTCTTACTAGGCTATTCATTGCTACCTATGAGGTTGGAGCCCAGGGTCAGTCCATATATAGTCTTTGGGTAGTGGCTTGTCTCTGGAAGCTCTGGTTGGTTGGCATTGTTGTTCATATGGGGTTAACTAATTTTTTTTTTAAATAATTATTTATGGGGTTGGGGATTTAGCTCAGTGGTAGAGCACTTGCCTAGCAAGCGCAAGGCCCTGGGTTCGGTCCCCAGCTCCGAAAAAAAGAAAAAAAATAATTATTTATTTTATGCATATGAGTACACTCGCTGTCTTCAGACACACCAGGGGAAGGCATTGGATCCCATTACAGATGGTTGTGAGCCACCATGTGGGTGCTGGGAATTGAGCTCAGGACCTCTGGAAGAGCAGTCAGTGCTCTTAACCGCTGAGCCACCTCTCCAGCCCTTTAGTTATTTTTTTTTTAAAGATTTATTTTATTTATTATATATATAAGTACACTGTAGCTGTCTTCAGATACACCAGAAGGGGGCATCAAATCTCTTTACAGATGGTTGTGAGCCACCATGTGGTTGCTGGGAATTGAACTCATGACCTCTGGAAGAGCAGTCGGGTGCTCTTAACCGCTGAGCCATCTCTCCAGCCCCCTTTAGTTATTTTTTAAAGATACATTTTTTTTTTTTTGGTTTTATTGTATATGTGTGTGTGCATGTGTGGCTGTGTGCCTGAGTATCTGAGTATATGTATCTGTACCATGTGTGTGCAAGCACACTTGGAGACCAGAAGGGGGCAGTAGATCCCCTGGGACTGGAGTTGCTGATTGTTGAGGTACCATGTAGGTGCTGGAGATCAAACCCTGGTCCTTTGTAAAAATAGCCATAGCTGTTAGCCACTGTAACCTCCTGCAGCCCCTACTATTCTTTTCCTTTTATCAAAAACTTTGGAGGTAGGTATAGTGGCACACACCTTTAATCCCCCGCACTTGAGAGGCAGAGGCAGCTATCTGGAGACAAGGGACTGCGGTGCATATTTTACATATCAAAACAGACCTGGCCTCCAAGTCCTCCCAGCATCCCTCAGTTCCAACTTGGGCACCTGATCCTGAACTTTCCAGCCCAGGGGCTGGGCTTCTCTTCCCCCTATATAATCCACATCTCTCCATATAATCCACCTCCCTCTCCCTCCCTCTCTCTCCCTCTCCCCCTCCCCTCTCCCCCTCTCCCTCCTTCTCCTCCTCCTCCTCTTCCTCTTTCTTTTCCTTTTCTGCTCTCCATGTGTTTCCCATTCCTCTCTTCCTCTCTCCCTCCCCACCCCGCCCCCTTTCCCCATGGCAACTCCCCTGGCCTCAATCCTTGGGAGCAGAGAATTTACCTGCCTGAGAGCAGCTCCCTAAAAAAACTGCCCATAATCTAATCTGGCTTGAATTGGCTCATTTCACCAGCAGCAGAGGAGTAACCTATCAGCAGGTAAGTAGATCTTTATGAGTTTGAAGCCAGCCAGCCTGATCTACATGGTTAGTTTCAGGGCAGCCAGATCTACATAATGAACGTCTGTCTTAATAAAAGAATATGGAAGGAAGGAAGGAAGGAAGGAAGGAAGGAAACCAACCTTTGGGTTTCTAGTCCAGTGAGCTGGCTCAGAATAAAGGTGCTTTCTGGGCAAGCCTGGTGACCTGGGTTTAATCCCCACACTCTAAAGGTGAAAGGAGAAAAGCAACTCATCCTGATACCTCAAAGGTGGCTGAAGCACTCCCACCCACCCACATCCATTGCTGCTACGACTATTTCAATAATAATAATAATAAATAATAATAAATTTAAAAGCAAAGAAAACATTTTACTGTTTTCCTCTTGTACCTTTTTGTTCAATAACCAAATTAAGTATTCCTTTTTGTTATTTTGGTTTTTTTTTTTTTTTTCCTTCTCTGTAACCTTGGCTGTCCTGGAGCTCACTCTGTTTGAGGCTGTCCTCAAACCCAGATATCTGCTTACCTCTTGCCTTCCAAGTGCTGAGATTAAAGGCATGTGCCACCACTGTTTAGCATCCCGTTATATTTGCAATGTGTAATAGTATTCTCTTATATTTCTGCTGCCTTCTGGGTATGGGGATATTTGGGTCTCAAACTTGGATTATACTAAGATTGTCTGGAGAATTCGAGTAATTAAAGAGGTCTGCAAACCACCTTCCAGAAAAAAAAAAAAGTTTAATCAGCCCAGAGGACAGCCTGGGCTTTCAGTGTTTTAAAAGCATTTGCACCGCATTTATAATTAGAGAAGCGTTGCCAAAGTCAGAATCTCTGAAGTGACAGAAAGAAGATTGAACCAAATACGCAAGAACATAGGCAGAGGTTTCCTGGAATTTCAGCTCAGGAGCAGAAAGAACCCAGCACTGACCAAAGAGATCAGACATTTCCCCCAAAAGAGAGGGAATAAGCTTCTATTGATTTGCTGAGGTGGGCTGAAGGGCCAGCCTCATTTTGCCTGGAGAAGGCCAAGTGCTTTACCAGGCGGGTACAGCCGCAGTGAAAAAAACGTGAGGCTGAGATCAAAGGAAACGTACACCAAACTCTTAACAGTGAGCAAGCTGAGTAAGGGGCCCTAGCTTCTTTGCCTTCTGTTGTCTTGTGGTAATACCCGACTTTCTCAAAATAATGCGTGTTATCTAAAGAGGGGTTCAGAGGATCTGAATGTCAGAGAGACTACTGAGAGATTTGGGCATCACCAACAGACTGATAACTGAAGCCAAGGGAGGGGACCTGGCCTTGGGAGGTGTGCCAAGTAAAGGTGGAGAGGAAAGAAAGGCACATTTGAGCTAACAACATGGTGACAACATGGGATGTTTCTGAAGTGGCAAGGAAGGGAGTTGGAAAGATTTGTAAAGATATGATGGAGGATGAGAGTTGGGGAGAGCAGCCAGAGTTCCACCTCTTCCTTCAGCCTAGCTGTCTTCCTCTTCCACCCCCAATTTTACCCCTTTCTTCCTCACAGTAATTGGCATGGGACTAACCACAAGGTTTAGTAATTCTTGTCAAGGAAGGACTGTAAAACAACTTTCCACTTTATCCTCCAGTATGGGGTTCGTGGAGGAAATTTTGCCTCCCAGTGTGTTCCTCCTCCTTGGACTGGGCCAGGTACAAACCCCCTCCCCCCACCCCCACCCCCCTCCCCAGACCAGGCATTTTCTCAGCTGACAGTGTTCCACCAGATACCATCAGCAAGCCTGTGTTTGGCCAGCTCTTCTTCTGAATCTTTTTTTCTTTTGCAACCCTTTAGGTCTTTGTCAGGGGTTGGGTGGTTACAATGACATCTGCTGGCCAGTGGTCAGCAGCTGGACCTTTGAAAGACCAGCATATCAGTCTCATTCTCTCTTGGCCCCGCCCTCAGCCACACTGTCCTCTCTGTCCTACTCCCAGGAAGCTACAGAGAGAAAGGAATAGCTTTGCCTCTTCTGGCTTCTCTCTGCACATCTTGCTCTTAAATTGGAGGCCTCCGGGGCCAGGGAAACTGGACACAGTGTGCTGAGCAGTCTAATAGGACTGGTTCTTTTTCTGAAATTTCCCCTATTGCGGAAAAATAAAATTATGTGTTTAATTTCTGAAACCTAATGCCTCATTTGCCTTGGCAGCCATTCTGCCTGGCTTGGCTGAGAGTCTGGCAACACAAGTCGACTGATTAATACCAGCTCAACTTGCTCCCTGAAGGAAAGTGTTATTTACTTGACCATTTTCTCAAATCCTCTTTAATTGGCTTGTATTTCAGTATAATCATATTGGTTTTAACATGTCCTGTCTCTGACTACCAGCCCCAATGAAGCCGGGGAGAGCTCCCCAATCGGTACACCCTCATCCCCTTCACAAAGCAAGATTTTGTTCAAACCAGTGATTAGAAATGGAACATCATGTGTTCCTTCTGGGATGGGCACGTTCTAAGTGTACTTTCATCTGGGTTAGTCCTCCGTCCCTGGTAGAAAGGGAAAGAGATGAGGCGTCTCAGAATGTCAACAGGGCTTGCCATAGTCTCCCTTCCTCCCTTCCAACCTGAGATCCCTTCAGATAAGTGACCCCAACCCAATGTCCTAAACCCTCCCTTGTGAAGCCCCCCAGGGATATCAAATAGCAAGTGTTGGAGTAGGGCACAGAGGGACTGTGGAAAGATTAGGCCCCAGATTTCCCCAACAGTGAAGTGTAAACACAGCTGTGGAGATGGGTGTGAGGCACCCTCCCTCCCCCAGTTCCCACCCAGAAGCAGGGAAAGGCCGCCTGCAGCGAGCAACCAAACAGGAAAACAAAGCGAGGCGCAACCTAAACGCCCAGCAGGAAGGTCACCAGAAACTGGGGCTGCTGCCCAGGACGTGATGTGACCAGTGGAAGAGCCAGACCCCTCCCTGAATGCTTAGGGGCCAATACAATTCCAAAGCCAGTGGAAGTCTGGACATTATGGAGCCTGGAACCGTGGCTTGATTTTGGAAGCTTCTCCATGGCTGGACACTTTGTCCTCGGATCTCGGAAAACTCACTTTCTGCCTTAGGTACTTAGCCTCTGGCCCCTAGTGTTTTAGGGATAGTAAGAATGCATTTGATTCAGCAAGCAAGAGCGAGCCCACAGTAAACCCTTGTCCAGGGTAGTTCGAAACTTCAACTCTGAGCCTCTGAGCCAAAACGTTAAACAGGACTTCCTCAGCCTTTGTTAATTACAAAATAAATAATCCCAGCGGGAGGAGCTTGCCTCTTCAGGAGATTACTTGATGGGGAGGTTATGTGGGTGGGTGGGGAGGGATGAGCACTGTGGCACTCTAAAAGCTCCAACCCCACAGCCATGCTCTCCCTCTCTCTCTCTGTCTCTGTCTGTCTGTCTGTCTCTCTCTCTCTCCCTCTCTCTCTGTCTCTGTCTCTGTCTGTCTGTCTGTCTCTCTCTCTCACTCTCTCTCGCTCTCTCTCTCGTTCAGCTCAGTTATTGCAGGACCTTCGTCTCTCAGGACACACCTTTGGCACAGCCCCGCCAGGGTAGTAGCTCTGGTCAGCTGGACAGCTAATGAGCTGTGCTTCCTTTCTGGCCATCGGGAGCCTCCACTGTAAAAGGGAAATTGCAGAGCTAGAGAAAACAGAAACAACAGCAGCTGACAAACATTAAGCTCTCCTGGGCCTGGTCCTATGTGAAATACTTTGTTTACAGGGATCCTCTCATTTCACAGAGCCAGGCATATTCTTCTCCTCCTTTTACCGCTGAACAAACTAGGGTTTATAAGGTTCTAGAACTTTCCCTCAGGTTATGCAGCCATAAACTAGCACAGGATCTGTGCTTTCTGAATTCATTCTGCTTCTTTAGCCCATGCTCTGCAATTCTCTACTACCCCCTCCCTCCTCTGAGGTCTTCTAACTCTGACATCATGATTCTGGATCCACTCCCTGGCTTTCTGCTCTTACCAGTGGCGCCAGAAACTGAATCTATTAGGGGCTCCAGTCTGCTGGTCCAGAGGGAAATAGCTGAACGTGAAGGGGGCTCCTCACTTCCTCTGTACTAAAGATGCCAATCAAAGCTAGACACTCCACAGACCCCCATATCAGCAGGGAACAGTCTCCCTGGAAGACAAACAAATCCCAGGCAGGCAGGAAAGGGGAGGTTCCTTGGCTGGGTGACTTCCCCTTTCTCTTTCCTGGTGTATCAGTTTATCAAGACACCCCTCCCCCACCCCACTCCCAATGATAGTATCAGTTCTGTGTAACACCGAGGTTAGGATGGGTCATCCAGCTACAGATCTCTTTCAGAACAAGTATATACATCCATCCATGATATTGTATGTAAATGAACAAAAATAAAATACATAAGCTGGGCATGACAGCCGAGTGGCAGTAATCCCAGCATAGGAGTCTAGCAGGGCAGTAGTGGCCCTACGCCTTTAGTCCCAGCGCTCAGAAGGCAGAGGCAGGCAGGTCTCTTAAGTTTGAGGCCATGCTGGTCTATATAGTGAGTTCCAGGACACCCAGAGCTATATAGTGAGACCCTGTCTCCAACCCCACCCCACCCCTACAGACCCCACAAGAGCATATACCAATCTTTCAGAGGACCAGAGTTCAGTTCCCAGAACCCACATTAGGTGGTTCACAACATCCTGTAACTCTAGCTCCAGGGATCTGACTTTCTGCCTGGCATCCCTAGGCACTCAAACTCACATGGACACACAGGTCACATCACATTTATTTATACACTTAACAATTTGTTATAGTGGACGTGAATCTATGTAATTCTTGCAAGATACCTGGAAAATAGATATTATTATTATTCCCGTTTTACAGACGACACGAACTCAGAGAAATTGCCACATGGTGCATGGCCTCACCAAGAAGGAAGTTAAATTCCAACACAAATTAAAACTGAGTCCAAAATCTGCATTGTTTACAACAGAAGGAGTGTTACATAGTAAACACAAAATTGTGAGACTGCAGAGATCCTAAAATATCTTAGAAATATAGTTGGGGGGTTGGGGATTTAGCTCAGCGGTAGAGCGCTTGCCCAAGAAGCGCAAGGCCCTGGGTTCGGTCCCCAGCTCCGAAAAAAAGAACAAAAAAAAAAAAAAAAAAGAAATATAGTTGGAAGACTGTTATTGTATGTGATTATGACTACGGGTCACTTCTTTTTAATTAAAGAAAAAAAACTTGCCATTCATTTATTTAGTGAGACGGGGACATGTCACAGAGAGAGCCGGTCAAAATCTGTCCTTGAGCTTTCTACATCTCGGAGAATGACCTTGATTTCCTGATCTCCCTGCCTTCACTTCCCCCAGGGCTGAGAGACAGCTAAGCACCACCACACCTGCTTTATCTAGTGCTGGGTAGCCTGGTGCTCGATCGCTGGGTAAGCGCTCAACCTTCTGAGCTGCATCCCTGGTGACCTTTTTTCAGATATACGTACGTTCACAAGGTCCCAGGTATTTGGGCACAGGCTTTACCCGTATCATCTATGCTGACCGTCGAGGTACATCAAGTAATCCCATTTGGCTGATAAGAAACCAGCTTAGATAGACGCCTCAAACAAAGCCATTCATAGCTAAAGAAGCAATGGAACTCAAGCCGGCTTAATGCTGACAGTATGCTCTAAACAACAAAAGCACCAACACCCACAGCACTACAGAGCGCTTCGGATAGCCCTAGTGCAGTTTGTTATTTCGATGTTAATTTGGCTTTCTCAAGAGGGGCAGCCTCAAAGATGAGTGGATCGCGTACTCAGGTGATTTCAGGTGAAACTTCGCTTCATTTTAACTGGTCAAATAAAGGCTAGAGACTGTGATTGGACAATGGAAGGGGAAGGTGGGGCTGGTGGTTGTAGAGAAGGGGAAGGGGAGGAGGGGGAGGCAAGGAGACAGAGGAAGAGGTGGAAGGAAGATGGGGTAGAACCACGTGGCCCCAAGAAACCGCAAGTAGCAAGGGATCTCATAGTTGGGGGATAGAGTAGCGCAAGGGTAAATCTGCCCAATCCAGGCAATGCCTCTTATAACTATTGTATCTGAGTTGTGTGTTCTTTACACAGGCTTATTGGGGTTGGAGATACTGCAACAATAGACTGCGGCCACATTCTGCTCTAAGTGTTTTATGCCTTATAATTTACTGGTAATTATCCCCTGTATTAGTCACTTGAACATCACTGTGACCATAGTTCCTGATAGAACCACGTTAATGCAAGAAATATATATTTTATTTGGTTTATAGTTTCATAGTTTAAGCCCATCACAATAGAAAAGGGAGGCATGGAAGACAGAGCAGCCCAGGTCATGGTGGCAAGACCACGTGGCAGAAACTGTTCATGTTATGATAGACCAAGAAGCAGAAAGAACCATAGAAACCATGGGCGGGGTCGCACATTCATACATACTGTGCAAAGGCCCTTCCTTAGTGACCTACTTCTTTGGTGATGTTCCTAGAGAGGTTTAACTGAGGAGAGGAGAGCAATTCTGAATGTGTATGGCATCCTCCAGTGGACTGGTGATCCAAGATTGAAGAAAATGGGGGCTGGAGAGATAGCTCAGCGGTTAAGAGCATTGGCTTCTCTTCCAGAGGTCCTGAGTTCAGGTCCCAGCAACCACATGGTGGCTCACAACCATCTGTAATGAGATCTGATGCCCTCTTCTGGTGTGTAGGTGTACATGCAGACAAAGCACTCATACATAAAATAGATAAATCTTTTTAAAAAAATTTGAAGAAGATGTGGGGAAAACACTGTTCATTTCTCCCAAAGTTTCCAGAATCCTCCAAAGGTCTGTCACCAGCTAGAAATCAAGTGTTCAAAATGTTCGCCTGTGAGGGACATATAGATTTCAAACTATATCACAACATTTGAAAAAAAAAATCAGTTTAAAGGAAGGAGCAGCAGTTCTCAATCTGGGGCTGGTATATAAAAAGATATCAGCCATCTGATGCATATCAGATATTTAGATTATGACTCGTAACAGCAAAATTATGTTTACAAAGTAGCAGTGAAAATTGTATGGTTGAGGTGACCACAGCCTGAAGAACTGTGTCAGCATTAGGAGGGTTGAGAACTACTAAGTTAGAGGGTATAGTTCACCATAACAGGAAGGGCACGGCAGTGAGAGCTACTCTAACTAGGCAGCTGGTCACATTGCCTACATGATCAGGAAACAGAGCGAGATTGGATACAGGTGCTCAGTAGGTTGTCTTCTTTTTGCCTTTTGGTTCAGATTGGATACAGGTGCTCAGTAGGTTGTCTTCTTTTTGCCTTTTGGTTCAGTCTAGGATCCCCCACCCATGGGATGGTACCGCCCACATTCACACTAGGTGCCCCCCCTACCATTTAAACCTCTCTGAAAACACGCAGACACACCCACAGGCATCTCTCCTAGATGATTCTAAGTCTGATCCAGTTGACAACCATGACCAATCATCGGAAGTCGTGCGCACTACCACACTCGGCTTTCCATTTTCTTTAAGATTTACTTTTACTATTTTTTTAATTATGTGAGTGTGTGGAAGTTGTAAGCTGCCTGAAGTGGGTGCTGGGAACTAAGCTCCAAGAGCAAAATGTGCTTTTTTTTTTTTCTTTTTTTCAGAGCTGGGTACCGAACCCAGGGCCTTGTGCTTGCTAGGCAAGCGCTCTACCACTGAGCTAAATCCCCAGCATTACTGATGGTTGTGAGCCACCATGTGGTTGCTGGGAATTGAACTCAGGACCTCTGGAAGAGCAGTCAGTGCTCTTAACCTCTGAGCCATTTCTCCAACCCCCCAAAATGTGCTCTTAATGATGGATTACAGACAATTCCTCTAGGCTCCGCCCAACAGCTACCTAGCAACAGTTTGCGTCATCAGCTTGCTCGTAGGCGCTCACAGGATCCAGAAGAGAGTATCAAACTACTTGAAGGTAGAGTTACAAGAAGTTGTAAGCTGCCTGAAATGGGTGCTGGGAACTAAGCTCCAAGAGCAAAATATGCTCTTTTTTTTCTTTTCTTTTCTTTTGGAGCTGGGGACCGAACCCAGGGCCTTGCACTTCCTAGGCAAGCGCTCTACCACTGAGCTAAATCCCCAACCCCCGCAAAATATGGTCTTTTTTTTTTTTTTAAAGATTTATTTATTTATTTTGTATATGAGTACACTGTAGCTGTCTTCAGACACACCAGAAGGGGACATCAGATCCCATTACGGATGGTTGTGAGCCACCATGTGGTTGCTGGGAATTGAACTCAGGACCTCTGGAAGAGCAGTCGGTGCTCTTAACCACTGAGCCATCTCTCCAGCCCAGAGAACCATTTTTTTTTTTTTTGGTTCTTTTTTTCGGAGCTGGGGACCGAACCCAGGGCCTTGTGCTTCCTAGGTAAGTGCTCTACCACTGAGCTAAATCCCCAGCCCCGCAAAATATGGTCTTAATGATGGATTACAGACAATTCTGCTAGGCTCGGCCCAACAACTACCTAGCATATGAGGACTGCTCCAATCCTCATCCCCTCTTCTACTTTCTTTCCCACTCAGTTCCCACGTGTTCCTGGCTGACCTCTCTTCCTCTCTTTCTGTCCTTCTCTGTTCCCCATTTCTCTGCCTCTACCATTTTCCAGGTCCCTGTGCCCTTTTCCCGCAATAAATCTTTATAACTAGGCCTGTCACTTGACATGACTCCTCAGGGTGACACCTCAGCATGCGCCCGCCAGATATTCCCTTACCCCATTATATCACTTTACAGTTCATAATACTTAACCACTGAGCCACCTCTCCAGCTTCAAGTTACTCAGCTTCTCTGAGCCTCTATTTCTTTGTCTCTAATTCAGGTTGCTACCGTACCTCATTTAATAGTCACCTTTCAAATGACGCAAGCTGCACGAAGCTTTGGACATCCTGCTTGGCACCCCCAGGACTTGGTAAATTAGTGTAGTATATACTCTATGTTCTGTGATATCCAGGTTCTTGAGATGCTACGGAGACCGTATGGTTTCATGGGCCAGTCATGAGGGAGATGGGGAGGGTCACAGCAATCTTTGCATTTGGCATTGGATCCTGAGAGTGACAATGAGTCAGCCTCAGGTACTTAGGGACTAGCTGTGTTCTCAGCAGTGCTGGGTGTATGCTGCGGTCATTTTGGCCCTGGTTCTTCTTGGTCACGCTGTCTGACTGTCATTCTTGTAAATCTGGCCTAGGTTCTTTTCAGAAAAACAGCCTCTATTATATGATGTCATGGTCCAGCCTGGGTCAGAGAAGGAAGGGAAAGCAGTTTGCACACATGTCTTGTTTCCAGATGAGTCCATCTGCTCCTTAAAAACAAAGAAAGAAGGAAAGAGACAACAATTTCTGTCTTCCTCTCAGAACTCAGTAAGGAGAGCTGGTGGTATAGCGCAATTGCAGTGGGTATGTTTAGTATAAAGGAGACCCTGAAACTAACCCAGTGCCCAATACTTGACTCCCACAAAAAAAAAAAAAAAGTAAGATTTTAATCTGGAATAAGAAGTGGGTGATAAGGGGTTGGGGATTTAGCTCAGTGGTAGAGCGCTTGCCTAGCAAGCACAAGGCCGTGGGTTCAGTCCCCAGCTCCAAAAAAAAAAAAAAAGAAAGAAAGAAAAAAAAAAGAAGTGGGTGATAAAACATATGGTTAATACACGGCCCTTAGCGTCAAGGTATCCTGGGTTCAAATCTTGGCTCTGCTAGTACCTCGACTATCTTCTCATTTCCTGATTGAGAATAAAATTCTGATGTCATTTATTTTTTAATTCTGAGACCGGGTCTCATTATATAGCCCTGGCTAGCCTAGAACTCCATATGTAGGCCATGTTGTCCTTGACCTAACATATGTAGGCCATGTTGTCCTTGACCTAACGCACAGAGCTCAGCTTACTCCTGCTTCCTGAGTGTCTGGATTGAAGGTAAGTTCCAGCATTCCCATTTTCCCATCTCCAATGTATTAAGTTTTTTGTTTTTTGGGTTTTTTTTTTTTTTGGTTCTTTTTTTCGGAGCTGGGGACTGAACCCAGGGCCTTGCGCTTCCTAGGCAAGCCCTCTACCACTGAGCTAAATCCCCAACCCCTATTAAGTTTTTAAGAGCCTGTGCAGTATGTGTACATACATACACATAGGCACTTACATGTATGCACAAATAAAGTTAAAAAAATAAGAAAAAGGAATGTGTGCAAATTTGGTTTGGAATATAGCTCAATGGTGGAGCACTCATCTAGCATAAACAAGGTCCTAGATTCAAATCCAAGCGCCAATTATGCAAACCAAAATAGGGTCCGACACATAATGTAACACACCGTAAGTATTTAATGAATGGTAGCTACTATCAAATCCCCAGTGCTGGGTGAAAGCCTCCAGTAGCCTTGAAAAGTGCTAGTTTCCCAATACCTGGGACCCTCAGTGCTGCAGCCAGGACCCAGGGCCAGATGTTGGGATTGTTCCTCAGAGCTGTCCTGTGAGGCCATTCTCACATCCTAGCACCCACCCCGAGGAGCCTGGATGTTATATAGCACAGGAAGACTACACTTTCAGTGATTATTCTTTTTTTTATAAAGATTTACTTATTGATTACATATAAGTACACTGTAGCTGTCTTCAGACACCTCAGAAGAGAGCGTCAGATCTCATTAAAGATGGTTGTGAGCCACCATATGGTTGCTGGGATTTGAACTCAGGACCTCTGGAAGAGCAGTCAGTGTTCTTAACCGCTGACCCATCTCTCCAGCCCCTCGGGGATTATTCTTTTTTTTTTTTTTTTTTTTTTTTCCGGACCTGGGGACCGAACCCAGGGCTAAATCCCCAAACCCAGGGATTATTCTTATAGTTCATTCGTTATACAATTCAGGGCATAACACATCCAAGCCCTGAGAATGTCGTGTAAGAAACTCAGTTCTTAAAACGAATTGCTCCATTTTAAACTCGCACCTCTGTTAAATTGGAGGCCTAACCCTTTGCCTTTTACCAACTTAAGAACCAGTTTTCCTCCAAGAAGCATCGTTTTCTCTGAGAAATACCTGGGTGTTACACTAGGTGTGCCAGCCTCCTGGGGTTGAGAAGGCTGGATGGAGTAATCCAGCGCCTCTATCCACCTCATCTCCCTTCTCCTAGCCAGCTGGCTCCAGGCTGGTAGCTCCTCTCCTTCCTGGCGCCACTTTCCCCCCTGAAGAAGTCTGTCTCCTCTCTGGTTTGGGAGAACCGGTCCCTCCCAGCCAGGACTTCTGGTTTCCCTTACCCTGCTTCTCCCCCCCGCCCCCCCATATTCTCTTGTTCTCTGCTTTTCATTTTGCAGTCAGCTGGGGAAGAGGCCAGCATGTGTAAACTAATGGCAGGATGCTCCAACAGGATTTCACAGTGTAGGAGGCCTCTGGTACTTTTGACTCCCTTCTGTGTCGTTCTGGCTTTGTGGGTGTGTAGGGGGGAGTTTAAAAGAGTATAAATGGCACCCCTTCAAAGAGTTGAGTCACCCCTTTCTCTGCTCCGGGCAAGATGGCCCTTGGCCTGAAACAAGAAGGGAACTCATATGGCAGTAAGTTCCCTGCTCAGAAGGAATCAATCTACACTGGGGTAAGAAATCTCCGGATAGTGTCCAGCTGGACCCAAACCAGATCCTTCTGCTTGTAAGCACTGGGACATAGGGAGTGGGGTGGGAATAAAGGGCTATGTGAGAGCCTTAAAGACAGGACTCTGATGAATAGAAAAGGAAAAAATAAAAACATGTTGCCATGGTTAAAAGGAAAGAGACATGTCTATATGCTGCATCCTGGGCGTTATTCAAGACATACTAGTAGGTAGGTTTTAAAAGAACAAAGGCACTGAATGGGCTGGCAAGATAGCTCAGCAGGTAAATGTGTCTGCTGGCTAAGTCTGACAGCCCAGTTCAATCCCTGGGCTCCATGTGGTGGAAGGAATATACTCTGACAGGTTGTCCATTAATTACCATATCTGTGCTGAAACCACACACACACACACACACACACACACACACACACACACACACACACACACAGAGTAATAAAAAAGATAAAGTAATTGAATAAAAGATATATTAAATCTAATTTATGTTGTGTTTTTATCTGAAACATATGTAAGGCTAGAGAGATGGCTTAGATGTTCAGAGCACTTGCTCTTGTAGAGGACCCAGGATCAGTTCCCAGCACCCACATGGTGGCTCATGACCATCTGTAGCTTCAGATCCAGGAGATCCAATACCCTCTGCTGACCTACACAGGCACCAAGCATGTGTGTGGAGTCATATGCAGGCAAAACACTCATACATAAAGTTATTATATTTTATTATTAATTTTTTTCGGGTAAGAACCCTACATAGTCCTGGCCATCCTGGAAATTTCTATGTAGACCAGGGTGGTCTCAAACTTACAAAGATCCACTTACCTCTGCCTCCTGAGTGCTGGGAACAAAAATATGAACTGCCATGCCTGGCCAGGAAAAAAAAAATTTTTTTTTTTTGGTTCTTTTTTTCGGAGCTGGGGACCGAACCCAGGGCCTTGCGCTTCCTAGGTAAGCGCTCTACCACTGAGCTAAATCCCCAGCCCCGGAAAATTATTTTTTAAAAATTTAAAATGTTGAGGTTAGACAAGAGTAGGGGTATAAAGTTTCCTTATTAAATACTCTGCAATTAATATATATTTGTATATTGTTTGTAATATTTTTTTTCCTAAAGGTGGTGGTTTATGCCTGTAATCCTAGCACCTGGGAGGCTGAGCCAGGAGGATGGCCATTAGTTTGAGGTCAATTTGGTTTACACAGCAAATTCCAGCCTACTGAATTAGATTATTTTTGTGGGGGGTTTACTTTGCCCCCTTTTACTCCTCAATATCTATTGGGGGTTTCTACCCTACTTCTTCTCCATATGTTCCTGAGTAAATGACACAGAAACACTACAACTTATTAATAAGCTAGAGGCACTGTGCTGGGCAGATTTTGAGCTATTCTAATTCTTCTGTTCAAAACCACGCAAAGGCCAGTCCCTTGACAATGTGCCATCTCCCAGGCTGCCTCTGCTCCATCAGCCTGTTCTCAGGGTCCACTTTTCTTGGCCATGTGCCCCTGAGGGTCCATCTGTCTAATATTGATCTCCTCCTCCCCCTGCCTTCTCTCCTTCTCTCTCATGGTCTCTTGATACCTCTCACTTGATTCTTACTTAGCCCTGCCTTCCTGTCCTCTCTGCCCAGTTATAGGCCCCAGCCATTTATTAGCCAGTCAGGGACTAATAGGAAGCACTTTTTACAGTACATAGGTTAATACAGTGCCCCAAGATCAGGTTACAGCCCAGTTAGGGGCACAGAACTCAGCTTCTAAATATACAGCACACAAGACTAACCCCAACACCAGCCCAGCCTTGACCACAGACTGAGACCTCTCAGAAAACAGAACAAAGCTAAACAAAACAGAGTTGTGTATGTGCCTGTGATTGTTTTAATTTTTATTATATTTACTTATTTTGTGTGTGTGTGTGTGTATGTGCATGTACACAGCACATTTATGGAAGTCAGAGGACAACTCCTCAGAGTCAATTCTCTCCTTCCACCATGTAGGTAGGACCCAAGGATTGAACCCAGATCACTAGGTTTGGCAGGAAGTGCTCTTGCCTGCTGAACTGCTAAGCCATCTTTCATCACCTCCGCTACGTATATAATAGCAGAAGTGGGGTGGGGGGGTTGGGGATTTAGCTCAATGGTAGAGCACTTGCCTAGCAAGCGCAAGGCCCTGGGTTCGGTCCCCAGCTCTGGGAAAAAAAAAAAAATAGCAGAAGTAGGATTGGGAAGGGTAGTAACCCTTAGGGAGACAAAACCAGTTAGGTCCCTAGTGAAGCTTGTGCTTCTAGTGGCTGAGGGTCATGGGATTGTCTCCCATAGCTTCTTGGAAGAGGAAGTTGAGACCTAAAGTCCCCTGTCTGCCTCAGCGGACCCTCCCCTTCCCAAGAGACCCTTAGTTACCAGGATGCTCCCAAGGACACAGTGAAAACATCTGTCATTTAAATATGCTTACCCCAGGGAATGGCATGATTTAGAGGTGTGCCCTTGTTGGAATAGGTGTGTCACTGTGGGTGTGGGCTTTAACAACCTTATCCTAGGTCCCTGGAAGTCAGTCTTGTCCTAGTGGCCTTCAGATCTTCAAATGAAGATGTAGAACTCTCAACTCCTCCAGCACCATGCCTGCCTGGATGCTGCCATGCTCCCACCTTGATAAAAATGAACTGAACCTCTAAACCAGTAAGCCAGAAATGTACTTATTATATATGAGTACACTGTCGCTGTCTCAGACACCAGAAGAGGGCATCAGATCTCATTACAGATGGTTGTGAGCCACCAAGACGTGGTTTTGATTTGAACTCAGGACCTTTGGAAGAGCAGTCAGTGCGCTTAACCATTGAGCCATCTCTCCAATAAGTCAGCGTCTTAGGGTTTCTTTTTTTTTTTTTTTTTCTTTTTTCTTTTTTTCGGAGCTGGGGACCAAACCCAGAGCCTTGCACTTGCTAGGCAAGCGCTCTACCACTGAGCTAAATCCCCAACCCCGCGTCTTAGGGTTTCTATTCCTGCACAAAACATCATGACCAAGATACAAGTTGTGGGGAAAAGGGTTTATTCAGCTTACACATTCACATTGCTGTTCACCACAAAGAAAATCAGGACTGGAACTGAAACAGGTCAGGAAGCAGAAGCTGATGCAGAGGCCATGGAGGGATGATACTGGCTTGCTTACTGTGGCTTGCTCAGCTTGCTTTCTTATAGAACCCAAGACTATCACCCCAGGGATGGCACCACCCATAATGGGCTGGGTCCTCCCACCTTGATCACTAGTTGAGAAAATGCCTTACAGCTGGATCTCATGGAGACATTTCCTCAAGGGAGGCTCCTTTCTTTGTGACAACTCTAGCCTGTGTCAATTGACACCCAAACCCAGGAAGTACAATTGACCCCTTGTCAACTTGACACATAAACACATCACTATTAAGCCTCAACCCTTACTTTCTTATTCATCCCCAAGATCTAAATAACTTTAAAAGTCCCACGGTCTTTACAAATTCTTACATATTATAATTTCAATCCCTCTAAAATATCCATTCTCTTTTAAAATTCAATGTCTTTTTTCAATTCAAAATATCTTAACTGTGGGCTCCACTAAAATAATTTCTTCCTTCAAGAGCGAAAAATATCAGGGCACAGTCACAATCAAAAGCAAAATCAAACTCTTAACTGTTCAGTGTCTGGGATCCACCCACGATCTTCTGGGCTCCTCCAAGGACTTGGGGTCACTTCTCCAGCTCTGCCCTTTGTAGCACACATCTTGTCTTTTAGGCTCCAGCTGCCTGTTCTCCACTGCTGCTGCTGATCTTGGCGGTCATCTCATGGTACTGGCATCTCCAAAACACTGCCGTCTTCTGCTACAACTAGGCTTCACCAATAGCCTCTCATACACTCTCTTCATGGTGCCAAGCCTTAACTCTTTTGCATGACCCCTTTAGTCCTGGGCCATCAAATGCAACTGAGGCTGCACCTCTACAAATGGCCTTCCATGACCTCCCACAATGCCTAGCCTTAGTGCCTCATCATGACCCCTTCATTCCTTCAAAACCAGTACCACCTGGGTGACTCTTACACACTACCAAGTCCAGCCACAGCACGAGGTACAACTTTGACACTCTCTGGAACACAACCTCTTTGTGCTCTCAGAAAACACTTCCCAGAATATTTCACCTCAGTGATGGCTAGTCTCTTCTTTTTTTTTTTTTTTTTTTCCGGAGCTGGGGACCGAACCCAGGGCCTTGCGCTTCCTAGGCAAGCACTCTACCACTGAGCTAAATCCCCAACCCCGGCTAGTCTCTTCTTAATCACCACTAATCTCTTAGCTACAGCTGACCAGCATCAGTAGTCTCAGTAATGAAAAGGCTTTGTTTCAGTATTTCTGATATCTTGTTAATCATTGCTGATTCTTCAGCCCCAGTTAACCAAAACCACAGACTCATCACAATCAAAATAGCAACAGCCCTGATAAGAGTCTTTAATCTTCCCTCTGAAATTTCACAAGCCAGGCCTCCATCTTCTACACTGTTCTCAACATTATCTTCCAAGATCCTATAGAACATCCCACGGAGCTCTTTTTTTTTTTTTTTTTTTTTTGTTCTTTTTTTCGGAGCTGGGGACCGAACCCAGGGCCTTGCGCTTCCTAGGTAAGCGCTCTACCACTGAGCTAAATCCCCAGCCCCCCCACGGAGCTCTTAACATCTCAATGGCTCTTCTAACTCAAAGTTCCAAAGTCCTTTCACATTCCTCCCCAAAACATGGTCACGTCGTCACAGAAATACCCCACTCCTGGTACAAATTTGTCTTAGGGTTTCTATTCCTGCATCTGACCAGGACGCAAGTTGGGGAGGAAAGGGTTTATTCAGCTCACACTTTCCATATTGCTGTTTATCATCAAAGAAAGTCAAGACTGGAACTGAATGAAGCAGGTCAGGAAGCAGGAGCTGATGCAGAGGCCATGGAGGGATGTTACTTATTGGCTTGCTTCCCCTGGCTTGCTCAGCTTGCTCTCTCTCTCTCTCTCTCTCTCTCTCTCTCTCTCTCTCTCTCTTTTTTAAGATTTATTCATTTATTATATATAAGTACACTGTAGCTGTCTTCAGATACACCAGAAGAGGGCATCAGATCTCTTTTACAGATAGTTGTGAGCTACCATGTGGTTGCTGGGAATTGAACTCAGGACCTCTGGAAGAGCAGTCGGGGCTCTTAACCACTGAGCCATCTCTCCAGACCCAGGACAATATTTATAAAGTCCACTATTTTTTATGCTAACTTAAGTCTTTAATTTAAAAAAAAAAAAAAAAGACAGTGAATCGCTGGCTGTGGTGGTGCACTCCTTTGATCCCAGCTCTCGGGAGGCAAAGGTAGTAGATCTTTGTGAGTTCAAGGCCAGCCTGGTCTACATAGGGAGATTCAGGACTGTGTAGACAGACCCTGTCTCAGAAACAAACCCATCTCTCTTGCTCCCCCTTGCTGCTCTCTCTTGCCCCTTTGTCCCTTCTCTCCCCATTCCCCTCCCCGTGCTCATGGCTGGCCTCTACTCTTCCCCCCCCTAACCTACTACCCTCTTAACTCCCCTCCCCATGGCCTGAATAAACTCTATTCTATACTATATGTCGTGTGGCTGGTCCCTCAGGGGGAAGGGATGTCTCAGCATGGGCCTGCTGAAGCACCTCCTCTCCTCAGAGCTCCATACAACATACCTCCCCTCTCTTTTAAAAAACAAACAAACAAACAAACAAACAAAAAAGTGAACTGTGGAGATATCTTAATCCCAATGCAGATTTAACTCCAAGTCCCAGTGACCTTTAATACCAAGCTACCTATATTTTGACTCCTTTAGCTCTAAGATCATTTTACTAATGAAGGTGCTGAGCTCTAGTGATAGGAAAATATGTTGTTGTAAAAATATAAAAATAAATGAGTATAGTTGTCTTTTACCCCGCTAGGTCCGCACCGCGGTGCCCCAAGATATCTGCTAGATATCTTGGCGGAAACACATCCCCACTCCTTGGTGGCCCAGTGTCTCTTGCCGCCGCGCACTTTTCTATACTCACATAAAAGAACACACAACACAATAATCTTTGACCCAATTGGTAAGATGTAATTGCCCACTTAAACATACAAAGCCCGGTACCATCCATCCATTAGGAACATTGATAACAACCTGTAAATACACAGAGCAGAATCTTAACATCAACTGCCATGGCTTCTCCTCTCTCTCTCACTCTGTCTCTCTCTATCTCTCTCTGTCTCTCTCTCTCTCTCCTTTCTCTCCCCCTCTGTCCTAGTCTCCTCCTCTTCCTTCAAACTTCTCTCCCACCCATCCTTCCTTCTCCAATGACAGGCCTCCTTCTATCCTGTACCTGCCCCTCACCTGTACTTTACAAATTCAATGGGGAGGTGGTTCTGGTGAAGTCACCTGAGTTCTGAGTACATGACTAGGCAGCTGTCCTTGGGGCAGTGGAATTAGCATCAAAATACAGATAACTTCAGGGCAAACCACAACACTAATGAAGGTGCTGACTCCACAGAGAATCAGAGGCTGGACCTGGTCAGTGTCCTCCTCCGTGTTCGTTGTTTTATCTACTACCCAAGCTACTCCATTTAAGATCACATTTGCTTTTGTCCCCTTTAACTTTGGCCCTGACTGCAGCCCCAGCACACAGTGGGCTCTGGTGCTTCTGGTCCCTCAGAGTGGAAATGTCTTCTGTTTCCTTTCCGCTTCTCCTGACTCACCTCTCAACCTTTCTTCCTAGCTTCCTTCCTCTCAATCTCATGACCTGGACACCTCCTCCTTGGCCAAATGTCCTTCTCGACAAGGGCAGTGCTGGGCTGGGAAGGAGCTCAGTGGATAGAGGGCTTGCCTGGCACGCTTAAGGCCCTGCGTTTTATCCTCGGCATAGCATCAACTGGGTGTGGCTGTGAACTCTTGTGATCCCAATACTCAAAAAGTGGAGCGGGTAGATCACAAATTCAAGGTCTTCCCTGGCTATGTTGAGGCAAACTGGAGCTTTGTGAGATACTGATCCAGAAGGAAGGAAGAAGGAAGGGAGGGAGGAGACAGAAGGAAGGAAGGGAGGAGAAAGTAAGGAGAGAGGAAGGAAGGAAGGCAAGCAGCTAGGGAGATCACTTAGTGGTTAAGAGCATTTTTCTGCTCCTGCACAGGAAGACGTTCAGTTCCCAGCACTCATATGGTTCCCACTCCTTTGTAACTTCAGCTCCAGAGGACCCCCACCCCCCAATACTCTACTCTGGCTTCTTCAGGCACCTGCACACATGTACATACATACATGTGCCCCCCCCAACACACACATATGTACATTGAAAAGCATTTAAGATCTAAAGAAGGAAAGGGTGATTCTTTGAAGAATGGGAGATATAAAGTTTGGTCCCCAGTTTGAAGCGTCTCGGAGGCTACTTGGCTCTCTGCACCTTTGAAGGAACGACCCTTACCAACAGAACTCTGAGGCGTTCAAAGGGCCACCACCACCCCTTATGCTGCCTATAATTAATTAATTCCAGCTGCCTGTCGCCATGATGCAGCTGAGGTCCTGAGATGCTTTTTCTTTTTCTTCTTTTTTTTTTTTTTTTAAGAGACCATAAAAGATAACTTTGGTGGACTGAGATCAGTAAACTGGGACAACAGCAACAGCTGAGTTCAAGGGTCAATGTCTGGGAGTAATTGGGAAAGTTTTGTGCTGACAGCTGTATGATTGGAATTAAAAAGTGCGATCAAACAAGCCCCTGGGCTAATTCAGGCTAATGGATAGCTGGCCCAATATACACCAACAGCTGAGTTGTGATAGCTGGCAGGATCCCTGGGGGCCCAGACTGAGCCTCAGGGCTTCCCAGTAAAATTCGACCTTAGCCAAGTTACTCAGGAAAGGGAAAAAAAGAAAACCGGCTTCTGTGGAGTGAGTACAGTCTCTTTCTACAAAGGAGGAGATTCCTCCAGAGCAGAAGGAGAACAAGGTCTTAATGGTGCATGAGAAACCGATGGCAACTGTAGCGTCCAAGGCCGGGGAGTGGGAAAATAGATTTAGGAACAGAACTTTTCAGTTCGAGTCCTGGGGTCTCTCCTTAATCTTTAGCTGCCTCCTCCTCTATAAAACTGGTGGTGGTAAAAATATGCTTGCCTTGGGGCTGGGTTCCAGCAGCAGCAGCAGCAGCAGCAGCAGCAGCAGCAGCAGCAGCAGCAGCAGCAGCAGCAGCAGCAGCAGCTCACCTCAAACACTAAGTGGCATATTGAAAGTTCTAGTATCAGGGGTTGGGGATTTAGTTCAGTGGTAGAGCGCTTGCCTAGCTAGCGCAAAGCCCTGGGTTCGGTCCTCAGCTCCGAAAAGGAGAAAAAAAGAAAAAAAAAAAGTTCTAGTGTCTCCCTTCGTTCTAACAACCTGGGTGGCCATTTTCCTGGAAATGTAGTCATCTTTCTTTTTGCACTCCAATATCAGGTTTGTGGGTGAAGGACCCAGAATTTACATTGAAGGAGGGTTATTTAGATATTACTACCTCCCTACCCTGCTTCCCTGACCGTCTTCTCCCTTTCTCAGTAGGGCCAGGCCCCTCTACTATCCGGATTTTGGCAGACATCAGTGGGTGTTCCCTGGGAAAAGAAAGTGGTGCGGGCGCAGCTCTTGCAGCCACTTCCCACCCAAACCCCTGCCTCAGATACCAAGGCATCGGAGGCCCTTGGAGCTCCCAACTGCCTCCTTCTTCCCCAGGTCTGGGACAGCAGCGGGTCCCCACCCCTCCGGTGCGAGAAGGAGGAAGCGACTGGAATCCCTCGGCTGATGCTGGCAGACTTGAGCTAGTCCGGGATGGGAAGTGGATCCCGGTTCATGGGGTACAGGGGGAGCTGTCCAGCCCCGCGGTCCGAGCTGGAAGCGAGAGTGGGCCAAGGCAATCCAGGCCGAGTGAATTACGGGTGCGGCAGTGACTCCCTCTGCAGCCCGCCCCCCACGTGGCCGCCGCCGTGCCAGCCCCTCCGAGGAAGCGGCGCGGCTTCCTGCGGCTGGGGCCCGGGATATAGGCGCCCCCGCCCGGGCCAGCTCAGCTCCGCCGCCCCTCCTCGCCATCTCGCCCAAGGCGTGATGGCTCCGCTCCGGGTAGAGCGCGCCCCGGGTGGATCACAGCTCGCTGTGACCAGCGCCCAGCGGCCCGCAGCGCTCCGCCTCCCTCCGCTGTTACTGCTGCTGTTGCTGCTGCTGCTGGGCGGTGAGCACAGCGTTGGGGCCCGGGTGGGAGATGAGGGAGGTCCGGGAGGGGAAGGGGCCTGGGCCATCGAGGCCAGCACGGGACCACCCTGCGAGTGCCAACCGACGTGAGGAGCAGCTCTGACCTGCACATGGGTCCTGAACACATCTCTGGTTTGGCGCAGGCCAGCTACTTAGGCTGCTTCGTACTTAAGAAAAGCTGGGGTGCCTGCTCGGACCCCGCAGAGAAGTCTTAGGAGGTTCAGGACTGACAAAGAGGGAGAGGGCTTTGGACTCGGGAGTGATTGGGACGCATCTGGTACCAGCCGTTCCCTTCCCTCAATAGGACAATCCCATGGGGGAGGAGGGGAGATTATTCTTTTTGTTCCAAAGCAGTGCTGACTTCCCAGGGCCTTGCTCGCTACCCATAAACAGGTACTACTGTTCAGACCTCTCCCCATATCACCCCACCCTTCTGGTTCATTTCTTTATACAGCTGTCTCAACCTCTCCGGAGTCCCTGAATCAATCTCATCCTACTGAGGACAGCCTTCTGTCAAAAGGTGAGTGCCTAAGTCTGAGGGAGAATGACCTAGTGGGAAGGATAAGCCCAGCACGGGGGAGGAGTCCTTTCACAAGACAATCCTAGAACCAACTGATGCCCGCTAACCTCTCTGGTGTCTCTTGGGGTTCCTATGGTCTTCCTCCCTATCATCCCACAAAGCCACAGTCCAGTGCCTTGGCCCAGTTGGCTAGGTAGAGCAAGACTAGGTCTATGTGAATATCTTGCGGGGCTAGACAATATAATTGCCATTGCAGGATTCCCGAGCCACAGAGTTCGGGGAGAGAATGCTCCTCTCGGCCACAAGTGTCCTGCTAGGGAGATTTTCAGAGGGATTCCCTTCTCTAAAGGCAGAAGACTGTACTCTGGAAATACCTGGATCAGAAGGCTCGGAGGGAGGGCCAGGGGTGTGGTCATTGGGAAGCCTCTGTCCCCACAGGGAAGATGGAGGACTACGAAACAAATGTCCTACCTTGCTGGTATTATTACAAGACTTCCATGGACTCTGTCAAGGACTGGTGCAACTGGACTTTGATTAGCAGGTAGGGGCAGTGTTGAAGGAGGATGGCTCAGGCCAGGAGTTGGATCTGACCTTTGTGGGTGGGGGGTGGGGGGTCATCCTTCTCCCTGGACCCAATCCTTCCCTCACTCGAATCCCCTACTGCTCTCCAGGTATTACAGCAACCTGCGGTATTGCTTGGAGTACGAGGCAGACAAGTTTGGCCTGGGCTTCCCAAATCCCTTGGCAGAAAGTATCATCCTTGAGGCTCACCTGATACACTTTGCCAACTGCTCCTTGGTGCAGCCTACCTTCTCCGATCCCCCAGAGGATGTGCTTCTGGCCATGATCATAGCCCCCATCTGCCTCATCCCTTTCCTCGTTACGCTTGTGGTGTGGAGGAGTAAAGACGGCGATGCGCAGGCGTAGGCTCCGCCTCTCAGCAGCCATCTTTTCCCTGTACCCTGCTGGAACCAGGATCTCTCCTCCCCTCCCTACCCATTTACTCCCATCCTTCCCACAGACCTTCGGATTGGTGGAAATGGAAGAAAGGGGAACTGATAGCACAATGTCCGTCGTCTTTAAAATAAAATATGTTTTTGTACAATCGTCCCTTCCTAGTGGGGTCTGTGTAGATGATAGTCCTACGGGGCATCATTACTGGGCAACGGAGCTTGAAGACGACCCTGCTGTTCAGTTCATTTCACCTGCCCTCCGCTTCCACATGAAGGCCATGTTTCTATACTCTTTCCTCCCAGGGAGAGGCCTTTCCTGCAGCTATCCAAACCCAGCTCCAGGAAATGAGCAGGAAGAGACTCCCTTCCGGTCTGGACAACAGCTGGGGGCCTGTGGTTGGGAAGGTGTGGGAGGAGGGGCAAGAAACCTCTACAATAACCCCTGCAAGGAAAAAAGGCTACCCAGGAGCCCAGCTTTGCCTTCTTCGCCTCAGTTTACTCTACAGCCAGAAAGAAGAAATATGATTACCAATAGGAATTTGTCCATCAGCGTCTCAGGCTTGAGGCCCAAGGCAACGGGGGCTTCCTTTACCGGATTCTACTGTTCCCCTTTATGTTCCTGGCCTTCATCCCACATTGTCTAAGAGATCCATCATGGCCACACACTGCCCCCTGGTGTCCACTAAAACCAACAACCAGACAATGTATAAAACCTGGAACAGGTTCCAGGCTGAGAAACACTGGACCCTGGGGTTCAGAAACGTTATTTCCATTACAACCTAGTTGTTAGCCAGGCTCTTCTATTAGCTTTTTTGAGAAATATGGCTATGATATTCTATTAACATATCTGCTTCTCTGCAACTCACCATTTCCGTGTATGAACTGTTTCCCGGGCAGGGAAGATTAGTTCTCCTCACCGGGAAACTCTCATGTCCAATACTTCTGGGCTACACTTGTCGGGTCCTCCCACACACAGGCAAAGAAACTTTGCTTTATGTGAAAACACCTGATTACCTTTTGCAGCCCTCTTTTTTTTTTTCCGGAGCTGGGGACCGAACCCAGGGCCTTGTGCTTGCTAGGCAAGCGCTCTACCACTGAGCTAAATCCCCAATCTCTTTTGCAGCCCTCTTAACCTCTTCAGAGGCTTCTGTTCTCCCTGCTGAAATATCTGCTTGCCAAATATGTGCATGTCTCTTCCCTGGCACATGCTTATCTGTTTTGTAGATAGATGTCTGCATTTCTTGGAACCTTCCTATGTGTTGTCAAAGATATACTCCTCTCAGGCCATATCTGTCACCAAAGGGATTTCGTTTTGTTTTTTGCAGACAAGGTTTCTCTGTGTAGCCCTGGCTATCCCGAAACCCAGAGATCTTCCTGTGTCTGCCTCCCAAGGGCTGGGATTAAATGCATATGCCATTACAGTTTTTTGGGTTTTTTTTTTGTTTTGTTTTGTTTTGTTTTGTTTTGTTTTTGGAGCTGGGGGCCGAACCCAGGGCCTTGCGCTTGCTCGGCAAGTGCTCTACCGCTGAGCTAAATCCCCAACCCCGCATATGCCATTACGAACCAGTAACCTAAGGACAGTTTCTCTGTGTAGCCCTGGCTGTCCCAGAATTCACTCTGTAGACCAGGCTGGCCTCAAACTCAGAGATCCACCTGTGTCTGCCTCCCAAATGCTGGGATTACAAGTGAGCACAACCACTGCCCAGCAACCTTAGCATATTTTAACATTTCAGCTAAGATAGATATCTGCTCTATTTCCAGGAATGCATGTGTGTCTTTATTTGTTTTACTAATATGTAGCAGGGACCTGCTGGTATAAAATACTGTGTATAGGATAGTGTTGGAAAAGAGCAATTCTGGTTTCTACCCTCAATGACTTTCATCCCCTGAGAAACTTGACATAAAAAAAAAATAGAACAGACAATGGCAGTTATACAAGGGAGAAAGCCCAAATTAATATTCAAGAGGAGGGAGGAAGGGAATCATGTCCGGCCGAGATGATCACAGGAGTGTGCTATTAGCCTTTCTGTAGTTTGTGATAAAATGAGGAGTAGTCAAAAGCAACTTAAGTCAGCAAAATTTTATTTTTTGCTTAATGTTCCGGAGCACCACTATTGAGTTTCGTTGTTTCTAGGGTCATGGTAGGGTAAGAACATCATGGCAGGGAACATGTGGCCAAACAGAAGCCTCATGGCAACTGAGGAGCACAATCTAGCAGAGACCAAGGGGAAGGTATTGCTTTCCAGGGCATGTCCCTGGTGACCTATTGCTTCCCACCAGTCTCTCACTTCTAATAGTCCACTCAACTATGAATTTGTTATGAATTACCTGTCGATAAAGTTAGATTCCTTGGGAGCTGAGCACCCAAACCATAGCAAACACAGGTAGAGCCCAAGCCTTCAACACATAAACCTTCAGAAGAAACATTGCACATCCAAACCATAGCATGTAACAGGAGAGGATGACTGCAGAGTTGGCGCACGGCAAGGCCTTAGTACTCCCCTAGAGCAGACACTGTGAGTGAGCGTGAATTAGGAAGTCATTGCAAGACTCCAGGAGTAAAGACTGGTTTTGTGGCTCACATCTTTGACCCTAACACTTGGGGCAGAGGTAAGTCGATCTCTGAGTTTGAGGCAGCCCTGATCTATGTAGCAAGTTCCCGACCAGCCAGGCTTACATACTGAGATCCTGTCCCAATAAACAACAATGACAAAGGAATCCAGGAGTGAGAAGATCAAGATTTAGCCAAACTGATGAGTGAAGAGGTAAAACTAATTATAAGCAAGAATTATGATTAAAATCAATGAAGAGAATCTATAGGATCATCCATCATGAGGGGGTAAAGGAGAGGTGTTAGAGATAAGTCAGACTTTGACCTTCAGAGCTGACCTAAGGGGAAAATATGTGGTGGGGGAGGGGGGAGTAAAAAGATATCTCAGAGGTTAAGATTGATCACTGCTCTTGCGAAGAACCAAAGTTCTATTCCAAGCATCCATGTCAGGCAAACTCACAATCACCTGTAATAACAGATCCAGGGGTCTTCTTCTTGTCTCCATGGGCACTCGCATAAATGCATATATGCACGTAAATAAAAAGAAACGAATGCCTTCTTTAAAAAAGAAAGATGATGGGGTTGGGGATTTAGCTCAGTGGTAGAGCGCTTGCCTAGCAAGCGCAAGGCCCTTGGTTCGGTCCCCAGCTCCGAAAAAAAGAAAAGGAAAAAAAAAACAAAACAAAAAACAAAAAGAAAGATGATACCAGGTGCAGTAGTGGACACCTCTAATCTCTGCAATCAAGAGGTGGAGGCAGGAGGAGCAGAAGTTTAACACCATCATTTCTTGCTACATAGAGAATTCCAGAAGAGTTTGGGATACATGAGACCCTGTCTGGAATTTAAAAAGGAAGAAAGAAGAAGAAAAGAAACAAAGAAGAAAAGAAACAAAGAAGAAAAGAAACAAAGTGATGGGGCTGGAGAGATGGCTCAGCGGTTAAGAGCACCCGACTGCTCTTCCAGAGGTCCTGAGTTCAATTCCCAGCAACCACATGGTGGCTCACAACCATCTGTAAAAGAGATCTGATGCCCTCTTCTGGTGTATCTGAAGACAGCTACAGTGTACTTATATATAATAAATGAATAAATCTTAAAAAAAAAAAAGAAAGAAAGAAACAAAGTGATGTATAACATGAGGTTACAATGAGACAAGTCATTATGCCCCACAGAGAATCAAAAAGGGGATGGGGGAAGAAAAAGCAGGCGAATGTAGAAATATTATTTGGGGATTATTTCTGCCCTGAACTACACTATGAACCCATAGAATGTATAAGAGTTTTTAAAATGTATTGAAAAGAAGATAGTTGAGGTTTGACTTTAGGTAAATACTCACCTTTGAAGAATGTGAGAGAGCCAGGCAGTGGTGGCTCTCACCCCTTTAAACACCAGCACTCAGGAGGTGGAGGCAAGCAGATCTTGGAGTTCACTGCTAACCTGGTCTACAGAGGGAGTTCCGGGATAGCCAGGGTTACACAGAGAAACCCTGTCTTGAAAAGCAAAACAAAGCAAAAACATAAGAATGAGAGAAAACTAGGTGTGGTGGAACACACTTATAAACCCATCACTGGGAAAATTGAGACAGAGGAATAAGAATTCAAGGCCAGTCTGGTCACCCAATAGGACCTCATGTTTTTTTCTTTGTTTGTGGTTTTTTTGTTTTTTTGTTTTTTGTTTTTTTTTTAAGACCACAGACACGTCACACATATATAATCTCAGTTCTCAGAAGGTTGAGACAGTAGAATTAAAGGTTGAGCCCTGGGATTAAAAGCATGCTCAACTAACATTGCTTTTAAATAGGAATAAACTGAGCTACAAAGAAAGGGAGAGAGGCATGAAGACAGTGATGTCCTGAAGAAAATGGAAATAGAGGCATAAGTGATGGCAACGTGTTACAAAGTCTTTTTCTTTTCTTTTTTTCGGAGCTGGGGACCGAACCCAGGGCTTTGCTAGGCAAGCGCTCTACTACTGAGCTAAATCCCCAACCCCGTTACAAAGTCTTATAAAGGAAGAATGACGGTTCTGAGTCCAAAGAAAAGGGAAGGATAATGGGAAGGAACTTTGCAGCTATGAATTAAACATCCTGACAGAGAGATTAAGGGAGTCTCATAATCATTCTGCAGGGAGCAGAAAGATAGACACAGACAGACTATCTTGAATGAGGATAACAGGGAATCAATGAAAACAGCCCAGTTTTCCCTTACTCTTTAAAGGTGAGCATTTCCTAGCAGCACAAGGTCAGCCTTCTTTTCAATACACCTTTTGTTTAGCGCTCTCATCCCTCAAATGGGTTCATATTGCAGGTCATGTCAGAAGACTCCCAAACTTGTATTTCTAGATCCAACAACGCTCCCCTGAGAGTCCAGTAGTGAGATTAGTCAGCGAGTCTGGGTCTCAGTAAACATGTGCTGGTCTTCAGCAATTTTCCATAGCTCAGCAGTGGAAGTACTCAGGAGAATGGAAACAGTAGTTCTGGTTTGCGAACTGACCGGTAGTTTAGGCAGGCAAAGAGACAGACAAAGGCTGGGTATGAGTCAGATGAAGCCAAAGGGATTCCAAATCTGGGGTCTAGAAAGGTGAGGTTGTGGGAGAGGTTAAGAACTAAATGTTAGTTTTGATTCTTTGGGAAAAAAACCCAAAAGTTTTGATCCTTTGAAAATCACGTATAGTGATGCAAAGCACACAATAGGCTCCTGTGGTTCTACAGGAGTGAGGCCAATCTGGGTGGGAATGCAGGAGATTTCGGAATCGTGAGTTTAAACTGATAATTGACAGGAAGGTAAAGAAGCCTCCGGATGTGGATTCTACTTGCATTCGGCTGATCTCGCAGTTTGCATTAGTCACTATTTTTTCCTTTGTTTAACCAAAAGACCCCAGAGTTCTTTCTGCGTTTCATGGTGAAGTTTTTCTTTAGACAGCAGCAGATTGACTAGTGACAAGGACCACTCTCATCCTGCTGTGCTCCTCCCGAGAAGAGTCCGGAACCTTTCTGCTGTGCTGGCGGCCCGGACATGCTGAGGCGGAGACCGGAAACCCCTTGTCGGTTCCGGGTTTTGTGGGCTACTACGATGGCGATGAGTTTCGAGTGGCCGTGGCAGTACCGCTTCCCGCCCTTCTTTACGTGAGGCTCAGACCCTGAGAAGCTCAGTGTAGCTCCCTCCCCATCCCCGGGGCCCAGGGCTCATCCTTGATGATTCTCTTGGGGTTCCGGGGGAGAAAGGAGCCGCCGGCCGTCTTCCGTCCAGCCAGCCCATCACTTTCTTCCCTAATGTGCTGCTGGGCTGGTGCTGCTTCCGTCGTTTTACACCCTCTAATTCTGCGTCCCACTCCCTTCACCCGGCAGGTTACAGCCGAACGTGGACACCCGGCAGAAGCAGCTGGCCGCCTGGTGCTCTCTGGTTCTGTCCTTCTGCCGCCTGCACAAACAGTCCAGCATGACGGTGATGGAAGCCCAGGAGAGCCCGCTCTTCAACAACGTCAAGCTACAGCGTATCCTCCCTCAGGCTCTTCCATAGCCCACACACACTCCCACACTTTTCTACATGCCCGGACTGCATCTCCCCTCCTCCCTTTACCCACAGTAGGCAGGTTTCTATTCAAACTGGACTTGGGAAAGAGCTATAATACATGGCAGACAATCATTTTTATATGCACTCTTGCAAACAGTACCCCCCAACCCCACCCTAGTCAATGAGGCTGGGGTCTTTTAAGTCAAGTCCCATGCTTTACAAACTCGACCCTTTAAAACTATTTGAGTCTCCTTTCTGTGAGGCTCAAATCCCAAACCATCTTTAATAACCTTGTGCACTCAACCCCACCTCTCCCAGGAAGTGAGGGTCATTTATTTTTGCAGTCTGATTCATAGGTAAAATTTGTGGAGAAAAGGGCAGAGAGTGAAGGAAAGGGTAACACCCTTTATTTTCTAAAACTCTTGTTCTTTTTTGAGACCTGATCTCTATAGCCCAGCCCATCCTTGGGCTGGTGATTCTCCTCTGTCCATCCCATAAGAGCTGGTATTACAGGCCTATGGCACCATACTTTGCTAGAACTCTTAGTTCTTTTTACCCTCCTTTCCAGAATACTGAGGAAATGCAAACTTCTATCTTCTTCAAGAATTGCATGTATGTATAGCAGGGAAAGGAGGGGCCTAGATGACTCTTCATCATGAGCCTAACTCTGAAAAATTTTTTTTTTGAAATTTTTTTATTTAACCCAATTCACATGTAGCCCATCCCCTTAACCTTAAACCAGGGAAACTTCCTGTGGAGTCGATTCAGATTGTATTAGAAGAACTGAGGAAGAAAGGTGGGTTCAGTTCCTCAGAGACCTGTCTTTTTTTTTTAAACACTATTTTTTTAATTAATTTATTTATTTTTAATATATATGAGTACACTGTGGCTGTCTTAGACACACCAGAAGAGGGCATTGGATCTCATTACAGATGGTTGTGAGCCACCATATGGTTGCTGGGATTTGAAGTCAGGACCTCTGGAAGAGCAGTCAGTGCTCTTAACCACTGAGCTACCTCTCTAGCCCAACACTATTTTTTTTTTTTTTTTTTGGTTCTTTTTTTCGGAGCTGGGGACCGAACCCAGGGCCTTGCGCTTCCTAGGCAAGCGCTCTACCACTGAGCTAAATCCCCAACCCCCCAACACTATTTTTTAAATGTGCAGTGGTATTGGCCTTCATATATATCTGTATGAAGGTGTCAGATCTCTTGGAACTAGAGTTACAGTTGTGAGCTGACACATGAGTGCTGGGATGTGAAGCCAGGTTGTCTGGAAAAACAGTGTCCTTAACCACTGGGCCATCTATCCAGCTCTTTCCCTCCCCCACCCCCATTTTTTTCTTCCTACTTGGGTTTTTTTCTGAGGTTACAGCAGGGCAACTCTCCATTTAATGACTTGTTTTGTGTGTTTCCCCCAGCTTGAAACCCCAAGTATTCTGAGATGTGAGATGGCCCAGTTATTACCCACTTCCTTAGTATACAAAATTAAAATCCCTCTGTGGCCTAAGAAAGATAGACTAAGGAGAACAGGATGCCATATAAATAAGAATGGTAAAATAAATATGGTATCTCTTGTTCTGAAAGCAGAGTCTTGTCCACCCTGTCCAATGTTGGCATTTGCCTCTGTGCCTTTTGAAGAGCATGATTCCTTCATAGGTATCTGTTTTGCAGGGAACCTCGAGTGGTTGGATAAGAATAAGTCTAGCTTCCTGATCATGTGGCGGAGGCCAGAAGAATGGGGGAAACTCATTTATCAATGGGTGAGGCCGCCCTGCTAAACACTGAGCAATGACCCATGGCAATGAAGAATTGTTACCTGTGCCCAACAGAGAGCGGGCGTTCTTAGATGCTGACCTGGCAAAGTGGGGAGTGGGTGAGAGGGGAAGCATGGGCCCCGCTGGCAACGGCAACCGTCCTTCAGTGACGCAATGTCTCTCCTGCACAGAATCTCTCTTTCTTTGCCTGTAGGAGGCCAGAGGCTGCGTGAGGCCATGTTTGGAGAATGCAATACTGGGAACCATGAGTGCTATTGTTGGCCGGAGCCTCTGGCCACAGGAGATAAATGGGGAAAGGAAGGGAGGGAAAAAAAAAAAAAAACCTGGGTTCCCTCTCCCACTGTGCGCTCATGGCGTTGTCCACATGAATGAGACCTTCTGAACCAGTGTGGGTGTGACGACAGAATACTCTGTCCCTCAAATTCCTACTTACCACCAGCTCCAAACATTCCCAAGAGAGGAGGAGGGGAGGAAGCATCAGCGGCCTAAATATAACAAATACACACCACCCATTCCTGAACAGAAAATAACCAGAGTGAGAGGTCACTTTGGAGACACGTGAAAGGCTGTGGTTTGGTGGTTCTGAATGTGTCTGCACACATACGGATATAGCGCCTGTAGGGTTTATGGGCCTAGGACCCAGCAGAGGGGACAGTCCTGATTTGGGTACAGGCACCATTCCTGGAGAAGAAAAACAGGTAGAGCTGAAGGTCACCCTCTCCCAGGAGACTCTTGGTCCTTGCTCAGCCCTCATTTCTTTGTGCCCCCAGGTTTCCAGGAGTGGCCAGAATAACTCTGTGTTCACCCTGTATGAACTGACCAGTGGGGAAGACACAGAGGAGGAAGGTAATGCCTTTTTCTTCTTCCAGTTCTCTCATCAGAACCCTCTTTTTCTCCAGTGTCTTATTTATTAAAGATAGGGTTTCTCTGTGTAGCCCTGGCTGTTCTGAAACTTGCTGTGTAGACCAGGCAGGCCCTGCTGGCAACCATCCTTCAGTGATCTGCCTGCCTCTGCCTCCCAAGTTCTGGGATGAAAGTGCCACCACCTCCCAACCAGTATCGGATTAAGGCACCTTCAGACTAACCATTTCTGTCTCGGAATTCCATAGTGCAAAAGTTCTAAGGTTTGTTTTTTTGTTTTGTTTTGTTTTTGTTTTATTTTAAGATTTTTTTTTTTATGTTATGTGTGTGTTTACCTGGATGTCTGTATATGCACCACATATATGCCTGGTGCCTATCCATAGGGGCCAGAAGGGGTCATTGAGGGGTTCCCTTAGAACTGTCATGAGCTGTCATGTAGGTGCTGAGAACCGAACCCTTTACCTGTGTAAGAGCAGCAAGTATTCTTAACCACTGAGCCATTTCTCCAGCCCAGTGCAAAACTTTTTAAACTCTCATCTAAACATTTCATACCACTTGAATGCACAAGCAGAACAACTCTGTGTTGGATGTTTGTGCATTTTATACGATGTTTCAGGGGAAGGTTCAGAGTTGTTGCTGTAGAAGCCACTTGAGGAACCAGCGTGGGGGATTAAGCTTGGAATTTCATTCCTTGCTGACTCAAGCTCTCTTTCACTGTTCCTTCTTATAGAGAGCTCAAGATTTTTGGGTGTCAGCTGAAGGTATTGGGCCAACACCCCCAGCCCCACCCCCAGCCCATTTAAAAACTTTGGGTTTGTGCCAGGCAAGGATTTGTGTGGCCTTTGATTTTTTGCATAGAGTAAACACCTTCTTAGCCCCTTTCTCTGTGACTCTTTATTCTGATCCCCAGGATCACCAAAGGTTTCAGTCTTTGCCAGGGTAAGGGGGTGGGGGTTTCTGCCAGGCTGTGACTGCTCCATCCAGCACTTTATACCTCTTGGCTGTCTCCCCTCCCTGCAGGCCTCTGCTTGCTGTTCCCACCAGCAAGCACCCCGTGAGTTCAGCACTACAGCTTGGCCCAGCCCACCACTCAGCCTGTGCAAAGCTGGAGGCTTCCCCAGAATGCTCACTCCCTGACTTGAGCTGGGCTCCCTCAGGGGCCGAAGTGAGCAAGCCTGTTAAGACTTGTCTGCTGCCTCTCGCATCTCCCAAGAGTATCATCCCATACCTCTGGTCTAGATACTCTGCTGGCCTTTGGCACCCTTACAATTAGGAAAGGGCAGGTGTTAGCTCTGAATTTCAGCAGACTCCTGAGTAGGGGTACCAACCACACGTCTGTGTATTAGGGTGGATCCTCCTGGTTTGTACAAGTATGTTTGGATAGGGTCCTTGTCTAGTGCATAGACACCGGCTTAGTTCTGATTATCAGGGTTACTTTGTGTCCTAAAGGCAAAGGTCTCCCTGGCACATCAGATATTTGGTGGGAGCAAAGGGAAAGGGGGCTCAGGGAGCAGGTCCTTCAGAATTGAGAAGGGTGACATAAGTCTGATTCATGCCATGCTGACACAGGCTGCCTTCTACTCTGTGCTCCCCAGGAGTGCCCAGAAGTTGTGAGGTACAGCTGCAGCTGTGCAGATAGCATACACATAGAGTATCCTGGCCTTGGAAGGTCTCAGCTCCTAGCTCGACCATGGTGAGGACCGAGCATCCCTGACTGACCGTCTCTTCCTGTCTAGAGTTCCATGGGCTGGATGAGGCGACCCTGCTGCGTGCTCTGCAGGCCCTACAGCAGGAGCACAAGGCTGAGATTATCACTGTCAGCGATGGCCGAGGAGTCAAATTCTTCTAGCAGAGACCTGTCTCCCTTTACTTCTTACCTCCCACCTTTCCAGGGCTTTCAAAAGGAGACAGACCTAGTGTCCCCACAGACTGGATCTGTCACTCCACCAGACTCAAAGGGCTCAAGTCCTGAAAGCTCAGACTTAGGGATGTTTCCCACATAACCTGTTCTATCTGTCCCTGGGATAGGGTAGCCCACAGTGCCATGGAGAAAGGATGTGTTGCCTGCCCTACCTCCTTTCCTATCCTGTACTGTCCCTGAGCTAGGGTCTATAAACCTGACACTTTACATGTGTTCTCACACATAAGTACACACCCACCTACATGCGCCTGCACAAGCTTCTTTCTCCTCCTCCTCCTCCCACTCCTGTAGCTGCTGTTGCCTCCCTTCTCAGGCTGGTGCTGGATCCTTCCTAGGGATGGGGGAAGCCCTGGCTGCAGGCAGCCTTCCAGGCAATATAAAGATAGGAAGCCCCAGAAGGGGCCTGGCAGTGAGAGGCAGGCCCACTGATTTATGATATTAAAATCTCTACTCCCACTGTCTGCCTGTTACTACTGCTGGATTGGGACTAGGGAGGGCGGTGCAGAGTTCCACCTGATTGAGTCCCAGCCAAGGAAATAGAAGAATCTTTGGCCTTTGTACGGAAGGGCCTGGGGGGCTCCAGTGAGCCTGTGGTTTGCCATGTGCTGGGTGAGTTGTGTGGAGGAGTGCGGGTAGAACACAGCTTGGGGACAGACTGCTTGCTCTCTAAACTGGAGTCACTTCATTGCTCCCCCATGGAAGTTCTATTCTAAAGCCCCTCCCTCCACCCATGATGGTCTGGGTGGGGTAGTTGTGGCCAAGGGGAGCTGGTGGGGTAAACCGGATGTGGACTTTGGTTTATTGAAGACTTTGGCAAACACGAGGGGAGGAAAGAGAGCCCACAGCAAAAAACAGCCTTTCTGGCCAGGGGCAGGCTCCGGCCAAGGTGGGGTGGAGCTGATGGGTGACCAGTTCTTGGTTGGGGCCTGGTGGTAGGGAGGGGCTTGTCTGGAGTAAACACAACCCATCCTAGTGCAGACCAGGGGGCTAGCTAAGTGAAGAAAACCTTACCTTTCCAACACCGATGTTAGGCCTGGGGCTACTTCTTCTGATTAGGACCGAGTAGTACTGCCTTATCAAGGGTGCGCAGGCTGGTGGTGCCCCTCCCCCTCACTGAAGCAAAGGAGTGGCGGTCACTTTTCATCTCCTGTTCCAGTGTTCTTCAACTCCCCCACCCCAAACATGTTTGCCTTCTCCTCGTGCGGGAGTATACCCGCTGCCGCCTCCCACTCAGCTCTTGCTGGGAAGAAGGTTTAAAGGCCGGGACTCTGGAAAGCAGGGCACGGAGCCGGGGGGGGGGGGGGGGGGCTAAGCACAGGTTGAGATGAGGGGCAGTACCCTACCTATCCCCACTGGGTAACACGTCAGGCTCACAAGGGGGCGGCCCTGGGGGGTGAGGACCGGTCTCGGCTGGGGGCGGGTTGTGGGGCGGAGCCGGGGGCGGGTCGCCGGGCAGGCCAGCCAGGGGCTGGGGCCCCAGCAGCTCAACCGGAGCGCTGCGTATCCAGCCGGTCTGCCTGTCAGGCTGCTGCCTCCAGCCGCCGGCTTTCCGTTCTGCGGCGCCCGGCCCTTCCCATGCTAGCACCTCGAAATACAGAGACCGGGGTCCACATGTCCCAAACGGAGGCCGACCTGGCTTTGCGGCCATCTCCGTCTCTCACCTCCATGGGGCCGACCCGCCTGGGGCCACCTCCTCGCCGAGTGCGCCGCTTCTCTGGGAAGGCTGAGCCCCGGCCGCGCTCTTCGAGACCGAGCCGCCGCAGCTCAGTCGATCTGGGACTGTTGAGCTCCTGGTCTCAACCAGCCTCACTCCTTCCGGAACCTCCTGATCCTCCGGACTCCGCTGGTCCCATGAGGAGCCCACCTTCAAACTCTAAAGAACACCCCGAGGGCACATGGACGGGGGCAGCCCCGGTGAAGGCTGCAGACTCTGCCTGTCCTGAGCTTACAGTATCTTCCGGAGGTCCGGGGTCCCGGGAGCCACCAAGGGTTCCTGATGCTGCAGCCCGGGAACGGCGGCGGGAGCAGGAAGAAAAAGAGGACACAGAGACCCAGGCTGTGGCAACGTCTCCCGACGGCCGATACCTCAAGTTTGACATTGAGATTGGAAGAGGTTCCTTCAAGACCGTGTATCGAGGGCTAGACACCGACACCACGGTAGAGGTGGCCTGGTGTGAGCTGCAGGTGTGCCTGGGCACCCCCTAGGTGGGATGGGCCCCTTTGGTGGTCTTAGGTTGGGGAAACAGGGAGGACAGCATCAAAGGAAGGATCACTTTTTTGTCAGATGTCCAGGCACTCTTGCTTTCCTTGCCGGCATGGTTTTACTGACTCTGGGTGGTTTCAGGAGAAACTGAGGCAGATGGTATACAGTGGCTCCCAATGAGCATAGACAACTTCACTTTCAAACCTTCTTACAAATCTGAGGGTTGGAAAACTGAGTTGCAGCGGGTAGCACTCCAGTCTCCTGCCTGGGGTATCACTGCCCCTTCCTCTCTTGCTCCTCCAAGTCCTGAAACCTTCTGCTGTGTCTCTGGTCCTCCTCCTCCTCCTCCTCCTCCTCCTCCTCCTCCTCCTCCTCCTCCTCCTCCTCCTTCTCCTCCTCCTCCTCCTCCTCCTTCTCCTTCTCCTCCTCCTACCTCTTTACAAACTTAGAAATAATATGTGGGAGTTCAGGAGCTGAGGACAAGGCCCTCTCCACCTCCAGAAGGGGGTTCTCCAGGCCGTTTCTGGAGTTGTTGGTTTTACAGACTTCTTAACAGCCTCAAGGAGTGGGACAGGAAGCTCTAGTTCTAGCTGGAGTCCAGTTCAGTTTCTCATCCCTATGCATACCTGGAATCTCCTTTTCCATTGCCAAAGGAGCTGAGCTCTTGCAACCTTTGGACTTCAGGAGGATGTTGATTGGCAGTTTCTTCCTCCCGTGTCTCCCACTGTTATGTGTGAGTGGTCCCGGAAATTTTTAGGGTATAAAACCAGGAGGAAGGGTCCTTCCACTTTGGTCCTGGCATAGGGCTCTCCGCTAGTCACTGCTAGTGCCGCACCCCAGGCTCTAAGCCAGGCCAGGAGAATCAGCCAGACTCAGGGGAGGGAGAGGGAGAGGGAGAAAAGAGGGGTAGGGCAGCTCCTGCCATGGGGGGGTGGTCTCCTGGCCCTGGATCTTTTCTTTCTTGGTACCTTCCTCGGACTCTGTCTAGATTCTGCAGTTCCTAGTTTTTAAGGCCAACCCCTTGTCGGCCCCAATTCCCTGCCCGTGGTCTGCCTTCTGCCTGCTGCCTGCTGCCTGCCGTCTGCCACCCCCCCTTCACCCCACCCCACCCCTTCCACGGTCGGCTCTGGCGGCCACAAAGGCGCTATTGAGTGCATAGCTCCCAGACCTGGTTGCATAAAGGCGCTTGTGTCCAGCAGGGGGTCCGGAGTGCTGCCCCAGGCCCAGGGTGGGTGTGTTTTGGAGCAATAAGAAGGGATCAACCAAAAGTTGGGGGTCTACAGCCCTTCTGCTAGAGATCTCGCCAACTATACCCTCCCTCATTTCTCCCCCCACCATACCCTAGATGTCCCATGTCCTTCTTGGGGGGGGTTGATCTGGATCTGATGTGACCCTCCGTCACCCCCATCCCACAGACTCGGAAACTCTCTCGGGCTGAACGGCAGCGTTTCTCTGAGGAAGTTGAGATGCTCAAGGGGCTGCAGCACCCCAACATCGTCCGCTTCTATGACTCCTGGAAGTCGGTGCTGAGGGGTCAGGTTTGCATCGTGCTGGTCACAGAACTCATGACCTCGGGCACGCTCAAGACGTGAGCTCTGGCCTGGGTGGGAGGGGAGGGGTGGAATGTCACCCGTCACTCCAAGGCTCTGGGAACTTCTCCCAGTCACTTCAAACTTCCACACTTGAAACCAGGCTCTCTCCCACTTACTAGACTGTGTGAATGCCAGTGTACACCAAGCATACCAGTCAAAACTTTAGGTATCTTTACTGCAATGTACCTTCTTTCTCAACAGTGGGGTCACTTAAGTCTTTGTTTAACATCCTCCCACTGCACCCCCCCATCTTTTCCTCTACCTTGCTGCTATACCACTGACCCCTCCCAACTCCCAGAAGCCCTCCTAAAGAGCCTTTCCCAATCTGCCCTCCCTTCAAGTTATCCTATCTTCCTGCAACCCAGGGGAAGCCTGACCCTTTGACTTGCTCTTTTAAACCCCTTCAGGATTTCCCACTCCCCTGGGGGTAAAGTGCATTCACTCCCTCAGACACTCTCTTCTTGAGCTGAAGTTACAAACAACCCCAATTCTGTGATCCCTCCCATTCTGAACTGTCACTCCTGTGGCTCTCCAGCCTGGGAAATCTCCATCCCTCCCCATTTTCACCCTTGAATTTATATTTTTTCAAGACAAAAGTTATTCCTTCCCAACCCTTGGACTGTTAGTCATCCCTTCCGGTGCTCCGGGGCACGGGCCCTATCTTCGAAGTTACCATCAGAACTTTTTTTGTAACCTGTTTACCTCACTCATTGACTCAGTTTCTTTCCCACCCAGACCAGTCTAAATTAAAATAATGCTGGCTGGGGACAGCGGAGGTGTTGGCAAGGGTGGGATAAGGAATTTTCCAGCCTGGAATAGATATCCCCGCCCTGACCACGGTTATACACCCTCTCCCAGGTACCTGAGGAGATTCCGAGAAATGAAGCCCCGAGTCCTTCAGCGCTGGAGTCGCCAGATCCTACGGGGACTTCATTTCTTACATTCCCGAGTGCCCCCCATCCTGCACCGAGATCTCAAATGTGACAATGTCTTCATTACCGGCCCTTCAGGCTCTGTCAAAATCGGAGATCTCGGACTGGCCACGCTCAAGCGCGCCTCCTTTGCCAAGAGCGTCATTGGTGTGTCTCTCCAGCAGGACCCTGGCCATTGTTAGCTCCTTTGCATCAGAAAAGAGCACGGGACCCCTCACTCCACTCCATCAGGGCTTTGGAGAGATAGCGTACTAGGGCGACCCATTTTTCCTGCCCCCAGCACAGGCTTTGGGCAAGAGTTGGTCACCAGCACTCCAGAACTCCTGGGGTTGCTCTTGGGCTATTAAAGCTACCCCCAACCCCCCCCCCCCTGTGCGATATACCTAAGTGGAGGGAGGAGACCAGGAGAAAGAAGCCTGATCCTTTCTGTGGGTCCAATAGGGACCCCGGAATTCATGGCCCCTGAGATGTATGAGGAAAAGTACGACGAGGCTGTGGATGTGTACGCCTTTGGCATGTGCATGCTGGAGATGGCTACGTCTGAGTATCCCTACTCTGAGTGTCAGAACGCAGCACAAATCTACCGAAAGGTCACTTCGGTGAGAAGGGTGGGGTTTGGGGAAGAAGGGATCCCCAGTGGCCCTCCCATTCTTCTACCCTCTAACTAGCCTGCTAATACATAACATTAGCATACATTATATTAACATATGTGAAGGGTATATATTATACATGTATCAAATTATATATGTGTGTGTATATGTAACACACACACACACACACACACACACACAAACATTTATCCTTAATAAAGCCAGGCCAGACAAAAAGATGCCCTGGAGAAACAGACATATATTGTATGTACATAAACCCTTCACACAAGCTGGTAAGAAGATGTGTATGCTTACAGACAACTTCACATCCAGTCTCAGTAGATCTTTCTAGTTGCCCTACTAGAAGAGCCAGGCAAACTTTCTACCCTCAGGCAAGGTCACACCAACATAGGTGGGGGAATGGGATCTGAAATCAAGTCTTTCCGTACCAGTATCTTCCCCCAACCTGAGCCTGGGCGCCTGCCTGCACTGCAGACTTGCTGAGCGAGGCGGGCGTGGGCAACGGGGGCGGGGGGGGGGCTCATGAGATCCCTTCTCTCAGGGCACAAAGCCCAACAGCTTCTACAAAGTGAAGATGCCAGAGGTGAAGGAGATCATTGAAGGCTGCATCCGCACGGATAAGAATGAGAGGTGGGGTCCGGGACAGAGACGGGATGAAGATGACCGGGCAGTGGCAGCGGGCTCCGCTCACTGCCCCCACGGTCCCCAGGTTCACTATCCAGGATCTTCTGACCCACGCGTTCTTCCGCGAGGAACGTGGTGTGCATGTGGAGCTGGCAGAGGAAGATGATGGAGAGAAGCCGGGTCTCAAACTCTGGCTGCGCATGGAGGACGCACGACGCGGGGGGCGCCCAAGGGACAACCAGGCCATCGAGTTCCTGTTCCAGCTCGGTCGGGATGCAGCGGAAGAGGTGGCTCAGGAGATGGTGAGGAGAGTATAGATAATCCTACTTGGGTGGAGTGTGTAAAGGGTTCAGCCAGCCTGCCATCAGTCAACAGGAGGGGTCAAGGTGCAGCGCTAGAGTAGCGAGCGGAGGCTCCTACTCAGAGCTGCAGCTCCAACAGGGGTCTCTCCGCCTCTTCTGCCCTAATCCACCAGCGCACGCCAGGGTTCTCCCCCAGAACAAATCCGGGAAACCCTAACGTCACTTCTTTGCACGCAGATTCATTTTTTCATTTATCACGGGAATGCCCTTCTTGGCAACTTATCTATTTATTTTTCCCTCTCCCCCTTCTTTGTCTCTATGCTTAGCACCATCCGTTCCAGGACGCTCACTCCTCCTGTGTAAACGCTGAATGCTTCTTTTCAAATCTGGGGGCGGGCGGGGGGGGGGGGCTCGAAACCACCTCAAACCTTGGGCTTTGTTTTATACCTGAATACATTTCCCATCTCACTCCTCTGCTAGACTAGAAACTATCTGTGGCCAGACAGTATTTTATTGATTTTTTTTTCCCCTCGGTCCTTTACTGTTTGGCAATTAGCAGATGCTTCTTAACATTATATGTGGCTTAAAAAAGAAAGCATTTTTCACGTGACCTTCTTTGGAGGGCTATGGAATGCATGCTTAGAGAGAGTGACTGTCTTGTCTAGAGTCCCAAGAAAACAAATGACAAAGAGGGATGTAATCTCAAGCTGTTCAGATTTGAAATCAGTTGGCCCTACCACATTTCTTTTACTCACCCGGCAAAGCCCACGGCTAAATTGATTTGAATAGGAGAGGGGGAGGTGAGGAGCAGAGATCCGTGGAAGAGAAAGTACTGTGGAGATAGAAGATGCCAGAGCACAACCTTGAAAGCTTGTGAGGAGAACCTGAATGGGCAGAGGGTGAGAATATGGGATTCTCAATAGAGAAATGGCAGTTTCAAGGTCAAGGGTCATCTGTGATGAGTCAAGAAGCTGAGACCATGCTGGCTTAGTGGGGCTCTTTTTTTAAAAAAAAGATTTACTTATTTATTTTATGTATATAAGTACACCATAGCTGTCTTCAGACACACTAGAAGAGGGCATTGGATCCCATTACAGATGGTTGTGAGCCACCATGTGGTTGCTGGGAATTGAACTCAGGACCTCTGGAAGAACAGTCAGTGTTCCTTTTTTTTTTTTTTTTTTCAGGTTCATAATTTATTGTACAAATTGAGTATTACATGATGAGTTCACATCAGCTTCTTCAGGCATGGGACTTAACAGATGAGGCCAGACATTTCAAAATCCATTTATGTTGCTTTCACAGCTGGGGTTTTTTTAGGCCTTAACTTAAAGTATAGGACCAACAAAGCAATGCCTCCATATGTGGCCAGGACACAATTCATTCTACCTGTGAGGGTATAAGAGTTGAAATATTTTTTAATACCAGTGAACTGGAATTGGCCATCACTTTCTGGACCAGCCATGACTTCAATCTTCTTCGTCCGAATCACAAACTCTGCCCAGTCAGTGTTTTTTTTTTTTTTTTTTTTTTGGTTCTTTTTTTCGGAGCTGGGGACCGAATCCAGGGCCTTGCGCTTCCTAGGCAAGCGCTCTACCACTGAGCTAAATCCCCAACCCCCCAGTCAGTGTTCTTAATACCACTGAGCCATCTCTCCAGCCCTGGGGCACTTTTTTTTTTTTTTTTTTTAAATCCCAGGAAGCAGAGGTAAATGAATCACTTATGAATCCAGCCAGTGAGCTCCAGGCCATCCAGGCATACACAGTGAGACCCTTTGGCACAAAAGCAATCTCCAGAGCACTGCCCAGCTCAACTCAAGATTCAGTCCTTTAAGAGTGACATCTTGTTTATGTTGTGTGTGACTGTGCATGTATATGTGGGGTCACATGTGCCACAGCATGCGTGTAGAAGTCAGAGGACAACTAGTGGGAGTCAGTTCTCTCCTGCCATCATGTGGGTCCTGGGGGTTAAACTCAAGCCATTAGGCTTGATGGTAGGCACCTTTAAACACAGAGATATTTTGCTGCCTTCAAGATCAAGTCTTGATCTATTATCTGTGAGGGAGCAAGGGATTCCTGTGTGTGTGATGTACCTTTTATGCATGTGGGTATGCACATGAATGCATGTGTACACATGCTTTTGCATGGGTACTGGAGGCTGGAAATCAGGTCTTTCTGATTGCAGTATTATATCCAAAACAACAATGGCAAAGTTTATCTCATAATGTTATTGAGAAGACTTAAGGATGATGATGAATTCAGTTAACACACATGGTCATTAATCAATAAGTAGTTCCCTCCTGGGCTGGAGAGATGGTTTAGAGGGTAAGAGTACTGACTGCTCTTCCAGAGGTCCTGAGTTCAAATCCCAGCAACCACGTGGTGGCTCATAACCATCTGTAATGAGATCTGATGCCCTCTTGTGTCTAAAGACAGGTACAGTTTACTTATATATAATAAATGAATAACTCTTTTAAAAAAATAGTTCCCTCCTTATTCCTAGAGGCCTCAAAAAGGTGTCCTGATAGATAACTCCCCAAGTATGGATGTGTGTGTGCATATTTGTAAAGTCAGTTAAAGGTGTCCAGATGAATCTATCCACCCCCTCACCCCCTCTTCCCTTCTCTCTCTCTCTCTCTCTCTCTCTCTCTCTCTCTCTCTCTCTCTCTCCACGTACAGATGTGTAAGTATATGTATGTTGAAGCCAGAAGTTAACTTTGGGTGTCATGTCTCTGGAAGGAGCAACCTTGTTTTTTGAGATAGGGTTTCTCTGTAGTCCTGGCTGGCCTAGAACTCAGAGACTGCCTGCCTGTGCCTCCAGAGTTCTGGGATTAATGGCCAAACAGGGTTTCTTACTGGAATCTGGGGCTTGCTAAGGCTAGACTGACTGGCCAGCAAGCTCTGGGACTCTGCCTTTCTCTGCCTCCCCAGCACTGGGGTTTCAGGCGTGCATACCTGAAGCTTTATGCGAGTATTGGGGACAGACTCGTGCTTTATGCCTAATGCAGCAAACATCATACTAACTTAGACAGCTCCCACGTCCCTGCTCAGTCTTTGGGGGAAATTAAAAAATTTAAAACCATCTCCCTAAATATCCTGACTCCAGGTAGCCTTGGGCTTAGTCTGCGAAGCAGACTACCAGCCAGTGGCCCGTGCAGTTCGAGAACGGGTTGCTGCCATCCAGCGGAAGCGGGAGAAGCTAAGAAAAGCCAGGGAATTGGAGGTTCTCCCACCAGACTCAGGACCTCCTCCAGCAACTGTGTCTATGACTCCTGGTCCCCCCAGTGCCTTCCCCCCAGAGCCCGAGGAGCCAGAGGCTGACCAGCACCAATCCTTCCTCTTCCGCCATGCCAGCTACTCATCCACTACATGTAAGTCACCCCAACTTTGAGTTCTAGGTCCCAGAAGTCCAGCCCAACCCAGCTTTCTAACTCGAGCCACGTACCTTCCTTTGGGGACAAACACTCCCACAATTCCCTCCTGGCTCCAGGCCCCTCTTTGCTCAGACAGGTCCCCCTCCCCTCCCACCACAGTCCTTTATTATTTTTCTTATTTTTTTGATCCACTCCCTCCCCTACCAGCTGATTGCGAGACTGATGGCTACCTCAGCTCCTCCGGCTTCCTGGATGCCTCAGACCCTGCCCTTCAGCCCCCCGGGGGGATGCCATCCAGCCCCGCTGAGCCCCATCTCTGCTTGCCCTCGGTGAGAGGGGGTCACCCCAGAGCCTTCCAGCCATTCAAAGCCCATGACCTGTCCCTCTCTCCTGACTCCCAACCCCCTACCCCGTTCCCTGGGTTCCTGAAACACACCATTCTTGTCCTTATGTCTCCAATTCTGTTTCCCTAGTGTTCTCCCCACATCCTGACACCATTTCCCCCGGGTCTCCACCACCATCAGCAGCTATTATCCCCTGACCTTATGAATTCTATCATCTTCCAGGGTTTTGCCTTGTCCATTCCACGGTCTGGCCCTGGCAGTGACTTTTCTCCTGGGGACAGGTATGTTCTGGTTTCAGTCAGATGGCAGGGTGAGACACAGAATGTTCTGGGTTTATCTACTTAAACCCTCTGTCTCCCTTTCCCTGTCCAGCTACGCCTCAGATGCAGCCTCAGGCCTCAGTGACATGGGAGAAGGGGGGCAAATGAGGAAAAATCCAGTGAAGACTCTGCGACGGAGACCTCGATCCCGGCTTCGGGTCACGAGTGTAAGGAGGACCCAGGAGCTGGAGAATAACCCACAGGACCAGTAGGGGACTGCCAGGGAGATGGGGGTGGGGCAGGGCAGAAAAGCGGAGTTGTGACTGGTGATGCTTTGAGGCATCTAGTCTAGTTTCAATGCCAGACTCTGGGCCTAGAATCCGTTCTCCACCCTGGCCAGCCTCTAGCAGGGTGGAAACACATGGCCGAGGCAGAGGCATTGACTTCTTCCCTTCTGCTGACTTTGAATCTGAAAGGTCTCAGACCAGAGCGACAGAGTCGTGGAGTGCCAGCTGCAAACTCACAACAGCAAGATGGTGACGTTCCGATTTGATCTGGATGGGGACAGCCCAGAAGAAATCGCAGCTGCCATGGTGAGGGGGAGAGAGATGAGGACCGAGCGTTTGGATTCATAGCCCGACCCTGCAATGAGGGCGTATAAACCCTGGTTGGCAGGGCAACTGTGAAGATGCTTTGGCCTTTGTGCGGGGGAGATTTCTGTGTATCCAGTCAGAGCACTCTGATATCAATATGGACTAGGAAGATAAGAGTGATGTGACTTCCTGCTAGAGAAGGTGACTGGAAGTAAAGGACGGACTGGAGCAGGGTGGAAGGAGTGGGATTTACCCAGGCCGAGCAGATGAGTAGCAGTGGCCGGGAAGCGCGGGGGGCGGCGCGGGGGCGGGGCGGCGGCATGTCCTTTTGGAAGCAGGGCATGAGTAAAGCCATTAGTGCTGACTTCGTGAAGAGACCACTGTCCCTGGAGAAAGGGGATCCTACAGGAGTGTCCTGGGAAGCGGAACTCAGCACATATCATAAGAGCTAAAGAAGGGCAGCTGTGGGCAGTGCATGCCTGCAATCTGAGCTCTTGGGAGGAGTTAGCTGGAAGATCAATGATTGGGGTCATCCTGGGCTGCACAGCAGTTCAGGGTCAACCCAGGCTACATACATGAGACTCTGTGAAGCAAACAAAGGAAGTTAGGCAGAGAGGGACATGATGAGAATGGGTTTTTTTGTTGTTGATGTTTGGGTGTTCGTTTGTTTTTTTTAGATTTTTTTTAAATTAGCTTTTTATTTTATGTATGAGTACACTGTCGCTGTCTTCAGACACACCAGAGGGCTTCGGATCCCATTACAGATGGTTGTGAGCCACCATGTGGGTGCTGGGGGTTGAACCCAGGACCTCTGGAAGGACAGCTAGTGTTCTTAATCACAGAGCCATCTCTCCAGCCCGAGAATGGATTTTTAAGAAGACTGATCTGCTGTGGCATAGGGGAAGGTATTAGGAGTAAAGACTCTGATCAGGAGGTAGACACAAGAAACCAGATAGGCAGGAAGCAGAAATGAAATACTCCCGGGAAGAGAAGAAAGGCCGAAGCTAAGGGTTGTTCAGGAAAATCACTATGTAGTCCAGGAAGCTCTTGACGTCATACAGTGTGGGTAGTGGATGCCCAATAAATATTTGCTGAGTTGATAGGCTAGGGAGGCAGGGGGAAGGGATATCAAGGACAGCCTGTATCAGAGGACCAAAGAGGAGCAGGCTACTCAAAGAGAGAAGTTGGAAATGAGAGCAGGTTTTTTTTTTAAGAGTCATGGTGAGCTTGAGTGATAGATAGTTGAGTCAAGGTTCTCCATGGCAACAGGAAATGGCCAGGCCGAGCTGGAGAGGGATGAGTTTGGGAGTCCTCAGTCTAGAGCTGAGGGTGAAAATAGACCTGTGAGGAAGGTGAGAGACAGGGAAGCTTTGAGGGTGTCTCTTGAAAACTTCCTGTTCTAGAACAGGAAGTGGGAGACAAGGTCCTGAGAGACAGGAAGTTGGAGCCAAAGAAGCAGAGGGATATTGGTGAGAACAGAATGAGTTCCAAGCAGTTGCCACAGAGCGAATCCTGAGGCAAGACCACTGGCTTTTGTTAGAAGTCTTGGTAGGAGACCATTTGGACAGAGCTGGGTGGCAGGTGCCAGATGGTGGGGAAATATCCGCCTTTAGGAACTCTTCCCTAAAGCCTCCTTGATGCCATTCACCTAGTCTCCAGAACAAAGAAAAGTGTCATCTGGCCCCTGAGGCTTGTCATCTTCGGTCAAGTCTCCTGACCCTTCCAGAGTCTTTATTAAGCTATACAAATCTCTGTGTAGTTCCTCGAAATGTCTGGGCACCTTCCTGCTTCTGCTTCTTCTATCTACCTGGGGGTCTATAGGTCTGAATAACCTTTCCCCATGGTTTTCATGCCCACCCAGAAGTCACACAATCCAAGAGACCCACCTCTGAACCAGATCCATGTTCTTTTCTCTCCCCACTAGTTTACTCCTCTGCAGCAGGGTTTGAGACTTGGGTCTGATCTTGCTGCTTTTCGTTATTGGATATTTGTGACTCTAAAACTACGTGGCCTTTACATCACAGTCGATACAACTGCATCAGGGGCCGGTCTTCAGACTGTTCTGCCTTTTGTAAGGCTGTTTTCTTGGCCCCAGCTGTCTTCCCTTCTCTTCTGATGGCTAGCTTGGGTCCCTAGCTGTGGCCCTTAACCTTCCTAATGCAGTTCCTTCTGTTATGGTACCTCCCCACCCCCCGGCCACACAAGTATTTTGTTGTTACTCATAACTGTAATTCTACTACTGTTTTGAATGTCGATATCTGTCATAGAGGATACCTGATATAGGACCCTGAAGGGGTCAAGACCTGAAGGTTGAGAACTACCTGGTCCCTGGGCTTTTCTCTAGCACCCGAGTTCAAGTTTCATGTGTTGAAATTTGGTGAACTTGGCCAGATTTCATTTCTCTTCTATTCTCTCCCCTTCCCTTCCTTCTCCTCCTTCAGTTGTGCTGCAGATCAAATCCAGGGTCTTGTGGCAAGCGCTGCCTCACTGAGCTTACCCTAGCCTCTTGGGCAGGTTTCTTCACCTCTTTGAACCTCAGCGGTTCAGTGATTACTGTGTAGTTTTCAAAGACGTGATCTAAGACGGTAATGTGCAGAAGTGGTCGTCAACCCTCGGTGAAAGGTTGCTTTTCTTACTCCACATCTGTAAGGCTCTGCATCAAATATTCGTGGTACGATGCCATCCCAGCTGTTCCCATCCCCAGAAGTGCATGATCTGCTTCTCCACTGGAATAGCGCTGGGGAGTGTGATGACAGACTTTTATTACATTCATTGTGTGCGGCGGGCATAAGAAAGCCAGTGAGAGTCATTTTTCTCCTCTCACCTTATGGTCATGTGATTGAACTCATACAGTTGAGCGTGGTGACAAGCAGCTCTACCCATCTTGCTGCCCCAAGTACAGATTATTAGCACTTTCTAAATTGTGGAGTTTTCTGTTGTTGGTGGTGGGTTGCTTTTTTTTTTTTTTTTTTTGTTGCTGTTGTTTTTTTGTTGTGATTTTCAAGACAGGGTCTCATTGTGTAGTTTTAGCTGTCCTAGAATGCACTTTGTAGACCCTGCTTGACTCCAGCTCAGAGATCTGCCTGCCTCTGTCTCCCATGGGACTGGGATTAAAGGCGTGCAATACTATGCCTGGCTAAATTGTGGTTAAAAAAAAAAAAAGAATCCAAGCACATTGTAAGTGGGGCATAGTGGCATATACTTGTAGTCCCAGCCCTAAGGAAGACTTGGAAGGAGGACTGCCACCAGTTCAAAGCCCTGGGTTACGTAATGAGACCCTGGCTCCCAACCTCAGGTACTCAATGTTTATGGAGTGGAATGTGATATTCATCACGGATGCATGGGCTTAACCTTGCCTGGTGTGAATGGGATCCCATGTGGTGTACTTTATAATCTTTTTTTTTTTTTAATATCTATTTATTACGTATACATCATGCACCTTTCTGCCTGCATGTGCACCTACAGGCCAGAAGAGGGCATCAGATCCCATTACAGATGGTTGTGAGCCACCATGTGGTTGCTGGGAATTGAACTCAGGGCCTCTGGAAGAGCAGTCAGTGCTCTTAACCGCTGAGCCATCTCTCCAGCCCTGTACTTTATAATCTTAATGTGAGTTCAGAAACTGTGTTCAGATGCATGCAACCGGGGAAAGAACTGGGGTTCGTTTCAGTGGACCTGAGATCAAATAGTGTAGCATTGGGGCAGCTGAACTTTTTCAAATAATAGTTTCAAATTATTAATTTGTTTCTTTTATGTGTAGTACTGTTTTGTCGGCATTTATGTCTGTGTGAGGATGTCAGGTCCTTTGGAACAACAGTATGGACGGTTGTGAGCTGCCATGTGGGTCCTAGGAACTGAACTCTCAGGTCTTCTGGAAGAGCAGCCACTGCTCTTCACTGCTGAGCCATGTCTCCAGCCCTGGGCCACCTGAGCTTCACCTGAGCATTAGTTATCTTCGCTGAAATGGGAGGATATTAATAGACCACAGCTGGTTATTGGTGTTAAACGTTATGAGAGATGTATGTGGTGTATACATCACATGCATCCTAAGAATGTTAACTCCTTTCTTCCTTTTCTTTTCCTCATTGACCGTAAGTGCCTGGCACATGACACACACTGACCACCTGATGCAGTGGTCTCACCAGTTGGGTTTAAATGTTGGGGGCAGGGCAGTATTGGTGAGATGACACCCTTCTGTCATCCCATAATCCCCGCCAGGTTTATAATGAATTCATTCTGCCCTCGGAGCGAGACGGATTCCTGAGCCGGATCCGGGAGATTATCCAGCGAGTGGAGACCCTGCTGAAGAGAGATGCTGGTCCCTCGGAGGCCACTGAAGATGCGCTGAGCCCTCAGGTCAGGCCTCTAGACATCTCCAACGGGGCCAGACTCTGCCCTCAGAGTTCTGCTTGGATTAACTTCTTTTTTTTTTTTTTTTCTTTTTTCTTTTTTTCGGAGCTGGGGACCGAACCCAGGGCCTTGCGCTCGCTAGGCAAGCGCTCTACCGCTGAGCTAAATCCCCAACCCCGAGGATTAACTTCTCTTGAGTTTGAGGACCTTAGAAATGCCTCTTACGGGGGCTGGGGATTTAGCTCAGTGGTAGAGCGCTTACCTAGGAAGCGCAAGGCCCTGGGTTCCGGTCCCCAGCTCCGAAAAAAAGAACCAAAAAAAAAAAAAAAAAAAAAAAAAAGAAATGCCTCTTACTTTGTTTGCGAGTATGATGAAAGCCACAGACTTGTTCTAGAAAACTGTGAAGACTTTCAACTTGCTATTTTGAAATAAGTGCAGACTCACAGAGAGAAGTTACAAGAACTGTAGAACACATTCCTAGATGCTGTTAGCCCAGATTTGTTGGTTGCCAATATTTTTTTTAAACTAGCTTTCCCGTCCTTCCTCTGTATTACATGTTACGTTCTTTTGAACCACTTGAGAACATGTTGGAAGATCTCATACCTCTTTATCGCCAGATATTTTATTTAGCACATACACTTTTGAATCCCAAGAAGTGCGTGCCTTGATTCCTAGAGGCTCATGGGCTGTAGCTTAAGAACCGCAGTCTGCAACTTCCCAGCTGTGACTTGGCTTTCCACACTGTGACTAAGGGCCCCTTCTCTCCCTCAGGAAGAGCCAGCAGCCATGCCTGCCCTCCCAGGCCCATCCGATGGTAGGTTGTGTCTGTACCTGCTCACCCCAACCTCTGGGTTGACCTTGTGGAGGGTGGAGGGTATAGGGCTTGGTGGTCTCGAATCTCAACCCTTCCTCTTCAGCAGAGCTCCAGAGAAGCATCTCCCCGGAACAGAGGAGCTGGGCAGCCTTCTCTACATCTCCATCTTCTCCTGGCACCCCCTTGTCCCCTGGAACCCCCTTTTCCCCTGGGACCCCTCCTGTCTTCCCATGCCCCATCTTCCCTATCACTTCACCCTCATGCCATCCCTACCCGTTCTCACAGGTCTCTTCAAATCCCTGTCCACAGGCCCCCAGCTCCCTACTTCCCTCCTCCTCCGGTGCTTCTCAGGTTCCATTCCCATCCCCTTCCCTTCCCACCAGCTCTCCCCTCCCATTCTCTCCTAGTTATCCCCAAGTCCCTCTTCACCCTGCTTCTCTTCCCACCTGCCCCTCCCCTCCCCCTCTCCCCTCCACCACAGCAGCCCCTCTCCTCTCTCTGGCTAGTGCCTTCTCTCTGGCTGTGATGACTGTGGCCCAGTCCCTGCTGTCCCCATCCCCTGGGCTTCTCTCTCAGTCTCCTCCAGCCCCTCCAGGTCCTCTGCCTAGCATGCCCCTTCCCCTTGCTTCTTGTGACCAGGAGAGCCTTTCAGCCCAAACAGCTGAGACAGAGAATGAGGTGAGTGGGGTATGAAGAGGGATAAATAACAAGGTGGGCTTTTGGATCCTTCCCTTCCTCATGGTACCACACTTCGTAGGCTTCCCGAAATCCTGCTCAGCCACTACTGGGTGATGCTAGACTGGCACCCATATCTGAAGGTGAGGCCACTAATCCCTGACCTTCCCCTGCCCCAGTTCTTTACATCCTGCTAGATTTCTTTTATCCTCTTCACCTGCCTCATCTTCCCACAGAGGGAAAACCCCAGCTGGTTGGCCGATTCCAAGTGACTTCATCCAAGGAACCAGCAGAGCCTCCCCTACAACCAGCATCTCCAACTCTCTCCAGATCCCTAAAGCTTCCAACCCCTCAGCTGACCTCAGAGAGTTCAGACACAGAGGACAGTGCTGCAGGAGGACCAGAGACCAGGGAGGCTCTGGCAGAGAGTGACCGTGCAGCCGAGGGCTTGGGGGTCGCCATCGATGAGGAAAAGGATGAAGGGAAGGAACCCCAAATTGGGGGCAGTTCCCCAATCTTGAGCCAGCCCAGCCCAGTGTGGATGAACTACTCCTACAGCAGCCTGTGTCTAAGCAGTGAGGAGTCAGAGAGCAGCGGGGAGGACGAGGAGTTCTGGGCTGAGCTGCAGAACCTTCGGCAGAAGTGAGTCTGGGGACGATGGCAGAACTAGAGGTGAACTTGGGAGAACAGTATCTGACCAGCCCTTTCCCGCCCTCGGTGCATCCTCAGGCACTTGTCGGAAGTGGAAGCACTACAGACGCTACAGAAGAAGGAAATCGAAGACTTGTACAGCCGGCTTGGAAAGCAACCCCCACCTGGTATTGTAGCTCCAGCGGCTATGCTGTCCTGCCGCCAGCGCCGCCTCTCCAAGGGAAGCTTTCCCACCTCCCGCCGCAACAGCCTGCAGCGCTCTGATCTCCCTGGCCCTGGTGAGATGACAGCCACCCAGCTTTCATCTTTCCCTTGAGACTCCTTCCCCATTGGCACTGTCTTCTTGCAGGCCCTGGTTGTCTACCCTTGGTTCTGGGGGACTAGCCCCGCTCCTCGCTGCCCTCCCTCCACTTAGTGCTCTCCCTCCCTCATCCTGCTCCCAGGCATCATGCGAAGGAACTCTCTGAGTGGCAGCAGCACCGGCTCCCAGGAGCAGCGGGCAAGCAAGGGGGTGACATTCGCCGGGGATGTTGGCAGGATGGTGAGGGGCGGGCCCAAGGGAGGGAGAGCTGAGGGAATGGTGGCTGGCAGCAGCTCTGCCTTCCTCTTCTTCGGACATTTCTTCAGCACTTTTCTTTTCCCCTCCAGTGAATTCAGACCAGAAGTCCTATGTCTCCCCAACACCAGGGCCCCACCATGGCCCGTGGCCTCTCAGAATCTGATGTTTTTGTGACCATCTCAACTCAGCACAGAACACCCCAGCACTGAGGGGGTAGAAGGCCAGTGGGCATGGAGAGTGCGTTGTGTTATCCTGAAGAGTCAAACTCGAGGGTGCTCTTTGCTGTGTGGAAATCTCATTTCCGTACCTACCCCGCCTTCATTTTCTGTTCCTCCCCAGGCAAGGGCGGACCACTAAGCAATCAAAGTCAAGTCCTGATGCTTGTAGAAGGCCAGCTTCCAGCTGGGAGAGTGTAGGGGCTGTGTTCATGCTACCAAAGTTAACAGCAACCAATAAAAATACTGAGGAGAAGAAAGACTGTCTGTGTCCGTCATGCCTTAGGGACTGGGGGCAAAGACTTTTGAGAAGGGTGAAAAGGGTGAGAAGGGTGAGGAACTGTTCCTCTCTCACAATGGGAGGCAGGATGAAATGGCCCAGCTCTCTGGCTTCTTGCCACCAGGTCATGAGGAAACTACATGACCAATGATCCAATGACCATGCTATGATCCCCTCCAGACTCCACCCGAGGCCTGTATAGGCAGGTACCAGTAAACGTTAAAGGAATGAAATTACTCGTTGCCCATCTTTTACCACAGGAAAAGTCTGTGACAATAAGAGTCTGTTCTTGAAGGCAGAGAGCAGAAGAATGACCTTCTTCCCCCTGAGACCTGGTTCAGTCTCAAACAGTCCAGTAATCTCTCCCTTAAATCAGGTGGAAGGATCTCACGGAAAAAGTAATTCTAGTTAAACATTTACAGCTCCCTGGGGCAATGCCACTGCTGCAGCTCCTGCCAGAGAGCTTTCCAGTGTGAAGTGCCATGTGTCTCTCTCAGCCCCCAAACACTAGCTTGGCTATGGGAGAGATGACTCATTTTATTACTCTTTACTTGACCCTATCTTTCCCACTTTAGGTTCCAACTCTGCAGTTAGGCCACACCCTCCCCCTTAACATTGGGCCCCTGGGAGGTGAAGAGGTAAACCACAGAGTTTGGGGAAAGGCAAGGTCGCGCATACCTCTCAAACAAGGAAATAAAAAGGGGTTGAGTAAATGTACAAACTGCATGTGATGTGAGCAATCTCCCCTTGGCAGTAGCCAAATACATAGTCTGTGGCTTCTTGGGTTCAATCATAGTCCGAAGTTACTATGCCAGTGATGCTGTGAGACCACCAGGCATCATTCAACATGTACGGGGGGCTCCAGCAGTTTGAAGATGGTCCGTACAGTTAGGGTCCTGATGCTCGCTCTCTCTCAAGAGCGCGGGCTCGGGCAGCTTTGGCTTCATCTTCCAGCTCATCAAGGAAACGCTCCTGGGCCACTGAGTAGAAGGTGTAACCATCTGGCGGGGTGGGTTCAGGAAACCACAAAGCATATGGGCATTCCTTTCTTCTATCACTCTTGCTATTTTCCCCAAATAATGATTCTGGAAAGCCACCCTTTTGCTCTTTTTGAACCCTTAACCAACTGTTATTACTAAGCCACTAAGCGCGGCGTAGATATAGTAAGATTAGGTATGAACTCCATTTTACCTGCACATTAAAATCTACACTTCCTTTTCCCTTTTCCCTAACCCCATATGCGGTATACAAATATAGGACGGATACAAATAGCTAACACCAGGGCTCCGATGCCCAGGCCGGTCACGATGTTCCGGGTCCGCCGCTGTGGCAGGGTTTTCTGCCACTGGGCTAGTTGTACCTGGCGCATAAACTGCAGCTGCGCAGGGGTCAATTTCTCCCGCGATGGGTCAATGCGCTGAGCGAATGGGGCATTTCCACTCTTAGCATCCAGAGGGTCACCAGCTCCGGGGGCCGCCATGTTGCTGCTCCGCCCTAAGCCGAAGAGCCCGGAACTCGCCGGGAATTGTAGTCTTTGACTTCCGCGAGGAATTCTGGGAGTTGTAGTCTACATGGATTTTTCTAGGTAGAGGTAGGGTCTCTCCGCCCTAGGGGAGGGACAGGAAAGGTGAGAAGCGCCCTGTTTCCTGATTGGCTGAGCGTTCCGTGCGACAGTTGGGGCGCGAAAAGCTGTTGACAGTTCGAGGCCGTGGTGGACATTTCGTTTTCTTCAGGTTCGAGGCGAGGACAAACTTATAGGAAGGGAAGGAGGAATCCAAGGTGTGACAGAAGATTCTGGAAATAAGCTAAAGAAGCCAGTTTATGGATCCCGTGAACTGTGCAAGTGCTCCGAAAGAGTTCTGAATATGGAAGGACCCTTGAGGCCAAGACTGGTTAACTGCAGTGACTTTCAGTTTGGAGTGGTTGCCACAGAGACCATCGAAAATGCTCTGCTTCACTTGGCCCAGCAGAATGAGCAAGCAGTGAAGGAGGCTGCCGGACGGTCAGGCAGCTTCAGGGAGACCCGGATCGTTGGTGTGGATGCAGAGCGGGGATTTGGGTTTACGGGAGTCTTGGGAGCACTGACCTTTGTTTTTCATTCAAATATTTTGTTAGTACTCTTGTTATGCCAGGTCATAGGGCTTTAAGTGATGACGAGGCTTACCAGCAATCTTACTCTTGATTTCTCTCCCACTCTTCACTGTCCCCAACTTTGCCTTTTTTTTTTTTTTAAATTTTTTTCTTTTTTTCTTTTTTTCGGAGCTGGGGACCGAACCCAGGGCCTTGCGCTTCCTAGGCAAGCGCTCTACCACTGAGCTAAATCCCCAACCCCGCCTTTTTTTTTTTTTTTTTTTTTAAGACAAAGTCTCACTGTGGACCCCTGCCTGGAACACTCTCTGTAGCCTAGGCTGGCCTGGAATTCACAGAGATATGGCTGCCTCTGGCTCCCAAATGCTGGGATTAAAAGCACATGGCATCATGGGAGTCGTCCCCGCCTCCCCTTTTAATAAATGTATGTATGTGTGACAATACATTTGTCACATATGTCTGGGTGCCCAGTACCTGGAACTGAGGTTGTAGACAACTGTGAGCTGCCATTTGGGTGCTGGGAATTGAACCCTGGTCTTCTAGAAGAGCAGCCAGTGCTCCTAACTGCTCGAGCCATCTCTGCACCTTTCTGTAAACGTGTTTAGAATGCTCATCGTTATCACTGGTATAGACAGAGCTGCAGTCTAGCCATTACTCTCAAACTATGCAGTCTTTAGGTAGGAATAGTTAACATATGAGCAACCAGGCAGAAACATGGCTGGAGTAATTGACATCGAGAATACAGGCTAGTATGAGAATTGAGAATACAGGCTAGTATGAGAATTTAAAGGGGTGATAAGATGATGTCCAGGGATTGAATGATACCATGAATAAAGCTTTGGAAGACAGGAGGGAGGAGGGGAGTGTAGGGTACAGTTGTGTAGCCCAGTGTGGCCAGAGCATATGAAAAAGCAATAGAGGGTTGGAGATTTAGCTCAGTGGTAGCTTGCCTAGCAAGCACAAGGCCCTGGGTTCTGTCCCCAGCTCCAGAAGAAAAAAAAAAAAGCAATAGAAATTAAGACCAGGAAAGTAGTTTGGAGACATTCCAAGCAGAAGCTCGAATGTCTGTCAGTGGGGAGGACTTTTACTTCATTTAGTAGGAAAATAAGAAGATACTAAAATTTGTTATTTTTTTTAAAACTATTTAGTATGTGTCTGGGTATTTTGCCCAAATGTATGTCTGTGTACCGCATGTATGGTTGGTGCTAGAAGAAGCCCCTAGAAGAGGATGTCAAATCTCCACAAACTGGAATTATAGGCAGTTGTGAGCCACCCAATGCGGGTGCTGGGAATTGAACCCAGGTTTTCTGGAAGAGCCACCAGTGCTCTCAACTGCTAAGCCATCTCTCCAGAGTGAAGAAGACACTGAAATTTAAGTGAGGAAGCAGTGTGATTTTAATTTTCCCCTGGTAAAAATTATTTTGTATGTGGCCTAAAGGATGGAGTAGAGTAGAGGAGGTATAGCCAGGGGAGCCTGTGTGTAGTCAGAGTGATAACACAGTGGATTTAAAACAGCTCAGAAGCAAAATGTAGAAACTCGGGTTTTTCATTTAAGAGATAAAGACAGGAAAGATGACTGTCAAAGGACTGCACCTCAGAGGCTGACAGCATAATGGTGCCATTTGGAACAACCCACACAATGCAAAAAATAAGAAAATGTGATGTTTGTTTGGGAGGCAGTTGTTTTGATTTGGCTCTGCTGAGTTTAAGATCTTTGAAGAACATCCAGAGAAAAGTTAATAGCAGACTGTTTTTTAAAGGATTAGAACTAGAAATAAAGGTTTTTTTTTTTTTTTTTTTTGGTTCTTTTTTTCGGAGCTGGGGACCGAACCCAGGGCCTTGCGCTTCCTAGGTAAGCGCTCTACCACTGAGCTAAATCCCCAGCCCCCAAATAAAGGTTTTTAAATTATTCCCATGATTGTCCTAGAAAGAGAGAAGAGAAGCAAGTCAGTGGCATTTCCTTGGGAAACATTTTGTGCTCAGGGAATTGCAACAAGGAAGAGTCAATACAATGAGCTGCATGTGGTGGCTCACGCAGCAATCCCAGGGCTGGAAAGATGGCTCAGCACTTAAATGCACTTGCTACTTGTTCAGAGGACCCAGGGTTAGTTTCCAGCATCCACACAGGCAGGCCCACAACCACCTGTAACCCCAGTTCCAGAGGACCCAACATGCTCTTTTTGATCTCTACAGACACTTGCAAGAATGTAGTTCTCTGTCTCTGTCTCTGTCTCTCTCTGTCTCTCTGTCTCTCTGTCACTCTCTCCCTTCCTTCCTCCTGCTCTCCCTCCCCCTCTCCCCCCCTCCCCTCCCACACAAAATAAGGGCCTGGAGAGAAGGCTCAGTAGTTGAGAGCTCATGCTGCTCTTCCAGGGGACCCAGGTTCAGTTCCCTGCACCCACAGGGGTCAGCTCACAATTGCCTCTGAACTCCAGCTCCAGGGGCTCCAACAGTTACCAAAAGTGCTGCACTCATACACACATACACGATTTTAAAAAAATATTTTAAAAAGTAAACTAAGGGCTAGAGAGATGGCTCAGCGGTTAAGAGCACTGACTGCTCTTCCAGAGGTCCGGAAGTTCAATTCCCAGCAACCACATGATGACTCACAGCTATCTGTAATGGGATCTGGGTGTGTGTGTAGATAGCTACAAAGTGCTCATATAAAAATAAATTTTAAAAAAGTAAACTAATAAAACCCCACCAACAACAAAAATGCACCAATAAACAGTAGTTGGGGAGACATTTTTGAAGGCAGCAGGAGAGTTTTGGAAGGACTGTGGTCAGCAGCTTCCGATGCTTCCAGGGTATCCACAGAAGTGAAGGTTGGAAGAGGACTGTGTTATTTAACAGTCTGCGATAGTCTCTGTCTTTGACGTAATCGTCTTCGCAAACTAGGAGCAGCAGAAGGCAAACTTCGGGAGTGTCAGGGAGAGGGGTGGAATGGGAGCAGAAGTGAAGGTGGCGATGAGCTGGAGGGGGAGCTGTGTCTCAGAGGCTGAGATCTGGTATGCAGCAGTCCATTTTTTCTTTTTCTTTTTTTTTTCGGAGCTGGGGATCGAACCCAGGGCCTTGCGCTCGCTAGGCAAGCGCTCTACCGCTGAGCTAAATCCCCAACCCCAGCAGTCCATTTTTGTATGCAGCTGAGGGGAGGCTAAGAGCAGGGCGTGACCATAATCCCTTCTTCCTAACCCAAATTCAGGTTCCTAGAGAAACTAAAAACTGAGTAAGTCTTAACAAATCCAAAAGAAAATCCAGGATCTGGGAACATGCATCCCTGGACGAGGGGGATAAAGAAATAAAGCCTGTGGTCCAGCAAATAAAAAGGTCAAAGGTCTGGCCCATAAACACAGAGTTTCGTTTAATTCTCTTCCTCGATGGAAATGATCAGCCAGGGCTGAGGTCTTTGTAAGAAGACTCTGTGTATAGAACTATTTGTAATTCGTGTAAGTGTATTGCTAAACTGTCTTGTGATAGCTTGATTTTAGCGTTTTTGTAGATTTAAAAAAATTTTTTTTTGAGACCGGATCTCATGTAGCCCAAGCAGATCTTCAGTTATCGTGTGAGGATGTCCTTGAACTCCTCATCCTCCTGCCTCCACCTGCTGAAATTATAGGCATCGCCAGTTACAGGCATGCCTGATAATTCATTATTTTTTTTTCTACGAAAGTCCAGTTTTTTCTCAGAAGACATATGACAGTATGATTATGTGCATACAGCCTGGGGTAGTTCTTTGCTGATCAATGATAAAGGTTCTTTGGTCTTTGGTTTTCTTTACTGAGAACTGACATTTACCCTTGTTTCCACCCTCTAATGATATTGCAAGCTAAATAGAATTTTATCTGGGGCTGTTCTTTCAAAGGGAAACAGAAGCAGGATAAAATCTTGCCAAGGTATCTTTCACTCCCCACCTCCTAAGGATTCTTTCCCTCTAAACTGGTCTATGTTCTTTGAGTTAGGGGGTGTTCCTTCCAAACAAGTCAGTCCACAGTAACACTAGAGATTTACCCAACAAACTGGTGGTGGCGAGCTGGTGACCAGCTGCAAGGTGAATTGTGTTTGGAAAGCAATGGGAGCTCTGAAGAGGGTGGTTACTAAACAAACAGTGTCATAAAGACTATGGACACCCCAGGAGGGACCTTTCTGTTCCTGCCAACATTCCGCTGAAAACAGAATCTAGGGGTCAGGGATTTTATCCATCCAAGAATCCTCTTGGAGCTAGGGGTTCCCAGCATGAGGTGGAGACCAACTAGGCCAGCTGGTATATGTTTGTGTGTAACCGACAAAACCTCTTGTCAGCCGAGACTCAAAGGAAGGCTCAAGGGTCCCAGAGGGCCTTGGTAAGACCTTGACTTTGGCACAGAGCCAGCCTCCTTTCCATGCCTCTGATCTGCCTATTGGCAGCCAAGGCAGCTAAGCTCAGCTTCGCTTGCCCGGGGCTCATCTTTCCCACCTCTTGACCCTCCTCTCTCCGCTCCATCATGGCTTTTACACGATGCCAAGAGTTCACAGAGTGGCTTGGGTTGCATCTTGTGAACTAAGCTCTTCTTTCCTGTTTTGGCAGAGTTTGTCTTTCTCCTGTCTGAACAATGGTGTCTGGAGAAATCGGTGAGCTACCAGGCCGTAGAAATCCTAGAAAGGTAAAGCTCTTGCATGAGGCCTTTGTGCTGGCCCCCCTCAGAATGGCCAGCAGCTCTAGATCATCACACAGCACTGGCTGGGCCCGAACTCTCCTTTTTACTTGCAAATGTAGTTCTCCTAGCCAGGATTTGATACCCAACAGGATAAGATGTGGCATGTCCACCACACAAAGCCCCGGTATTGGTTGCCACTGTGAGCTACCCTCTTCTTTTTATTTCCCCCTTACAGGTTTATGGTGAAGCAGGCAGAGAACATCTGTCAGCAAGCCACACTCCAGCTGAGAAGTAACGAGCTGCAGAGCTGGAGGGCTCTGAAAGAGCAGCTCTCCAACAAGTTTATCCTCCGTCTGGTGTCGTGTGTGCAGCTGGCCAGCAAACTGTCTTTCCACTACAAAGTAAGGAGCTGGCTGGCTCGTGGGCACCCGAGTGTCAGCGAGAAAGCAGCTCACTGAGGGTGCCTGTGGGAAACCCACTGCTAAGCGAGGTGGCACTACTCGTGTGGGAATTCCAGAGTGTAATTACGCCTCCTGAGCACACACCCAGTCACACAGAGGCAGTTATTAAATAGCCCGGAGTTCTGTTCCCAAAGTATAATTGCTGGACAGGTGCCATCATTCATACAGGTCACCTTTCCTCCCCTTGGACTTAAGGACAGTTTACATAAGGTACCTGAACTACCAACACGACTATCAGCATCAAAGGCCAATGGTTACACCTAAAAAAGGATAAAATGTATCCAGTGCCTGTGCAGTAAAATCACTCATTCAGCAAGTATTTACTGAGTCTCTTCTATGGCCTGGTGCTTCAGTGGATACCATAGCTTGGCTACCACAGTAAGAAGCATTGTCTGTGCTCTCAAGGGATCCCTTACCTAGTGGGAAAAGGCAGAGGTGTAAACAGGGTGGAAAGTAAATAAATAAAAATAGTGTAAACAGAGGGCTAAGAATGGATCACATCAGCCTTGCTGAGTCAAGGAAGTTAAAGAGAATGAACTATTGGAATTGGTGGGTGGGATCTGATGGCTACAAAGAAAATCGAAACAAAATTAGAGAGGGCAGGAAGAAAGGACCAGACAGAAGGGAAGGCAAGGGAAGCCAGCACTCGCCATGACTTGAAGGGAGAACTGGAGCTTAACAGCAAGTAATCCTGCTGGCATAACTCAGTGGGCTTGAAGTGCTTTGCTGCGAGGACACGTGACCTGCATCCTGACCGCTCTCCCTCCCTCTTTGCTCAGATTGTCAGCAACATCACAGTCCTCAATTTCCTCCAGGCCCTTGGTTATGGATACACCAAAGAAGAGCTGCTAGAATCGGAGCTTGATATTTTGAAGTCCCTGAACTTCCAAATAAATCTGCCCACACCGCTGGCATATGTGGAGATGCTCCTTGAAGTTCTAGGTACTTTATTAAATGTGTCAGATGTGGGCTGGAGACTGCCATAGCCGGCAAGAAAACAAATATGCCCAGGGATTTGGGAACAGGAGACACAACCCACCAATGAGGAGCAGTGGGAAGGAAGCCTGTGTTTCTGGACCACTGGAGATGTTCCCACCAGCACTAGTCAGGGGAGGGAGCTCAGAGGTCTAGCACCTGGTTTCTATTTGGGTTCATTAGACACTCTTTCTTCTGTGTAATAGCCTTGGCTGTTTTGGAACTCATTTTGGAGAGCAGGCTAGCCTCCCAAGTGCTGGGATTAAAGGTGTGCATCACCACCCCCAATCATTAGGCATTTTCTTTTCTTTTCTTTTCTTTTTTTTTTTTTTTTTGGTTCTTTTTTTCGGAGCTGGGGACCGAACCCAGGGCCTTGCGCTTGCTAGGTAAGCGCTCTACCACTGAGCTAAATCCCCAGCCCCCGGCATTTTCTTATTGCAGGATCCAAGGCTTTATGGGGAAGCATAAGACAGAACAATTGTACTATAATTGTATGTATGTATTTCAGATGGAGATCTATCCTTTAAAATTAACCTTCTGGGGGCTGGGGATTTAGCTCAGTGGTAGAGCGCTTACCTAGGAAGCGCAAGGCCCTGGGTTCGGTCCCCAGCTCCGAAAAAAAAGAACCAAAAAAAAAAAAAAATTAACCTTCTGGCCAGACACAGGCCTTTAGTCCCAACAGTTGGGAGGCAGAGGCAGGTAGATCTCTAAGTTTGAGGCCAGCCTGAAGCAAAGTTCCGGTGAGCCAGGGCTACAAAGTGAGACCCTGCCTTAACAACAAGACAACCTGACCTGCTAGCAGACCTTTCATTGTGGGGCAGGAGGAGCATTAGCAACTCAACAGCTTTATGTCCTAAGATTACGATCAGGGCACAAGACACACGTTCCCTTCCATGTACGTACCCCACGTAGGGTACAATGGCTGTTTGGTCCCCGCCACACAACTACATGCAACGTGTCTGACCCTCCTCGACCTGGTCTATCTTCTGCACGAGCCCATCTATGAGAGCCTCTTGAGAGCTTCAATCGAGAATTCTCCACCCAGTCAGCTGCAGGGGTAAGAAACTTCTCGGGCAGGCTCCTGCTGGGGATGCAAAGCAGGGGACAGAGCATATGAATGGGGGTTTGGGGTTCGGAGCTCAGTACTAGAGCACTTGCCTAGTAAGTCAGTACCCAGCACTGAAAGCCAACACAGGTTAGTTGGTTTTTTTATAAACTTCCATTATGTGGTTCCGATGCAGACCAGTTAGCTCAGGAAAACTCTAAAGGTTTTCACTATAAAATGTAAATTACTTCAAGTAATTAACATTCTTTTCTAGTTCTTCCTTTGCAACTACTTAAACATTGACAGTGCTACCATGCTTCTATAGTCACCTGAGTGGGGAAAAGCCGGTCACACGGCTGCAAGTTGGTCAAAACTATTTGATTACTGTAAAGTCAGACTGGCCAAAGCCTCACAATTACATTTGTTAGGAAGGCAGATGGAACAACAAAAGGCCTATCAGCCACTCTGGACACAAGGTGCAGGTTTTAATCTCAGTTGAGCTGGGGGACATCAGGACAGCAGATCAGCAATTGCCTGACCATTTTTTCTTCTGTGTTTAAAAGTACATGATAGGGGTTGGGGATTTAGCTCAGTGGTAGAGCGCTTGCCTAGGAAGCGCAAGGCCCTGGGTTCGGTCCCCAGCTCCGAAAAAAAGAATAAAAAAAAAAAAAAAAGGTACATGATGATTAACGTGAACAACTCATAGTTGAAGTTCTATGACCCTAGAATTTAGGATCACATTTTATACTAGTTCCAAAATTAATATGGTTTTAATTATCAGGGAAAAGTTTATCTCTGTGAAGGAAGACTTTATGCTGTTGGCAGTTGGCATCATTGCAGCGAGCGCCTTCATCCAAAACCATGAATGCTGGAGCCAGGTATGCACCACTGAGCAGGGCCAGTCATGGTCAGAGTTTAATAAAGCATTCCCCCATCAGTTAAAGAACACGGAGACAGTGTGCACTAGAGGTGCCAGGATCCAGGAGCTGCATGGCCAATCGAGGAGGGAGGGTTGGAAAACCAGAGTAGGATGCAAATGTTTCCATTTTATGAAATTGGAAATAGAGGCTCATGTTCCGTTTCCATTTATCATTCTGACCCACTGTTCTATCCTTTATGGGGGAAACAAGTGACTAGCAGAAAGAGTACACGTTAACGCTATCAGGGAAATAACACTTGGCCATCGACATAGGAATCTGGATTTAATTTTCCCTCTACGTTCAGAAAAATGAAAAGCTTCTGAGGCTTGAGAGAACATCTCAAGCAAGTATTTATGTTTGTGTGTGTGTGTGTGCGCACGAGTGTTTGTGCACTAAAATATGTTGAGATTATATAGTAATAAACCCGTGTCTTTCTGAAGGTCATAGGGCATTTGCAGAGCATCACGGGCATTGCCTCGGAAAGCATTGCTGAGTTCTCTTACGCAATCCTGACTCACAGCGTGGGAGCAAACACCCCTGGGCAACAGCACCCTGTTCCCCACAAGGCCGCCAGAGCTCTGAGGACTGCTGCTTCCTCTAACACATGAGGCTGGCTGAGCTGCACCACCTTCTGTCACTGAACCCCCTTCCTTGTTTACTTTCATACTCAGGGAACAAAAATTCCAAGTTTCCTTTGAACAGTGTTTTGTATTTCAATTTCAGGCATGTTATTTTTTTCTACATCAGAGATAGTTATGGGAGACAAACATATCTGTTGTGTCATGGTAGGCTAAAAAAACATCAAAGAATTGGACCAGAGTTAGATTGTGAAATTGGTCCATTTTTGTTTGACAAGACTTTTAAATTTTCCTAATTTAATCTAAGAGGTAATATCACATAGAAATAAGTATTTCTGAGGACTTTAAAACACTTTTGGATGACCTTGACCAAGTGTCTCTGAGGTAGCCTTTCTTCCCTTGCTCCTGCTACAGCTGGTTTTTTTGTTTTGCTTTGTTGTTTTAAAGATTTATTTATTTTATGTATATGAATGCAGTGTTGCTCTCTTCAGACACACCAGAAGAGGGCATCAGATCCCATGTCAGATGGTTGTGAGCCACCATGTGGTTGCTGGGAATTGAACTCAGGACCTCTGGAAGAGCAGCCAGTGCTCTTAACCACTGAGTCTCCAGCCCTTGTTTTGTTTGTTATTCCCACCCCCCCACTTTTGTTTTTTTTCTTTTTTCTTTTTTTCGGAGCTGGGGACCGAACCCAGGGCCTTGCGCTTCCTAGGCAAGTGCTCTACCACTGAGCTAAATCCCCAGCCCCCACTTTTGTTTTTTAAAGACAGGGTCTCACTATTCAGCCCTGGCTGTCTTGCAGCTCACTGAATACACGAGACTAGGCTGGAATTCAGAGGTCCACTCGCCTTTGCTTCCTGAGTGCTGGAGCTAAATACCCTCATTCTGGCTCTTTTTTTTTTTTAAGCTAAGACATGTTTCAACAGAATCTCTACCGAACTGACTGAAACTCAGTTCTTCCAAAATACAAAATACTCAACTTTAAGGAAAAACATCCTGGCGTACCACTTGGTAATTAATAGACCATAGCAAATCCTTTATTACAAATAATTAAATCCTTCCACATCTCAAACAGTATCAAACAGCATTTTGTAATTCCAATAGTTAGCACAGTAAGCGTTCAATACTAGAAGTGAGGACAGAGTTAAACCTTTACCTCTTGTCCCTTCCCCACATTACCCAACTGTGTGCCACAAGCATCTCATCTCAAAACTTTTCTGTTTCAAGTACAGGAAGTTGAGAGAGATAAAATCCAGTGAAAACACATTAATGTCAATTCAACTTAAAAAAGAAAACAAAGCAAATTTAAATTAGTTGTTTCCAGGGAAGAGGGAAAGGACAGCATGGGGTTGAGCCAAACTACGGCAGGGCTCTTTGCTATACATGGCGTGCTGTGCTCTGAAAACTGTCATATTGTAAAATAAAGTAGCTTTTGTGGATTCTGGTATTGTAAACATGTGGTTTAATATTACCCAAATTTAATTTAAAGCATCTTTCCAAACCAAACAAAATGTAAAACCTTAAAGGCAAATATCCCCTAAGGAGCAAGTCACTTGTTATAGAACTGTGAGGACACCCAAGCAAGACCCCACTTGAGATTCGTCAGCATGAACTTGAGCGCCTTTGTCCACTGCTCCTCAGAGTTAAACTGGGTTTTGATGGAATAGGAGCCGCCACTGCCTCCAGTGTCTTCAATCTTGCCTTTCTCCACGTCCATCCTGCAGGTGCACACAGCTCATTAGTAACAGAGCCAACCTATGTCGGTTCAGGCAAGTGGGCAGGGACTTGATCATGAGACCATTCACGTCATTTTATCTAATAAAGAATGCCTGGCAAAGAACTACTGCTCATGTATTTTGGATTTGCTTGAAAGCCTAAAATCAAAGGCTGTCACAAAAGCCTCATTGTCGTGGCAGAGTGCAGGACAGGAGAGGACGCACCCACACAGGAGGGAGTGAAGGGTACAGTACTCTTCACTGTCTGCCTAGGCATCCCGAGCTCAAGGAGCAGAGAGCTTTGTAGGGTGAGAAGATTTAACTTCCCCCGTCTTTTCCTCACTGTGAAACAAATGATGTGGAAAATCCCACTCTTCCTGCCTTAGCCCCGAGTACTAGGTTATAGGGTGCCGTATCTCACCTGGCATTGGAGCTTAGGTTCTTGACCTGGTTAGTCTCTGCTGGGCTGCTACACTGACTGAGAGAAGCATTCTTGTCTATTTCTAAGGCTGCAGGAAAAGCCTTTCTGAAATGAGGCTGCAAGCGTGAGCCTCTGCCAAGGGAATCCCCTCCGCACCCACTCGGGACCAGGGGTCACGCTGTTCTGCTTGCAATACCATCAACGCCATGTGACTGCAGACTGTTCTTTTTTGCCATTTTTACTGTCTGTTCTCATTCACTGGTCCTTTAATTCAGTTAGTCCTTGCTACAAGTTTACTGAGCCCTCAGGATACAGGGCACACTCACCTGTACGGAAGACAAAATCGAGTCTCTCCTTTTTCCACCTCTTCTTTGAACTGCTGCACACAGTCCAGAAAAGCTACCATTGCATGGTCAAACTTGTTGTCCCAGAAAAACCGCAAACCCCCAGAACAGTACAACGGCAACTCCTGCCCGAGAAGAAAGAACTGGCTATGGGCACATCCCCGGTCATTCCCTGGCCTCCAAGCACCCAAGCTTTGTCTGCGCCCACCAGAACATGTATTATAGCTGACCAATGTCTGTGATAGCTCTCAACTCCAAAGCAACAGGCACTCGCCAGCTCCTGGCAGCCTGGCAGCTTCCGTCCCAGTGGAAATGTACCGAACTTCCGTACACTCCCCACCCTCTTACTCAAGCTCTCCCCTGATCTGCCAGACTCTTTCAACAGGATATAAAAAAAAAAAAAAAAATTCTCTGTAACCCCCAAAGAGCTAAGTCTGAACAAGATGTTGGCACCTTATGAGAGAGTCTGAGAAAGACACTGAAAAGTGTCAGTTGACATAAAAATTATGCCTTTTTAAAGACACAAGGCCTTTTGTACTTTAGGCAAGTACTCTATCTCTAAGCCTCATCCCTAGGCGCCAGTGAACCCATTTTGTTAGGATAAGCACAAACTCTGTAAGCCAATGCAAATAGGACCTTCCAGAGTACCTTAGATTTGTCTGTCAGGGACTCCAGATACGAGTGATTTCCATAGGGAACAAGTCGGTACCTAAAGTGGATGCAGAGAGATGGGTACAAGACTCTTCCTCCAGCTGCTATTATTATTATTATTATTATTATTATTATTATTATTATTATTTTATTATTATTACTGAACTGCAACCCAGCCACTTTTGGTTTTTTTTGAGAGAGTTTCTGTGTAGCCCTGGCTGACCTGGAACTTGTTCTGTAGGCCAGGCTAGCCTTGAATCCAGAGATCCGCCTGCCTTTGCCTCCCGAGTACTGGGATAAAGATGTGAGCAACCCCTGCTCGGCTGCAGCCCAGTAACCTCCAGTCTACATACACGTCTTTCCTAAAGACTTGACTGCTCCCTCCCACTCCCAACTCCTAGAGAGCCCATGTTTAAAGCCTTAAATGATTCCATCTACTATGTAACGGCAGAGGGGTCCATCAATGTACGTATGTTGTAGCTTACTTTTTCCTTATTTTTTAAATGACAGAATCTCCCTATGTAGGCCAGCTGACTTTGAACTTTTGATCCTTCTGCCTTAGCTTCTCCAACACTAGGATTACAGGTATTTGACATCATGCCTTTTTTTTTTGTTTTTTTTTTTTTTTTTTTTTTTTTTTTGGATTTAGAAGGTACATATAACTTTCAGCCTGTGGGTTACCTTTGTCCCAGGATAGCTATGAATGAGGTTCAACTCATTTGGGGACCACAAATATCAAACGGTTGGGCTGGTAGAATTTTAAAAACAAAAACTGATGGGGTTGGGGATTTAGCTCAGTGGTAGAGCGCTTGGGTTCGGTCCCCAGCTCCGAAAAAAAGAAAAAAGAAAAAAAAAAAAAACAAACAAACCAAAAACTGAAACTTATTTTAGGAAAAAATTAGGTTCTGAAAACTGTTGGAGAGCACTGCTAGTCATACACTTTGATGATTACTGCGTGGCATCGCAGGCGAGAGCCCTGTGATGAGGGAAACCACACATAGGCCCTTCACCCACAGGAAACTGTCTGCTTTCAGCAAGGGTTCTTGCCACAGCGGAGCTGACAGATTACATCGAAGACACACATCACCCAGGGTTCCATGAAGAGCTGCATTTTCTCACCTCTGAAATTTCAGACCCATCTTATTGGCCAAAGCATGGAGCAACAACACTGTCTGGCCCCAGGCAGCATTGATTTCATTCCATTCCACAGGAGCACTGGGCAAGCGACCCAGTCTGAAATTATTGATCGTGCCAAATTGTCCGCTGTGCCTACAGAGAAAGACAGAAAAGGTCAGGGGAGAAAAAGATTAAAACTTGAGATTTTCCACTTCCACCCAAGCCTAGCCCGAAGCCCTCTCCTCTCCTTCAGATCCATCTACCTCAGCTCCCCTTGCGTTTTAAATGAACGCCCCAAACACCCAAGGCAGCACCTTTTCCACCTGCTCCGATGCCAGGGTGGAAGCCTGAGAGGCACTGAATTCTCTCCTGGTCCTCCCTGACAGACAGACAGACAAACATCAAAGTCACCCAGCTCCACTGAGTCTGCCTCCTGCCGCCTCTCTTCTAGACTCGTGTGTGCGTGTTTGTCTTCATGTATGAAGTATGTCACATGCATGCCTGGTGCCCACAGAGGCCAGATGAGGGAGTCAGACCCCTTGGGATTGGAGTAGCAGAGTTGTGAGCTACAGTGTGGGTGTTGGGAATCAAATCTGGGTCCCCTGGAAGGGCAGCCAGTGATCCTAACAGCTGAGCCATCTCTCCCGCCTGGTGCTGATTTGCTAGCCCCAGGCTCATTTGGGTATTTATTATTGAATTAGTAACTATTGAGCGATGCTGTATGGAAGGCACTGTGCTAACCAGGAGGGTCAGGCAAACACTTGCAGAGTCAGTCGGCCAGTTATTTATGACCTAGAAGGAATGCGTACATAGTAGGCAGGTGTGTGGCAGTGTGATGAGGAGAGGCCCAGGGTGAGGACAGGAAAGAGTTCTTTCCTAGTTTGGGGAGATGCATGGAAAATTCCCCCCACAAGGCCAATGTGACTGAGGTGAAGTAGATGTCTACAGTGAAGGAGTTGTTCCTGGCAGAGAACATCGTGTGCACAGAAACAGGAGCAAGGGAGTGGTGAATTGTAAGAACTGAAAGGATCTTATTGTGACTCAAAGTGAGTGTAAAGAGGCAAGTGGCCGGATATGAAACTGGAGAGTTACCATTATTAAGGCATTTGGAATTGACCCCAAAGCAGAGGGCATGATTGAAGCATTTCACACAGGGAAGTGACTGAAGTACATTTGTGAATGATAGCTTTACTTACAGGGTGAGAAATGATCTGGGAAGGAGGTAACGTGGCTGGGAATCTAAACTGGAAAAGAATAGCAGTCTGGAGATAGAAGGACGTAGATGGAGTTTTGTTTTGTTGTTTTTTTTCTTGTGTGTGTGTGTTTTGGGTTTTTTTTTGTGGGTTTTTGTTTGTTTTTTGTTCTTTTGAGACAGGATTCCTAAGGATAACAGCTTTGGCTAACATGGAACTCACTGTGTAGACCAGGCTGGCCTGGAACTCACAGAAAACTGCCTGCCTCTGCCTCCCAAGTGCTGGATTCAAGGCGTGCACCACTCGCCTGGCAGAAGTAGGCAGATTTAAGACAAGTAGAAAGGTGCTAGAGAGATGGCTCAGCAGTGGCTAAGCGGACTCGTTGCTTTTGCGAAGGATTTGTGCAGATTTTAGCACATGGTTGCTCACAACCATCCATACCTGTGGTTCGAGGGAATTCCGTAGGCATATTGGTACACATTCACACATGAAGACAAACATGCACACACGAGTCTAGAAGAGAGGCGGCAGGAGGCAGACTCAGTGGAGCTGGGTGACTTTGATGTTTGTCTGTCTGTCTGTCAGAGAGGAGCAGGAGAGAATTCAGTGCCTCTCAGGCTTCCACTCTGGCATCGGAGCAGGTGGAAAAGGTGCTGCCTTGGGTGTTTGGGGCATTCATTTAAAATGCCAAGGGGAGCTGAGGTAGATGGATCTGAAGGAGAGGAGAGGGCTTCGGGCTAGGCTTGGGTGGAAGTGGAAAATCTCAAGTTTTAATCTTTTTCTCCCCTGACCTTTTTTCTTTCTCTGTAGGCACAGCAGACGATTTGGCCTGGCTAATAAAATAATTTAAAAGCAGCACCAGGATTTGGTAGGCAGATACAAACACTAAACTCTAGAATCCTGCTTATGTGTCATGCACACTCTCTCTCTCTTTTTTTTTTTTTTTCTTTTTTTCAGAGCTGGGGACCAAACCTCTACCGCTGAGCTAAATCCCCAACCCCAATCTAGAGTCATGGGAGAGGAGGGAATCTCAACTGAGAAAATGCCTCCATAAGATCAGGCTGTAGGCAGGCCTACAGAACATTTTCTTTTTTTCTTTTCTTTTTTCAGAGCTGGGAACCGAACCCAGGGCAAGCGCTCTACCACTGAGCTAAATCCCCAACCCCTGTCATGCACATTCTCATGTAGACATCACACACACAGCCCGCATTATACCTGTTCTACTAAGAGGAATGACAGAAACCCGTTGTAAACCTGGCATAGGTGAAGGGACCTACGACGCCTCTTCCAGGAGGAGGTGGCCACCCTGATGTGTTGCCAACGTAGCTAAGGTTCAGATATGAAGTGCTTCCCAGATGTCCCCCCACCGCACACACACACCCCTGCCCTCATTACCAGATATGGAAGGTCGCATTGAAGACATTGGTTTTCTTGAGCTTGTCCAGCTGCATCTGGGCATAGCGCATCTGGTTCTCTACACTCTTGAGCTCATCATCCAGCTCCAGCTGCTGCCTTTTAAATTCACTATATTCTCGCTGGTACCTGTGGGCAGCCAAGGGGACCAGAAAAGGCTGACTGTGGAAGCCGCGGCTCCGCTCTCCTCATTCCTCTAATGGATTTACCCTAGTGATATAGTTACATTTAATTACACAACTCTCTACAGTTGGCATTGATTCCTCTCAGCGGAATGTTCTGAGTACAAAGTATAGAAATGTCTCAAATTCCAGATGCCTATATTTAAAATATAAGAGGACTCTTGTGAACTATGACAAAACAAATCCTGTATTTTGGGTTAATTTTTTTCAGAAGTGAAACAAGTTAAAAGTGTGTTTCTCAGACAGACTTGATGGCAAACACCATTAATACCAGCACCCAGGAGGCAGAGGCAGATACAACCCTGAGTTCCAGACTAGCCTTGGTCTACAGAATGAGTTCCAGGACAGCCAGGGCTACACAGAGAAACCCTGTCTTGAGAAACCAATAGTGGGTCTCTCATTGCATTTATTTGTTTGCGTATGGGCAGAGTTGGGTCTCTCCTGCTGTGTACGTCTCAGGGACTGGACTAAAGTCATCAGGCTTGACAGGAAGTCCTTTAACCCACCGACCCAACCTGACCCAAGCAAGTGGGTTTCAGAGCCTTGATGCCATCAGTCCACCCAGCTAACATCCTTACTTCACCTCTCCTGGCAAGCCTTCCTCCAGCCCTCTGACACGCTTCTGGAAACAGGTCCAGAAACAACATGCAGCATTTGGAGCAGACACTGTACTGTCTGACAGCCGATCTTATCAGGCATATTCACCTGGAACCACTTCCATTTCCTGTGCTAAAGGCAGAAGAGCAGGATAAGTACTCACTGAGCTTCCTCCTGGTCCAGTCTCTCCGCCTCAGCCTGGACCTTCTCCAGGTTTTCTGCCACCACCTTTCGGTTTTTTTCCACATCTTCCAGCTCCTGGATCAGCCTCTCCTCCTCCAAGGCCAACTCCTTCAGCTCCCTCTGTAGCTGTTCACTGTCGCCCTCATTCATTTGCTCCAACATCTCCAAACAGCGTCTGCCGAGGGCACCAACACAGTCTTGTGACTAGAGGGTATCTGTTGCCCCACGTGCCCGAGGGGAGCAGAGCTCTTGTCGTGCAGGCCCAGACCCTGAGGTACTCACTTGTAGTTCTGACACTCGTTTTCAGTAACATTGAGCTGAGTGTCCAGCTGGTCTAAAAGAGTATCTGTGCATTCCTCACACAGTGGGTGATCCACATCTGTCTGGCCAGACATGATGTCAAAAAGGTCTCCAGTGACCTGGAAGCATGGGACGGTCAGGACTACCTGGGTCCTGGGCTACCCACCGAGTCACAGCCTGTAATAACTACACGCAAGTCTTGACAGTGAAATGAGTCTACTTGCCTTGAGTCTCCGGCTGAGGTTCTCCATGGTGCCACCATCAGATGCCTCCCCGATCAGAGTGAAGCTATTAGCACTTTCTGTAGACATCATCCTGCAGACAGCCCCCCGCCCATGGGCCACATGAGGGAGCAGAGAGGTCTCCTCCACCTACTGTGCTGCCAGTGGCAGAGACTCTCAAGCCCCTGCTGAGGGGCCTCAAGGTGGACACCCACTCCTAGCTCGAGCCGACCTCCCAGGGGTCCCTCTCTCCCACAGGAAGGCCATGCTGGTCTTCACAGGGTGCTACCCAGCACCAGGTTAGCCTGGGTGGACTGAGGAGGGAGACAGGGCATCAGAGATGGAAATGTATGTCTACAGCAAAAAGGAAGGGGAATAGGGACCATTTTTTATATTACACTCCTTGACAGCACCTTTTACCTGCGACATCAATGAGAACTAAGAGCCTAAACAGCTAACAAGTGCTACTAAAAGATGTCTCAAGAACCCATCCCAGTCAGTCCCTGGGCAGCCCTCACTCCTTCAGCAATACGGGTGTGACCTCCTCACTGTGTAAAGGACCACAGAGGGAAAAAATGAGTGCTGAAAGGGATGGGTCGGGTAAAAGGGAGCACAGCTTTCCTAAAAAGAGCCAAAAGGCTGGAGGATAATTCATCACCTAGTCCCATGTCCTAACTCCTAGGTTTTTAATTAAAATTCTTTTGGCAAGAAATGGGACTGAGGGATAGTAAGCACCTGGCTGGGGGGATGAATCTTCGAGAGACACCATCCTGGCGAGTTTCAATAAATGGCTCCTGAGAAAGAAATGAGAGAGTGTTAGAATTCTGGCAACTTAAGAGCGGAACCTATTTCCCCCAAAACCTGAGAACCATTTGGCTTTAGCCTAGATTGTTAACCACAGAACTGGAGCAACTTAAGAAGTGGGTAGTTATCTGGGCTGGGAGATGGCTAGGTAGATAACATTCTTTCTATTCAAGGAACAGGACCTGAGTTCAGATGCCCAAGGTTCAACAAACAAACAAATGGGTCATGGTGGGACAAGCCTTTGATCCCAGGACGCTGGGAGGCAGAGACAGGTAGATCTCTTGAGGTTTGTTTTTTTTTAACACCAGTCTGGTCTACATAGCACAAGAACCAGGGTTATATAGAGACCCTGTCTCAACAACAAAAACCAAATCCCCAAAAAAGTGAACTAAACAAAAAACAAAGGGTGATCAGGGTATGCACCTTGTTCATGGCGGAACCCCGAGGACCCTGTGAGCCTCCCAGCTTAAGCTGCCAGCCTAATCTGTAAGCTCTGGATCAGGTCCAAGTTAGAGACTGCCTCCAGAGTGAGGTGGAAACCTAGACAGTTTTTGTACACATGACCTAGGAAAGGTCTCACGGCACAGATAGCTCCCTAGTACCATCTGATGACTGATTTCTTCGATGGGCAACCACATTTCCTAAGGAGATTTTGTGGTTCAATTTGCATTTTCTCAACACTTAGCAGTCAGAGAAGCAAACACCCTAAGTCAGCCATGGTACCAGGGAAAGGCCAGAACAGGCCGTAATGAAACTTACCATAGCATAAAGCAGGCTACTTATGTATTTTTAGGGGAAATAAAATGTTTCTTCAATGCACTTTAAAGAAAGCAGTGGGTGGGGTTGGGGATTTAGCTCAGTGGTAAAGCACTTGCCTAGGAAGCGCAAGGCCCTGGGTTCGGTCCCCAGCTCCGAAAAAAAAGAACCAAAAAAAAAAAAAAAAAAAAAAAAAGAAAGAAAGCAGTGGGTCTGTCAGGAACAGAACCGTATGCCTATTATCAACAGTTCTAGAAGATTTCTTTTATGTTCCTGGGTTCGGTCCCCAGCTCCGAAAAAAAAGAACCAAAAAAAAAAAAAAAAAAAAAAAAAAGAAAGTAGTGGGTCTGTCAGGAACAGAACCGTATGCCTATTATCAACAGTTCTAGAAGATTTCTTTTATGTTCAACATTTTGTAACATCACTGGCTTCAGTTCAGCCGCCTGCCACTTCTGCGTCTTTGCAGATTTTCTCTGGCCTGGCAACCTAGACTGCCTAAAGAGTATGAGGCCAGAATTAACAGTCCCCAATCCACTTAAGGTTCGCTTTTCTCAGCCGGCCAGATAGAGAAATACTCCCTTATTAGGAAGGCAAGATAAGGGCTGGAGAGGTGGCTCAGTGGTTAGAGCACTGACTGCTCTTCCAGAGGTCCTGAGTTCAATTCCCAGCAACCACATGGTGGCTCACAACCATCTGTAATGGGATCTGATGCCCTCTTCTGTAATGTCTGAAGACAGCGACGGTGTACTCACATATATAAAATAAATAAATAAATCTTTAAAAAAAATTACCCTCCTGTAATATTATAGGAAGGCAAGATAAGGAAGGGATAAAACCAGGGCCCTTCACAAGGCGTTGCTCCACTGGGCGTAACCATGCCTCCCTCCGAGGCTTCCTTCCCTTTCTATCCATCTCTATTTTTTGTACTAGAGCCCCCTGGATCCTTTCCCAAATCAGTAACTTCTACTTAACAATGACTTGCTTCCTGCAAAAGAAAACAATTTATAGCATCTATCTTTGGTAATAGAAACCACCACCTCCTCCTCCCCCTCTTCCTCCTCCCCATCATCCTCGCCATTATCACTGTGCAACCCTAGGGACCGAGCCCAGGGCCTTCCTCTTGCTAGGCAAGGGCTCTACCTCTGAACTACACCCTCAGCTTCATCACTGAAAGAACCAGAGTTTAAAATGACATTTCCTAACACTGCTAATCTTCATGTCTATCCAACCCCCTGTCCCAACAAGATGTTTATGAATGGAGAGACAGTAACTCTAGAGAACCAAGAATGCCCTGGAGTAACTGAACACAGATCATCTCATCTCTAACCTTATTTATTCTCTAAGTTATATTCACTTATTTATGTGTGAGTCCACGCACACGCCAAAGGGCAAAGGACGACTTATAGGAATCTGTTGTCTTTCCATTGTGTGGGTTCCAGGGTTTGAACTCAGATTGTTAGGCTCTGGCTGGAAACTTACAACAATCTTTCTGCTTCAGCTTTCCAAGTACCTAGAATTCCAGGCATGAGCCACTATGCTGGTCCATAATCACATCTTTAAACACATTTTTTTTTAATTTTTTAAATTTTTTTTTCTTTTTTCTTTTTTTTGGAGCTGGGGACCGAACCCAGGGCCTTGCGCTTGCTAGGCAAGCGCTCTACCACTGAGCTAAATCCCCAACCCCTTTTAATTTTTTTTTTAAAGGAATTATTTATTTATTATATGTAAGTACACTGTCGCTGTCTTCAGACCCACCAGAAGAGGGCATCAGATCTCATTACAGATGGTTGTGAGCCACCATGTGGTTGCTGGGAATTGAACTCAGGACCTCTGGAAGAGCAGTCGGTGTTCTTAACTGCTAAGCCACCTCTCCAACCCCCCCCCTTTTTTTAAAGATATATTTATTTATTCTATGTAAGTATACTGTAGTTGTCCTCAGACACACCAGAAGAGGGCATTGGATCCCATTACAGATGGTTGTGAACCACCATGTGGTTGCTGGGATTTGAACTCAGGACCTCTGGAAGAGCAGTCAGTGCTCTTAACCGCTGAGCCATCTCTCCAGCCCTTTTTAAACACATTTCTAAAATGCTTGTCTCTTTATTGGCATGCATGTGTGTATGTGCATGCGCATGTGTGTACACGAGCATACAGTGTGTGTGTGTGCATGTGTGTGCATGTGTGCATGCTTGTGTGTGTACGAGCATACCCAGAAGCCCAGGTGGTCAGGATGAGTGGCCAGCACCCTCACCCACTGAGGCATCTTGATGGCCTTATCATTCCACCTTTTAATTGATGCTTTACTCAGTAATCCTGTGCCTTGGGGTACACTTTGGTACCTCCAATGATCTGCAGTAGACTCTGTGAACAACTTTCTTTCTTTCCTTTTCTGGGGTGCTGGGGATTGATGCTTGTACCTTGCATCTGCTGGCAAGCACCGTCCCTGACCACGACCTCAGCTGTCAGCTTAGTTTCTTCCTGCTTGCCGTTTATCTTTAAAGGTAGGGTCTCAGTATAGCAGGTCAACATCAAACCTGCTGTATATGTACAGACGATCATGAACTTCTGATCCTCCTGCCTTAATGCCCAGTTTACTATGATGCTAGAGCGCAAAAGCAAACACACACTGAACTACAACCCTAACCCGCTCTTCATTTTCTTTTTCATATATGTATCTCAGGCTGGTCTGGAACTCACCACGTCGCCCAGGCTGGCCTCAAATCTGTGATCTTCAGGGCCTCTGCCTCCTATGGCTAGGATTACAGGCAGGCAACACTGTCTGGCTAGAATGCCTCTTATAAACCACTTGTTAGTATCAACCCCCAGAGTCTGGAGGCGGCCAACACTGAGGAGATCCAGTCTGTACTGTGGTGTTTTCATATCAAGCCTCTCGTTTAGGTATGATGAGGAGAAGGGGAAGAGAGCACTTCTTTTACCTCTCCTGAGTTAGCCTCTTCCTCCTGGCTCTCTCCTGGTTTCGCCTGGGCTGTGGTAAGTAATGGAGCTAAGGGCAAGGAAAATCCTGAGTCAGAAACAGTCTTATCAGAAGCAGGAAGGCTTAGCAAAGCACGGGGAAGAATCAGAAATCGCCTCATTACCAGCCCCAACCTTACCACAATTCTTGTCTGCCTGTCTGTCGGTCTGTCTGTCTGTCCCTACCTCCAGGGTCTAACTGTGTGTGTAGTGTTGGCTAGCTTAGAACTCAATATAGATAGACCAGACTGGCCTTGGACTCCCAGAGATACTCCTGAGTGCTGAGATTCATGATCGGTGCCACCACTCCTGCCCCATCTCCCCTTTTAAATTCTTTACACAAACAAAAAATCTCTTTTCTTCCCCTTCTTCTTGTTACTAGAATGTTAAAATCCTAAAAGAACAATGGGTGCCATGACTTTAAGAGTCATACAGAAATAGATTTTTTTTTTTTGTTTTTTGGGTTTCTTTTGTTTTGTTTGTTTTTTAAGATTTATTTCATGTATGTGGGTACATTGTCACTGTCTTCAGACGCACCAGAAGAGGGCATCCAATCCCATTACAGATGGTTGTAAGGCACCATGTGGTTGCTGGGATTTGAACTCGGGACCTCTGGAAGAGCAAGTCAGTGCTCTTAATCCCTGAACCATCTCTCCAGCCCAAGAGTTAGTTTTCATGCCCTAGGCATTCACTTCGAGCTATTTCAGAGTAAGAGAGCAGTGACTGGATCTCGGGACCAGATGTGACTGAAGCTGTGTTGGTAACTGCTGAAACTGCGGGATGGGCATGCGGGATTCACTATATCCTTAAAAATTTTTAAACATTTAGAACTTTTTAAAAAAGTGTGTGTCTCTGTGGTATTTCTGGGTGTGGCTGTCCACATGTGGACAAGAAGGTGTCGGATTACCTGGAGCTGTGGTTATAGGCAGTCGTGAATCACACAATGTGCACACTAGGAGCTAAACTCGGGTCCTCTGGAAGATCACTAAAAGCTCCTAACCAGGGAACTCTTTCTCCAGCCCTATACTGTAAGTTTTTCCATCCCAAAAGTTAGCATCCCTTTTCACTTGTGTAACTAGGAAAGAATAAAAGAATTTTCTGGGAAGCTGTAGTCTGTCTGTACCCATGTATCAAGGATGTAGGGTTGGGGATGTGACTGAGGGATAGAACGCTTGTCTAGGCCAAGTGAGGCCCTCATCTCAAACTCTGGCACTGAGAGAGGGCAGAGGAGAGCCAGGTACAGTAAGGTAGTAATGTGGCTATAATCCTAGCAATTTGGAGTCTGAGGAAATTCAGTCATGTGTCTAAAGCCAGACTCTGTTATATAATAGCACTCTACCTCAAAAACAAAACTTCACTAACGAAGACAAAGCTGATATACAAACAATGACACTCTATCCAGATTATTTTTTTGAAAGCTTGAACTCCTGTCATTTAAGACCGAAGGACACTCATTAAGTGAAATTATCCAGGCCCAGAAAAGCCACGCTCTCACACTTAGGTGGTGCATCTCACTTAAACTGAGAGGAAAATGATGGTTTTACTCAACAGACTGGTTAGACAGGAGAGAAAGTTCTGCGGTTCTACTGTACGGGGTTGCCTATGGGTACCAATGGTGGACTGCACAAAGGGGAAGATTAGGAATGCTTCCACCACAAGGAAACCAAAAATGTTGAAGAGACAAATGTGCCAACCCTGATTTGAACACGATTATAGGTGTACCCCATAAATGTATCAGATTTTTTTTTTTTTTCCGGAGCTGAGGACAGAACCCAGGGCCTTGCGCTTGCTAGGCAAGCACTCCACCACTGAGCTAAATCCCCAACCCCAATATATCAGATTTTTAAATTGTATAGAAATAAGGTTAAAAATGTGTAAAGCTGGGCAAGGCAGGGAACACTTCTCCTTCATTCCAGCACTTGGGAGATGAAGGATGGGTCCTACCTTTACCGTTTTCATACTTCCAACACACAACAATTAACCTTTAAAACTGTGAAAAACAAGCCAGGTGCAATAGGCGCACGCCTTTAGCCGCAGAGCTCTGAAGGCAGAGACAGGACAATCTATGAATCTGAGGCCAGCCAAGGGCTCCAAACTGAGATTCTGTCTAAATAAACAGCAAGAATAATAAATAAATCAAAACAAATGTTTTTAAAAGGAAGAAGAAAAATAGATCATTCAATAGTTTAGAGCACTTGTTGCTCCTGCAAAGAACATAGGTTTGATTCCCAGCCCTCACGTGATGGCTCACAACCACCTGTTAATTCCTGTTCTGGGGATCTGACACCCGCTTCTGGTCCCTTCAGTCATCATGTATTCATGTGGTGGCAGACATACACATAAGCAAAACACCCATACGCTTAGTTAATACTAATAATGAGTAAAACTAAGCCAAGGTCTAGGGATATAGATACAACAAAGCCAAGGTTAACATGCTAATGCCAAGCCCGGGAACTTGTTTAAGCTCCCTAAGTAACC